>NW_008344592.1:649067-697994 GCF_000622305.1 Nannospalax galili | reverse complement strand
AAAAAAAAAAAACCCTGCTGCATTAAAAAAAAAAAAAAGAATCCCTGTTCCATATAATGCAGGCTTTTTTTTTTTTTTTTTTTTAAACTTAGGGATTCACTCTAGCTCAAGCTGCCCTAGGACTCAGCATATACCTCAAGCTGGTCTTGAACTCATGGTAATCCTCTGCCTTAAGCCTCTCAAGTGCTGGGCTATCAGCCAAAAGTTGGGGAGAGAGCTCAGTCTATTAAGTGCTTCCTATACAAGCATGAGAACCCAAGTTTGATCTACAGAACCCACGTAAAAAGCTGGCCTCAAGGAATAGATGATGATGATGATGATGATGATGATGCCAGCCTAGGTGTCATGTACTTGTAATCTCCAGCACTGAGAGACAGGGACAGGCAAGTTCCTGGGTCTCACTGGCCAGCCAGCCTAATCAGTGAACCCCAGGTCCCTGTTTCAGAAAACAAGATGGATGACTCCTGAGAAATAATTTTCAAGCCTGACCTTTGGCACAAGGACGCAAGCACAAATACACACACCCTCTGCACCCTGTATACACACACACACACACACACACACACACACACACACACACATACCTCTGCACCCTGCATACCCCCCGAAAAATTATTTAAGAAAAAGATCTTGGAATAGTGCCTGGCAAGAACACGAATGCAGCCGTTACTACTGACTGCACTTGCAGTATCTGCTCCCAGGAAGGTTTTTCTGGTTGCTGTCAGCGCTCTTGGAAGACTTCAATTGTTCGGTGGCTACAGAGCTTCTTGTTAGCTGTCCTGATTGGACTAGACTGGGAACAACTTCCTGCCAGGGATCTGAATCAGACACTAGCTTAAGGAAGGTGAGACTCTCCTCACCGATGGCCACTTGTTCTTTCCCACAGTGCAGGTGGCCATCAGGAGAAATACAAGAGCCCTTCTTGTCCCCTGTGAACAGCTGGCTCCTAGTATTTCCATCCAATCATCATTGATATAACTTTATCTACTGAGGCACCTCACTGGACCCCAGTCTGTTTTTTTACTTCAGAAGACATCAAATCCACACTGCTGTGAATCAGTAAACAGGACACCTTGTGTTGGCCTCACTCTGAAAAAAAGTCTGAACATTACACATGGAGTCTAAGATATAACCTAATTCCATGCTTTTCAATTCTGTATTATCAGATTAGGCAAGTATCAGCAAAGTTCCGACCATCTAGGGAGGCTGTAATGGGAGGAGAGGGAGGGGAGATCCCCAGAACAGGCTCATTTCAGGGGGCTAGGGAGAATAGGCAGCTGCTATGTTTGCTCTCATGAATGACCAGCACCCTGATGAAAGCTGTATGTGTCTCCAGAGCCCAGTCCCCATTCCTTAGATGCTAGTCCTGAATCTCCAGATGGTTAATGGCAGACAGAAGACTAGTTGTCAGGGCTTTAATTTCTGACCAAGATCACAGCAAGAGAGAGTGTGGTTCCTTTAGCCATTTCAGCAACCAGGCCAAGGAGTTACATTTGGATGCTTGTCAAGCTCCCTGTGACGTGTGTGTTTCCCTAACAGTGGGAAGGATGCCCTCCTTTGCTGACTGCACAAGCCCTGTCCTACACCTAAGAAGTACAGGAAAGAAAGGTCAAGCTGCAGCCCAGACAGTAAATAGGCTGTGTGGCACATTTATGCCAAATTGACCAGTTTTACAAAGCATCTCTTTAAATAAGCTATGACACAGATTTAAAAACCCTTTGGTTTCTCCTAAAGTATTCCAGAACCATCCATCCCTGCCAGCTGGGTAGATACAGAACAGATTCTATTTTTTTTTAAATGGCAAGTAAAACTCTCCAGTTGACACAAAGACTTCTAAAACCCCAATGAAAGGAATCCTATTTCGCTAAATGAGAGAATAAAATCTGAGACTGCATCATATGAGATCCAAGGGTTGTAAGGAAAGCAGAAAGGCACTCCAGTCCCTGCAGTGCACCAACATGGCAACACCTTCCCTATTGGTTCTGCAGATCCTCTTTGGAGCTAGAGAAGCAAGGCTCAGCCACACAAGACCCTGTCTCACTATAACTGCAAAGGTGATGGGAATTTCAACAAGAGGCCAATTTTTGCCTTCAGTATTCTTTTATATGGATTTTACACTGATCATGTATCACTTTATATTGAGGAATAATAAAAATTAGAAATCATAAACTTAGGACCACTGAACAGAAATGTCAACAACTGGCTGCACACACAATGAGGGCCCCAACATGTTATATCAGTAGTGACAACGTAGCCAGCTCAGTTTATGAAGGTGTGCTGCATGATGTTCATAAAACTATAACACTGCCTAACACATTTCCCAAATCAGGCCCTAGGGTTAAACAACTCATCACTGTATTTAACAATTCACCAGTGATTCCCATGCAGCTAGAATGAACACTGCTCCAAGTAAGAGCTGGGTCAGGTAAACACTGTAGGTGGCATTTGAAAGGAGGTAAGAGAACTCAGTGATAGCTCTCTTTTCCATAAAGTTACATTGTCTCGTAACATTGTAACCATTGTAGTTTGTGCAAGAGCTCCCTCAAGTCCTAAGAAATAAGCTTAACCTTAGAACTAACCATAAAATCAAAAGCCAAAAGTAGAGAGATCAGGTTGGGCACGGTGGTGCTCACCTTTAATCTCAGCACTGGGAAGCTACAAGCAGAGGCAGGCTGATCTCTATGAGCTCTAAGCCAGTCAGGGTCATACCAAAAAAAAAGAAAGGAAAGAAAGAAGGAAAGGAGGAAGGGAGAGAAGGAGGGAGGGAGGGAGGGGAGAGAGAAAGAGAAAAGGAAAAAAAAGAAAGAAAAGAAAAAAGAGAGGTCTAAAATCTAAATTCACCCATAAGAGGAAAAGGGCTACCTAAGCCAGCAGAACAGGCCAGCAATGGACACTGAGATCGCTAAATAATCATAGTTTGGTGTTTGGATTTAGGTCTCCCCTGCAGGGCCGAGGTCAGAGCCTGGCAATAAATCAGTGCTGAATGAACAGGCTGAGCTAGTTTGGCCTAAGGTAACTCTGATCCCATGCTCAATAAGCAACTTTCTCTGCTCTTGTTTCTATTTTAAAAAGAACACCTAGCAGAGGCTTCGGCCATCAATTGCCACAGTCTGGCTTATACAAGCCTGCTCTGAGAGACATCCCTCCCCTGTTGGGGTTTGAACAGAACTGAGGTAAATCACTGAGGTGGTGAGTGCCCTGCCCTGTAGACCACCTGGAGACTCTTCCATGGCCCTTTTCAGTTGATCTTCCTTGAGCAACTCATTTTAACTCAGTACATGGTATCACCAAGTAAACAGCTAGATGGCTACAGTTGAGGGTAACAGGACTACATGGATTAATAAACTGAGCATCCACTAGCCACCCACTACCAGCTGCTGAGCACCTAAAATATAGCTAGTTTAGAGAGATGCTTATTAAATAGAAAGCAGATAATGATTTTTAAAGATTTAGTTCAAGAAAAAAATACATAAAATGGTGCACTCAATCTTTGTACTGAATATACAATAAAATAAGTCATATGTCAAGTACATGGTACATGTTTTGAGAAATTCATCATCACAAACATGCTTGCACAAACTACAATGGTTACAATGTTACATGGCAATATAACTTTATGGAAATATGGTTGTATATATGGTATGTCTTTAACCTATATTTTAGATATATTATGTGTACAAATATTCTATTAACAGTAACATCTATTGGGGCTGGAGAGATGGCTCAGTGGTTATGGTTGTTCTTGTAGAAGACCCGGGTTCAAATCCCAGCACCCACATGGCAGCTAACAACTATCTGTAACTCCAGTTCCAGGGGATCCGACAGCCTCTTTTGACCTCTGTGGGCATTGCACAACATGGGTGCACTTACCTACATGCAGGCAATACATGCATACACATAAAAATTAAATTTTTTTTTAAAGTTAAAAAAATGCTTTTAAAAAGTAACATCTATTTCTTTGCAAATCTTCAAAATGTGGCTACTCAAAAATATTAAACTGCACATGTGGTTCAGATATCTGATAAACAGCACAGCATATATGATCAAGAAACCTCACCTTGGCTTGACTACGTTCTCTTTCTAGCACATCTAAACGTACGTCTCACTGGACCAGATATCACCTTAGCTCCCATGGCCCTGCCCCGCAATCCCAAAACTTCATTTTATCCTCCTCTGAGATGTCCTAGGAATTCCATATTGCATTTCATATCTACACACTTAGGGGTTTTTTGTTTTGAGACAGGATCTCCATGTAGCCTCAGGTAGCGTAAAACTTACTACGTAGACCACGTTGGCCTCAATCACAGAGATCCACCTGCCTCTGCCTCCCAAGTCCTGGGATTAAAGGCATGTACCTCTATGCCTGGCTCCTATAAACTTTTTAAAAAGCAATTTTGTGTGTTTTTCTTTGTGTTGACTTTAAGTGCCTTCATCAATTGCTCCCTACCTTATTTTTTGAGACAGAGTCTCTCAATGAATCTGGAGCTCACTGTTCCAGCTAGACTGTTTAGCCAATGAACCCCTGAGATCCATCTGTCTCCTCCTCCCCATATTCCTAGAACTAGGGTTACAGACATGCACCACTGTACCTGGCTTTTATGTGGGTGCTTGGAATACAAACTCAAGTCCTCATGCTTGCTCAGCAAGAACTTTACCCATTGAGCCATTTCCCCAGCTCAATACCTACCACACTTTAGTAAAAAAGCTCTAAGCAAAATAACTGTGTGATAATTGTGAAATTATTCATTACAATTTAATGAACAAACAAGACTGGGCATAGTGGTGCATGCCTTTAATCCCAGCACCTGGGAGGCAGAGACAGACGGATTTCTTGTGAGTTCAAGGCCATCCTGGGTCTACATAGTGAGTTCCAGGCCAGCTGGGGTTACAGTGAGACTCTGTCTCAAAAAGACCAAAAGTAAACAAACAAACAAACAAATAAATAAATAAATAAATAAATAAATAAATAAAAATTCACGAACAAACAAGCTTAGAGTATTGTAGAATTTATTAGAAATTTGCTGGGTATGGTGACATATTCCTATAATCCCAGCACTTGGGAGGCAGTGGCAGAAAGACTAGGAATTCAAGATTATGCTCAAATACTTAGGGAGTTTCAGGCCAGTCTGGGCTAAGGAGACGATGCCTCAAAACACAAAGGAAAAATTTACTGAGGCAAAAGCAGGTAGATCTCTATGAGATCCAGGCCAGTTTGGTCTTAAAAAAAAAAAAAATTTATTACTATAAATTCATTAACTCTTCTGAAATACTCTTATTTTCAATTCAAGTTTTAGAAACAGACCTCTAACAAGGCTCTCTGTGCTAATGAAATGAGATTTGGTGGTGGCTGTACTGGCACCATTATGGTGTCTATATACAATCAGCAGTGTTATTAGAAAAAAATCTTCAGGTGCAATTATGAGGCATATGGATTCACATCTGCACTAACAGAACCACACACATTTTTTTAGTTCTCTTGGCCCTGCTGCAGGGATGGGGCATGGAAGTCTACTGACTTCAGTTCCCAAGTTCCCTTGCTCGACTGTCCCTACTCATCTTGGGAGCACCACAGCCTTCAGAAGTAACTTTCAACTTCCAATTAATAGAGGCAAATTTCCTGTTTCCTCTGGAGGGCCTCAGTTCCATGATACAACTCCCAAGGACCACCTACTCAAATGGACAAAACAATCTACTGCTGCTTTCTGAATAATCATTGTCAGTGTTGTGACCCAAGCAGGAGAACCCTCCCAGGACATGACAAAGAATGAAGACACTTACTTGGGGAACTGGCAGAGACCCGCTTCCTGGTCAGGCTCTCGTGGCTGGCCTTGTCAGACACTGAAGTGCCCCTCGTTTGGACATGCCTCTTTCCTGGGCTCTCCTCTGGCTCTGGTGATTTTTCCATTCCGTGGAAATATTTCATGTGATAATGCAACAGTTTAGCTTTGCGGAAGAATTTTAAACAGTCCACAACTTTGCATCTAAACTTGTGGTCTAGGTCCAAAGCTGGCAAATTAGATGTCACAAAGCCATCTGTTTTCCTAAAAGTGTTTGGTCCTGAGAAGAAAACAAACAAACAAAAAAGAACACTAAAGTGAAGAGCTCTGTGTCTACCCTGGCTACAACAGAACATGTATTAGCATACAATCAGGGAACGTGTCAGAGTGGCAGACATGTGCTGCTGCAGGTCCTGAACATGTTGCTGGTACCTCCCAAAGTACTGTTGGGAAAGGAGATATCCAACTTCCAGGCAACAATTGGGATTCATCTTTAGAAAGAAGAAACTGGGGGCTAGTTCAGTGGTTAAGAGTGCATACTGTTCCTGCAAAAGACCTGAGTTCGGGTCCTAGCACCTGTTATCAGGTGGCTCACAACTGACTGTAACTCCAACTCCAGGGGATCCAAGACCTCTGACCTCCACAGGCACCTACACTCATGTACATGCACAGATACACACAGACACACAGACAGACAGACAGACAGACACACACACACACACACACACACACACACACACAGAGAAACCAATCAATGTAATTTTTAAAACAGCAACAAAACAAAAGATATATAAACAATTCAAGGCTTAAACAATGGTTCCTTCCTCAATAAAGTATTACAAACTGGACTATTTGATTTCTTTTTTTTTTTTTTATTTTCTTTCTGCCAGGTGTGGTGACATAAGCCTTTAATCCCAGCACTTGGGAGGCAGAGGCAGGCGGATCTTTGTGAGTTCGAGGCCAGCTTAGTCTACACAGTGAGTTCCAGGACAGATGGGGCTACAAGGAGACCCTGTCTAAAAAGACAAAAAAAAATTTTTTTTCTTTGTTATATATTTTTATTTTATGTGTATTGGTGTTTTGTCTGCACATATGCAAGTGAACCCATGTCAAGTAATGCCTGTGAAGGCCAGAAGAGGATGTCAGATTCCTTAGAACTGGAGTTACAGACAGTTGTTAGCCACCATG
Organism: Nannospalax galili; assembly: GCF_000622305.1. Lineage (NCBI taxonomy): Eukaryota > Metazoa > Chordata > Mammalia > Rodentia > Spalacidae > Nannospalax > Nannospalax galili. The sequence continues at coordinate 691,029 of NW_008344592.1, read as the reverse complement.
AGGGTGCTGGGAATAGAAGCTGAATAGAAGCTGAGTCTTCTGCAAAAGGAGCAAATGCTCTTAACCGGTGCGCCATCTTCCAGCCCCTGGACTCCTAAATCCAACACTTTCAGCAATATGAATAATTCTATTTCTCATATTTCACAACATTATCCTGACTTTCCACACTACTGCCTGTGTACACAATGGACTGTGTTCAGTTCACAGGGCCATGTGCTTCCCTTTCAGCAGATCCTTCTCACCTGTTACCCATGTCCTGCTCATCCTCCCAATGCTACTTCAGTACACAATGTCTTCTCCTAGATCCCTCAGCAGAAAAGAATTCTCTCCTGCCCACTCATAAGTATGTTATATGAAATACATCTTGGAGCATTTTTCCTTTCCTATTTTCACAACCTAGTTCTGTCCATTCCTTATTCTAAAGAGCTGAAATGGGCAGTGTGGAAATCACTACTTCCAAGGAGCTACCTGAATTACCATCTAGATGCCTTGTACTCTTCCAAACCTTAAACAGACCTTTGTTAAGAGCCAACAGACAGCACAGAGGTTTCTCCTGCGTGAACAGGTTCAAGATTCCAAGTCACTAACCTAAATTCCTACTACACATTAGCATATACAAAGAAAAATGGTCCTCAGATTTTGCTTTGATAAGTTTTTTGGTTTGGTTTTTTGGAACAAGGTCTTATACAGCCCAAGGCTGGCCTCAAACTCACTATATAGCCAGACTGGGGCTTTTAATGATGATAACTTTAAGATTTTTTTTTCTTTTCTATTTCTTGAGACAAAGTCATGCCTTAAACAATCTCTTATTCTACCGAATGCTAGGATTACAGGTGTGTCAACACACCATGCTGTGATGTTTCTTTTTTAAAAACTTTAGTTTTTATTTTACGCATATACGTTTTGCCTGCACGTGTATGTATAACATGTATGTGCCTGGTGCCTGTGAAGGCCAGAATAGGGCATCTGATCCTGTGGAAGAGAAGTTACAGACAGTTCTATGTCACCAGCCCTCTGCAATAGCGGCAAGTGTTCTTAATCACTGTGCCAACTTTCTGGCCTTTGGACTTTTTTCCCCCTTATAGGAGTGGGTGACAGACTCCATCAAGAGACCTCAAAATCCTTGCCTTCTGGTCTTTATCCACTTGTGTAATTCCTTCCCCATAATCTGTCTCAAAGATACTATGGCAAAAATGCTAGTACATTTTTGTAAGGACACAACATCCTACTTACCAGCAGATAGTCTCCTTTGCTAGCTTAGTGAAAACAAGTGCCATGAGGTGAGCTACTCTGCAGAAGATCATGGAGGAAAGAATTGAAGGTACCAGCTGGGTGTGGTAGCGCACGCAGAGGCAGAGGCAGGTGGACCTCTCTGAGTTCAAGGCCAGCCTGGTCTACATAGCAAGTTCTAGAACAGCTGGGGTTACAGGGAGACCCTGTCTTAAAAAGACCAAAAAAAGAAAAAAATAAAAAAATAAAATTGAAGGTGCCCGCAAAACACCCAGGCCCTCAGTCTACTACCTTCAAGTAGCTGAGCATCGCCAACAGCCAGAGAGCCTGGAGCCCTTTCCCAGAGGTTTTCAGATGGGAACACACCCCTGGACAACCTCTGGCTGACATTCACCTACATAGACTTCTGAAAAAATAAGTGTTGTTTGAAGAAGCTATGTTTAGATTAATATCGCTATACAGTAATGCGATGCAGCATGCGGTCAGAAGCTTTCTTATTTTCTATATACCTACAATACAGAAATTATATATAGATAGATACATACACAGATATGTATGTGTGCATGTGGTCCCTGAGAGCCAGGGCCATCTGGACTCCTTCCTGCATGTGGAACAATCAAGCAGTATGCCAGGACTGTGTTATCATCTGAAACCTCTAGGGAAGGATCCAGGCCCTCATGACTGTTGGCAACAATTTGGTTCCTTGAAAGTCAGTATATCACATAAATCACATATAGCTGGGCAATGTTTTATACTTTTCTTTTTATAAAAAGAATATACTATTTTGTAAGTTTTTTTAAAAAGCTTTTAAACTAGGCTGGTACTTTTGTAGTTTTAGTTTGTTGTTTACAGTGCTAGGGGGTGAACCCAGAATTTGTGCCTCCTAGAACTGCATCACCAACAATTAAACTCTGTTCTCTGTAAAGTCTACTTTAATCACTTCTTAAAAATGTGTATGAGCCGACCTTTGATCCCAGCACCTGGGAAGCAGAGGCAGGCGGATCTCTGTGAGTTCCAGGCCAGCCTGGTCTACATAGTGAGTTCTAGACCAGCTGGGACTATAGGGAGATCCTGTCTCAAAAAAGGACAAAAAGAAAAAAATAAATAAAAATGAGTATGAGCTGGATGTGGTGGCGCATACCTTTAATCTTAGCACTCAAAAGACAAGGCAGAAGGATCTCTGTGAGTTCCAGGCCAGCTAGGGGCTACAGGGAGACTCTGTTTCAAAATGACTAAAAATAATAATACATAAATAAGTAAGTAAATAAATAAATAAATAAACAAGGTGTTAGAGAAATGGCTCAGCACTTAAGAGTACTGGCTGTTCTTGCAGAAGACCCAGGTTTGAATCCACATGGTGGCTAACAATCACCCATACCCTCCAGTTTCCAGGAGATCCAATGCCTTCTGTCCTCTGCAGGAACTGCACGATACGGATGCACTTACACACATGCAGGCATAACACTCATACACATAAAATAAAAAATAATTTTAAGGCCTGGTATGGTGGTGCACACCTTTAATCCCAGCACTTGGGAAGGAGAGGCAGGCAGATCTCTGTGAGTTCAAGGCCAGCCTGGCCTACATAGTGAGTTCCAGGACAGCTGGGGCTACAGGGAGACCCTGTCTCAAAAAGACCAAAAAAAAAAAAAACAATAAATAATTTTTAAAAATAATAAAAATGTATGTGTGCCCATAGAGGCCAGATGAGGGCATCAGATACCCTGAAACTGGAGTTATAAACAGTTGTTAGCTGTTATATGGATGATGGGAACAGAACTTGGGTCCTCTGTAAGAGCATCCAGTGCTCTTAACCCCTAACCTATCTCTCCAGCCCTTTAATTGCTTTTTGTATACCCATTTCCAGTATCTCAAAACCTCGGGTAAAGGACTCTGATAATGATACTCCGTCTGGTCTAACTCCAGGTCCACCTCAACCAATGCACCATCTTGCTTTCCAACTCCTTGTTCCACAACAAAGCCTCAGTTTCTGCGTCAGCCACCTCCTGGCCCGAGGGACCATGCGCTCATAGCTCACCTCTGCTCCTCCTGTGCCCTTTCCCTGCCATTCTTCCCTGACTCTGCCAAGTTTTCACTTCTATCCAGACCCAGCTCATTCCACATGCAGAAAGGAATCCAGATGGGAACCCAGATGGCCTCCTCTCTCAGGACATGCCATCCATTGCTGGCACAGTGAGTACCTGCTGTACTTCGGCACTTAGCATCTGCTGCTGGATCCTGTTACCTGGCCCATCTCTGGCCAGAGGAAAGGAGCCACTTCTAATTGGTGTGGCCTCAGCACCAAGATCTAACACAGTCAGTATCCCTGACAGCAGCAACTATATGGCCCACTACTTTCCTACCTTCTGACATGTCCTATGCCACAATACTATCCTGAATATTTTTCAGGTCTGTGAAAAAGTAACTTTCTCAGTTTTGTAGCAACAAAAAAAAAGGCAATCAAAGGGAGACACAAACAGATTTAAATTCACAATCCCAGTCAAATGTTTATAATATTTTTTTTTTTGTCTTTTTGAGACAGGGTCTCCCTGTAGCACCACCAGCTGGCCTGGATCTTGCTATGTAGACCAAGCTGGCCTCAGAGATCTACCTGCCTCTGCCTCCCAAGTGCTGGGATTAAAGGCATGTGCCAACACACCCAGTTTACAATAAAAAAATTTAAACTGAAATGTATACACATATACACACATATATGAGTAGGCATACATATCCATATAGGAAAAATAAGAAAACTATTCTTGAGGGCCAATGAGATAGCTCAGTGGGTAAAGGTACTTTCTGTACAAGCCTGATAGCCTGATCTCAATTCCTAGGACCCACAGGAAGATAAGAGAGAACTGACTCCAGAAAGCTGTCCTTTGACTTCCACACACATACCATGGCATGTGACCTACACATCATGTGTGCGTACCCACATACTAATAAATAAATTTTCAAAAATACTTTGAGGCCTCAGAATAGCTGACGGGAGGAAAGCAATCCTGCAGTGGACAGTCCTTGTGCACATTTCTCAGCTCTCTCACAGAAAGCAAATTTCCACATATATACACACCAGAAAAAATACTGAGCATGTATTCCACAAGGTGGCAGTGCTGCCCCAAATGCTAGAAGTGGGCTGGGGACACTAGGCCGCCAACCTTCTCTGAACTTTGATGTGTTGTCTTTTGTCAGCCTCTCCTTCTGCCCAGCAGTATCTCGCACACAGATTTCTCAGCCTTGACTCCATCTAGGTTTAGAAACGCCAGGGCTATAGCAGCAGGTTGGGTAGTGTTGGGCAGCAGCCACAACACCTCCCCCTCCCCGCTCTGCCTGGTTTCCTGCTCACTTATATAACATTCCTGGTACATGAGTCCTCGGTAGCCTTCTCCCCAGCAACCTTTCTGGATTTTCTGCATTTCCCACAAAGCCTGTGCTCCTAAAGAAACCCCGGGAACACTACTCTGCTTCCAAACCAACACATTTTTCCCCTTAAACCAAATAAAACACTCCAAGGGTATCACCTGCCCTTCAGGTGATGTGTGCCAAATTGATACCCTTCTGACTTAGCCACTCACTTGGAGTGAACATGATGCTATGACAAGAGCCAAAAGCATACCGAGTTTGTATCTGTTGTCTTCACATGGTGTCTATAGCACCCAACCCCTCATCAGATGGAATTCAGGAACCAGCTGAAGGCAGGACTCAGATTGCACCAGCAATCTGTAGTCAGTCACTCCTCCTTGCCACCCTATCAGGCTCTTTCATTTATTCTGAAGTTAGAGCTAACTAGAGTGTCAGTAACTCCATGAACTGTCAAAGCAAATGTCCTCAGTTTTGCAGCAGCCTACCTGTTCAGCCTTAACCTTTTTCAGAAAACTTGAAATCAAAAAGTACATCTGACAGTTTCCTGTGACACATGCGGCTTAGCCTCCATCTCCAAATGCCTCCCTGCCACCCACCCTCCAAGGCCCTGTGCAAGTACCACCTTCTTCCATCCCTACCTCAAGATCACCAGTCTAAATGCCACCACTCCCCCAGAGGCAGTTAAACAACACTAAAACCAAGTGTGTCCATTTGTCTTTGTATAGTGTATAGTCAGAACTCTTGGGCACATGGGAGGGGCTCGGGGAATAAGTTCTGAGTTCCAGTTCCTTCACAGCAGGCACACGTGATCAATATTATTCTATTCCTGCTGTTTTATTCCAAGTGTTATTCACATGTGCATACTTTTTTTTTTACTATTTTATTTTGGGGGGGGGGGTTTTTTTGAGACAGGGTCTCCTTGTAACCCCAACTGTCCTGGAACTCACTGTGTAGACCAGGCTGTCCTCAAACTCACAAAGATCAGCCTGCCTTTTCCTCTCAAGTGCTGGGATTAAAGATGTATGCCACCATGCCTGACATGACCATATTTGAAATATGTATTTGTATATCTAAATACATCTGATATACATAGATATCATTTGTTTAACATTTAGCTCTTCTCCTTGTAGCCCCAGCTGTCCTGGAACTCACTATGTAGACCAGGCTGGCCTTGAACTGAAGAGATCCGCCTGCCTCTGCCTCCCAAGTGCTGGGATTAAAGGCATGCACCACCAAGCCCCGGCATATTGTTTTTATTTTATGTGTATGCATGTATTGCCTGCATGTAGGTAAGCACACCCGTGTTGTGCAGTGCCCGCGAAGGTCAGAAGAGACTTTGTATCCACTGGAACTGGAGTTATAGACAGTTGTTAGCTGCCATGTAGGTGTGGGGATAAGAACAATCAGTGTTCTTAACTGCTGAGCTATCTCTCCAGCCAAGTGTGCGCACTTTGTGCTCCCTTTATCAGCAGTATCAAAGGTCTTATCCCTTCTTCTGGATGGAAAGCCCACACAAGGGCATAAAACAGATACACATGCTTCATGATACAGTGGGCTACAGATACAACTTCGCAACTGAAATGGAACTAACCTCTAAGACTTGCCTATTCAAGAAAAGAGAACTGGGTGTGGTAGTTTATGCTGGCAATCCCAACACCCAGAGGCCGAGACAGGAGAATTACCATGAAGTTGAGGCCAGCCTGGGCTCCACCATGAATTTTAGGCCAACGTGGGCCACAGAGTGACACCATCTCAAACAACCAAAAAAAGCATAAAGGGGGCTGGAGAGATGGCTCAGTGGTTAAGAGCACTGGTTGTTCTTGCAGAGGACCTGGGTTTGATTCCCAACACACACATGGTGGCTAACAAACCTTCTGTAACTCCAGTTCCAGGGGAATCTGACACCCTTTTCAACACGGGTATACCTAACTACAGGCAGATTTGCAGGCAGATCTCTGTGAGATGGAGGCCAGCCCGGTCCACATAGTGAGTTCCAGGCTCTCTGGGGCTATAGGCCTTGTGCTTGCTAGGTAAGCTCTGTACCACTGAGCTAAATCATCAGCCCACTAGCATCCTTAAAACAGCATTAAACCAGACAGGGTGGCTCCCATTTGTAATACCAGCATTCAGGAAACAGAGGCAGAAGGAATACCGTGAGATTGAGGCTAGTGTGGGCTACATAGTGAGTTCTGGGCTAGCATGGGCCACATAATGGGACAATGTCTCAAAAGCCAAATTAATGAATGAGACAACATAATTAAAAGCTTAGGGGACTAGAGGGATGGCTCAGTGGTGAAGAGCACTTGCTGTTCTTACAGAGGATCTGAGTTCAATTTCTAACTCTCACATCAAGCAGCTAACAACTGCCTCAAGTCCAGCTCTAGAGAATCCAATGTCCTCTTCTGTCCTCTAAATAAATTGAAATAAAAGTTCAGTTTGGTGTGTTATAAAGGATGTTACTGTGATCTATAGTTCTCTCAGTCAAAACAAACAACAGTTCTGAAATTAAAAAGCTACCTCAAGGGCTAACAAGATGGCTCAATGGGTAAATCACTTAAAACTGAGCCTGAGACTCAGTTCAATCCCTGGGATCTGTGGTAGAGAAAGAGAACCAACTCTTGCAGGATGTCCTCTGACCTTCACTCAGGCACCCTGGTACAGGCACTTAAACACACATGTGTACTCACTCATACACATACACACACACACACACACACACACACACACATACACACAAAATAACTAAAAATAATAAAAACTAGAATTTTAAAATCCCACCTATTTTTTTTTTTTTTTTTTTTTTTTTTTTCTTTTTGAGACAGGGTCTCCCTGTAGCCCCAGCTATCCTGGAACTCACTATGTAGACCAGGCTGGCCTTGAACTCACAGAGCTCCACCTGCCTCTCCCTCCCAAGTGCTGGGATTAAAGGCGTGTGCCCCCACACCCGGCAGTCCCACCTAATTTTTATAGCAACTTTGATAATATCACCTATAAAACAGAAAAGTGGGCTGGGAAAAAAGAAGCCCTGACACAAAGAGAAAGCTAAGCAAGAAACAGCAGACCGCTTGCATGAGGCTGAGGGACCACACTCAGGACAAAGGAACTAGAAATGGCAGTAGGGGCAAATGGATGAATATTTAAGTACTTCCACGTCACTATTTTCAAATAGTTGCTCTGCCTCAACATTTATGTTGACTATGTGGCATCTGACCAAGAACAAAAGCCAGTAATTAAACAACTCAAACAAGTTATTCAAATAACAAAATTAACAAATAAATAAATAGGGGGCCAGCAAAATGGCTCAGCACATAGAGGTGTTTGCTGCCAGTCCTCACAACCTGAGTTAAGATTCCCAGGACCTACATAGCGGAAGGAGAGAACTGACTCTCAAACAGTGTCCTTTGACCTCCCACATGTGTGCTATGGTGCACACACACACACACACACACACACACACACACAAGTGTAATAAAAAATCAAAAATAAAATAATAGAGCCGGAATAGTGGTGCCTTTAATCCCAGCACTTGGGAGGCAAGTGGATCTCTGTGAGTTCAAGGCCAGCCTGGTCTATTTAGCGAGTTCCAGGCAAGCTGGAGCTACAGGGAGATCCTGTCTCAAAAGAAAAGAAAGAGAGAAAGAAAAGATCAAAAAAAGGTATTAAAATATGAGTATAATATTCTATAAACATAGTCAATATGGTACAAGCAAAGCCTGGGTTCCAGCCTCAACATACATGCCAAGAAAAAAAATGTCATTAATCTTTTGACAATGTAACAGGGCAAAAAAATTTTTTTTAATTTTTTTAACAATACTAAGGATGGAACCCAGGGTCCCATGCATGTGTTCTCCCACCCAACTATGTCCCTAGCCTTCCTTACACTTATTATTTTGAGACATGGCTTCATGAAGTTGCCCAGGCTAGCTATAAACTTACTCTGTAACCCACTCTGGCTTCAATTTGTAATCCTCATGCCTTAGCCTCCTTAGTAGCTGGGATTGCAGGTCTATGCCACCAGGCCAAGTACAGTTTATATTTTGCAATACCAGGTATCAAAATCAGCCCTGGCTGATTTAGGCTGTCACTTTTTGTTGCTGTTTATTTTTGAAACAGGATCTCACTCTGTATCTGAAACTGGCCTTTAACTTTTGTGGATCCTCCTGCCTCAGGGTCTCAAGTACAAGAGATACCGGCATGAACCAGGACACCCAGCTTCTAAATTACTTTCAGTATTTAGAATTTGCCTTTCCTCTAGAATGGCAAAGAATTTAAATCTCATATTATTAAATACATAAATTGAGATTTCAACTTAATATTAATAAAACAGTATATAAAAGTACGGATTTTGTAACAGTTAACATTAAATAAATTGCAAGTATATTAGTGTCACAAGAGAGAATCACTATGTGATTGACTACTTCATCTAAAATAGCCCCACAGAAAGCATGCTATTGGCTCATGTTACTCCTCTGCGACAATAACAGGCCACTTCCAAGTTACTGATAGGACAGTGCTAGTTATCCACCAAACTCAATGGAAATGCCATGTCATCTCACTAAGATGGTCTTCTGGCAGACATGAAGTTTGACAACTGAATCATGACATTCATCAAAGTACCTGGCAGGTTCATAGGACACACTTTTTTTTTACTTTAGACAGAGTCAAGTAGCCTAGGCTGGCTTCAAACTCATGGTGATCACTTTGCATCAGCTGAGTACCCAACCCGGCTAGAACGCTCTATAAACTTAGCAAATTAAGATGCACAACTAGATTCCTTTCCTCATGGGGACCTGGTGTGCAACGACTGTGAATATCAGCATCCTTAGTAGTATATGCAGCCCGTTGCTTGCATATATATAAATATAAATATATAAATATTTAAATATAAATATATATATTTTAAATATGTCTCAATAAATATAGAAAAATTAAAATAACATCTTGCATTCTACCTGACCACAAAGCTGTGAAGCTGCATATCAACAGCAACAGAAACCACAGAAAGTATGCTGGGAATCGAACCCAGGTCCTCTGCAAGAGCAGTCAGTGCTCTAACCATTTAGCCATTACTCCAGCCTCCATAAAAGGATTTTTTTTGGAGGGAGGGGGCGGGTCTTTTTGAGACAGGGTCTCCCTGTAGCCCCAGCTGTCCTGGAACTCACTACGTAGACCAGGCTGGCCTTGAACTCACAGAGATCTGCCTGCCTCTGTGTCCTGAGTGCTGGGCGTGTGCTACCACGCCCGGCCATAAAAGGATTTTTTTAAAAAAGGATGCAAGCCAGGCACGGTGGCAAATGCCTTTAATCCCAACATTCGGGAGGCAGAGGCAGGTGTATCTCTGTGAGTTCGAGGCCAGCCTGGTCTCCATAGCGAATCCAGGCCAGCTAGGGCTACAGAAAGACCCAGTCTCAAAAAGACCAAAAAAAAAAAAAAAAGGATGCAAGAGCTAAAATAACTGAACTTAGGTTCTAGAAAGTTAAAAAGAAAAAAATAAAAAAATCAATAAATCTTTTAGAAACAAATACCAGAAAAACTAAACAGATTACTATTTTGAAACTATCAACAAAATTGATAAATCCCTAACCAAACTTATCAAGAGAAAACACATAAGAAATGAAAGGGGTACAGCATTAAAATAGGAATTTGGGGTTCTGGGTTTTTTTTCTTTTTTCTCTCCTGACAGAATCTTACTACGAAACCCTGGCTAGCCTGAACTCTCTATGTAAATAAGGCTGATCTTGAACTTGTAGTGATTCTTCTGCCTCTGCCTTACCAATGTTGAGATTACAGGTATGAGCCACCACACCTAGCAATAAAGAAATGAAGAAGTATTGTTATTGTTTAAAATTGTTTTGAGGTTTTTTTAAAAAAAAAATATATAGATAGATAGATAGATAGATAGATAGATAGATAGATAGATAGATATAGTGATTGAGTGTATTGCCTGCCTGTGTGTAAGTACACCCATGTCATGCAATGCCCATGAAGGTCAGAAGGTGTTGGATCCCCTAGAACTGGAGTTAGAGAGAGTTGTTAGTCGTCATGTGGGTGCTGGGAATGGAACCCAGGTCCTCTGCAAGAGCAATCAGTGCTTTTAATCGCTAAGCCATCTCTCCAGCCCAAGTTGTTTTTTTAATGTAGTATTTTGACTGCATGTATATTAAGTATACCCATGCATGCAATGCCCACAGAAGCCATAAGAGGGCACAGGATCCCCTGGAACTGGAAGTATAGATGGTTGTTAGCAGCCATGGGAACCAAATCTCTACAAAAACAACCAGTGTTCTTCTTAATGGCTGAGCCATTTCTCCAGCCCCCAAAGGAATACTGTTAAGACAGAAAAGTATTATTGGAAAAGCCTTTCTGAAAAAATATGCAATCAAAGTAGAAGCAAAAGGATATACTTAAAAAACAAGACTAAGTTAATTCTAAACACAAACCTTCAACAGTAGAAACCTCTTGTAATTCAGCAAGGGGAGATGCCAATTCTGTTTTCATAGTGTTTTCTCCCATGGACTTGCAATTTAATTCCAAGCCTGTAGTCCCCAATCCATCCCCAAGGGAGTGGCAAGTTAACACAGATGAGACCTGGTCAGCTTTCAAAGGAGATGTCAACTGACCTAAAGAGAGAAAAAAAAGAAAGCCTGGGAAACACATACATATACAATCAGGAAGTCAAAAGTCCCAAAACAGATTAGAAAGCCAGAGACTGCTTAGAGGACAACTTATAAGAATGCATTTCAGAAGGCTGAAGAGGTGGCTCAGTGGTTAAGAGCACTGGCTGGACCCAAGGTGTTTGTTCAGGACCCACCCAAGGTGTTCATTGTTCCTGCACCCACATGGGAGCTAACAACTGTCTATAACTGCAGTTCCAGGGGATTCAACACCCTCTTCTGGCTTCTGCAAACACTGCATACACATGGTGCACTTATATACATGCAAGCAAAAGATTCATACACATAAAATAAAAATTAAAAAATTTTAAAGAATAAAATAAAGGAAGAAAACAATGCCTTCCCAGATTCTAGCAGACATCCCTTATCGCCAGGGTATGAGCACCTCAAAGAACAAGATTACAGTGATAAAAGGTCAGCAAAAAGTTCATACTGAGTGAGATGGCATGAGAAGGCAGAGAAGCAAGGTTCCTTGAGCAGTGTGCCTTCAATCCAACATGCATGAGCAAATGTAACCACAAATGCATACGGAAACCACCAGGGAAGAAAAATATTTTATCAGAACCCTGTAGCACCTTCAATTGTTTCATTTCAATACAATTTAACAAAGAGCTGGAAAGAAGGCTGAGTACCGTTCTTGAAGAAGACCTGAGCTCAGTTCCCAGTCCCCTTGTTGGGTGGTCTACGACCTCCTATAACTGCAGCTCCAAAGGGACCTCTTCTGGACTCTGTGGGCACCTGCACTCACATGTACAAATCCCCACATATATATACACATAAATTTTTTTTTTTTGGTCTTTTTGAGACAGGGTCTCCCTGTAGTCCCAGCTGACCTAAACTCACTATATAGACCAGGCTGGCCTTGAACTCACAGGAATCCACCTGCCTCTGCCTCCCGAGTGCTGGGATTAAAGGCCCATAATTTTTAAATTTAAACCACGCCCATAATTTTTAAAAATCTTCAATATAGGAACTGAAGAGGTAGCTCAGCTTTACTTACAGAAATCAATACACAAGGATTAAGAATGGTCCTCAAGACATAGTGGCACATGCCTTTATTAATCCCAGCAACTTAGGAGGCAGAGGCAGGCAGATCTCTTTGAGTTCGAAGCTAGCCTGGTCTACATAGGGAGTTCCAGGCAAGGTGGGGCTACAGGAAGACCCTGTCACAAAAATTTAAAAAAAAAAAAGGATGGTTCTCAGGAGACAGGCACCAGGCTGGCCAAACAATTCCAAAACAGACTCAACAGACCCTGACTTACCCTCAACAGCGTCCTTAGGACTAGATGTGTCTTGCAGAAGATCCTTATCAACTGTATGAACCAGATCTGGTACAACCAAGTCAGGATCTAGGATCTCATGGGTCCCGTTAGTGGACAGCCTGGAGGACCGTCTCCTGGAGAAGTCTTTGTCACTGTTTTCAGAGCAGTTTTTTGACTGTTCCTGGGCTATAAACCATTAAGAGAGTTGTAGTCCAGAGACCAACAGGAAGAGAGAATTTTGCTATTATGTATTTCTGGGTCACTTGCTTCTACAAAGACTTTCCTAAAAAGAAGCTTCTGAAATCTTAAGAGTAATATCCATTCCTAGTTTATAGGTTTAAGTAAAGGCAAAATTTCAGCCAGGAAAGAATTTTACATTGTTAAGGATTCATAACCAGAAACGATGTGCCCAGGCATATTCGAATCTCAACAGCAAGCTATATTTTGGAGTTTCCCAACATAAAAGGCTGTATGCTGACTTCCAAAGTCATTTAAGTTTTATAAGACCCTCATCTAAAGTCATCACAAATCCTTTTTGAAGCCAACATGTTTACTTTATAATCAATAAACAGTATTAGTGAAGTTTTTCTCAGCATATGAAATCCATCTCTTCCTGGGCCATTAGATTCTAGAGAATTAAAACCGCATGTATCTTATGAAAGTGAATACACTATTACTAAGCCCAACGCTATACAGGTTACAGTGCTTCTAAAAAACTGCTTACTCAACCACATCCAACTCATATTAGCTGATCTACATAAGGATGGCCATTAGAGCCCAGGAGGAATAGGGATCAGAGAGACACAAAGGTGACCCAAACAATGTCAGATTCTAGACATATATACACAAACTGGAGACTCACATGAAGTTTTGTCAAGTCGAGAACGTTTTAATGGGATGTCACCTCCTTTCGATATTTTCCGTCTTCTCAATTCCAATGTTATTGGTTGTAAAGTTTGAGAGTTTGAATCCACAGCTATAATATATAGAAAAACACACAAAAATATGTAACTTCTTGGTGCCAGCATGTGCATTTTATATACAAATTAAAACATATGATTATGTACATTATAAGTATGCATACAGAGAAAGAGAGAAGGACATGTTTATATTATACATGGACCCTCAAACAGAGTGAGATTCTATCTCAAAAAATAAAAATTATTGAACTTTCAAAAAGGATATTCTTATTAAGGTAAAGGACAAGACAGTCAAACGAATGAGAAACTTCTTCCTTGGGAAAATGGTGACACAGTCTGCAGACTGACCTTCTCAATCTCTTCTGAGGGTCTTCCTAGGACCTAGCACTCCAAAAATCTTGTTTTTATTTATTTTTGTATGTGTATGATTGCTTTACATTCATTTAAACCTATGTGTACAATGCCCACAGAGGCCAGAAGAGGTGCTGAATCCCCTGGAACTGGAGATACAGATGGTGGTTAGCCACCATGTGGGTGCTGGGAATTGAACCTGGGTCCTCTGCAAGAGCAGTCAGTGTTCTTAACTGCTTAACTAACTCTCCAGCTCCTAAAACTCTTTAATTAAAACCTCACATGCAAGGCAAAGGCAGGCAGATTTCTATGAGATCAAGGCCATTCTGGTCTACATAGTAAGTCCCAGGCCAGCTGGGGCTACAGAAGACCCTGTCTTCCCAAAAAAATATAGCTGGGCATGGTGGCACACCCCTTTAATCCCAGCGCTCAGGAGGCAGAGGCAGGAGGATCTCTGTGCATTCAAGGCCAGCCTGGTCTACAAAGCAAGTTCCAGGCCAGCTGGGGCTACAGAGAGACTCTGTCTCAAAAAAAGACCAAATAAATAAATAAATAAATAAACAAACAAACAAGCATACAAACAAACAAACAAAAAAATCTTCACATGCCACATTCCAGCATGACTTCTTAAAAATATGAAGGGCAATATAAAAGGTTTTTGTTTGTTTTTGAGACAGGATCTTGCCCAGGCTGAGACTTGTAATCTTCCTTCCTCAACCTCCTAAGTAGCTAGAACTGTAGGCATGCACCACTGCACATAGCTATTGCAATTTTGTTTTATTTGAGGGATAAGGGATGGGGAAAACTTGACAATGTAGTCTAGGCTGGCCACTATTAGTGGAAGATGACTGATCCTCTTGCCTCCACCTCCTGAATGCTGGTTATAGGCAAATGCTACTAACTAAGGCTCCTGGTCATACATGGTAGTACACACATTTTATCCCAGCACTCAGGAGGCAGAAGCAGGTGGATCTCTGAGTTCAAGGCCAGCCTGGTCTATAAAATAAGTTCTAGGCCAGCCGGGACTACAAGGAGACCCTATCTCAAAAAAAGAAAAAAAGATTCCTACAGTTGTTTTGGGGGGGGGGTTGTCAATTGGGAGAGTAAGACAAGAGTCTCAACATAGTCCAGTGCGGCACTGAATTCAGCTGAATAGCTAGCTATGTAGCCGAAGAGGACCCTGAACTGACTGCCCTATACCCACCTGCCAAGTGCTAGATCACCACCATAACCTGGCTTCTTTATCTTTTTGTTTATTGAGTCAGGGACTGTCTACATAGCCCATGCTGGCTGGTCTGAAATTTGCTATGTAGATCAAGCTAGCCTTGAACTAACTGATAGTGATCCTCCTGCTTTTGCCTACCAAGTGCTAGGGTTACAGGCTTACACCACCAGACCTCACTCCTCCAGCAATTAGATCTTTTCAAAACCTGATGACCTGTCTAAAAAAATAAAAATAAAAAAAAAAAAGAATTAAAACTAAAACAAGCCCTGATTGACCTAATACTTAGGAAATCTACCATGTATGCTAATTCTTAAAATGTGAATCACGAGCTGGGAGTACATGTCTTTGGTCCCAGCACTCAGAAGGCAGAGGCAGGGGGATCTCTATGAGTTCAAGGCCAGCCTAGTCTACATAGCCAGGCCAGCTGGGGCTACAAGGAGACCCTGTCTCAAAAAGACCAAAAAAAAAAAAGATAAACCCAGAAAACTCTCAGGAGACTATTGCTTACAGTCAGTGCTTCAGGCAAGGCTGTGGATCGCTAGCAAGTGTTGTTCTCACCTAAGTTATCAGTGCAGGTGCCAAGCTCTTGGAGAGCACTTTACTCTCTATTTTTAAGCTTACAACTTAAGACTCTCCCTCCAAATCTGAAAGATAAAAATACAAAAGAGACAGAAGAAAAAGAACTTGGGAGGCTTGGCAAGAAGGCAAGACTATGGCAACGACTGAGGACGGGAGGAAAAAGAAAGAAGAAAGAAGATAAAGGAGGATGAGAAGCAGATGGGAGGAAAAGGGAAAGAAAGAAAAGAGAGGGAAGACGAGATGAGCAGCTTCGGTTCTGCCATGCCAAAGGACTGAGCGAGAACCAGAGCCGTGCTGAGGCGGCAACCCGCATTCTCAGTTCTTGCTGTGCTCAGTCTTCCCAACATGTCAACATTATTCTGTTCCAAGTAGTGGAAACTTGGATCACACATGTTCCAAGCTAAACATAAACAAAAACAATCGTCTCTAAATAGCTCAGATTCTATTCCCAGTCAGAACTGTGCAATCTAGGGAGCTCAAGGATCTGCCATGTCAATGAACTAATTTCTTAAGGGGGTCTGAGTTATGCATGCAGTAGCAGACAAGCCCTCTTCCTTCTGATATCACATATAAACAAAGACCGACTATATAGAACTTCAGT
Organism: Nannospalax galili; assembly: GCF_000622305.1. Lineage (NCBI taxonomy): Eukaryota > Metazoa > Chordata > Mammalia > Rodentia > Spalacidae > Nannospalax > Nannospalax galili. The sequence continues at coordinate 674,824 of NW_008344592.1, read as the reverse complement.
GTTTCCCAAACTCTTCTTCCAAAAGAATCAACTGAAAAACTTATAATCACATTCCCAGGTCTCCATGCAGAGATGGTAACTGCAGAGGACTGAGACATAAGTACAATCTGTACAATCTTTTTTTTTTTTTTTTTAAACAAATGCTTCACTCAAGAGTTAACAGTAAACTTAGAGAACACCCTTTATTATATGTGTCCTATCTGGTCAGCAGTCTTACAAAACAAGAGCAATAAAGGAATTAAGGCAGAAGTGAAGCCATAGCTCCATGGGAAAGTTTGCGAACTAAGAACTTAAGGGTACAAGCTGGAGCAGAATAGCTAAGCTCAGCTGTGGACATCAGGTTGCTACCAGGCCACATTTTCCAGCTCTCTTTTCTTCTTGCCTAACTACCCTCTCCCACCATAGATAAATGTCTGCTTTTCCACCTAGGTATGTAGCTCAGTCTCACAGCATTTATCTGGTAAGAGCAAAGCCTTGGGTTCAATCCTCAGCACAGGGGAAGAAAAGAAAAAGGAAAGAAAAAAAGAAAAAAGTCTGCCTCTCACTCAGATCCCATCTTAATATGGCACACTATAATGGATGTTTAAAACCTCCAGACTGGCCGGGCATGGTGGCGCACGCCTTTGACAGCTGGGGCTACAGGGAGACCCTGTCTCAAAAAGACCAAAATTAAAAAAAAAAAACTCCACATTTTGCAACTGATTCCTCATCCTTCACCTGAACATAGGACACAAGGTTATTTTCTCAAACCCCTAAGAATGGTTGGTTTACAACTAATACCATTCTTGATACACAGAGGTCAGGTCATCACACGTCATGGAAGGGACATTAGGGTTTAATTCTCTTCCACAATGCTGCCCAACAGAAACACAATGACAAAGTCACATGTAATCTAAAAACTTTTAGTAATTCAATTAAAAAATTTAAAAATGAAGTTAATTTTAAGAATATGTTTAAATCAGCTGGGCATGGTGGCACACACCTGTAGTCCCAGCACTTGGGAGTCAGAGGCAGGCAGATCTCTCTGAGTTAAGGCCAGCTTGGATCTACATAGTGAATTCCAGGCTAGCTGGGGCTACAGGGAGACCGTTTAAAAAAAAAAAAAAAAAAAAAAAAAACCTAATAAACAATACACCTCAAAACATGTTGTCAATATTTAAAAAAATACTAGGGGAGGAGCAACTGAGGGCGTAGCTCAATGGTACAGCACTTTAAACTTTTCTATTTATTACTTTCATTTTATGTGTATGCGAGTATTGCCTGCATGTATGTAAGTGCACCCATGTTGTGCAATGCCTGTGGAGGACAGAAGAGGCCGTCAGATCCCCTAGAACTGGAGCTGGACAGTAGGTGGCTACCATGTGAGTGCTGGGATCTTCTGCAAGAACAGCCAGTGTTCTTAACCACTGAGCCATCTCTCCAGTCCCAGTACAGCATTTTTTTAAACACGGACAGGGCCCTGGGTTTGATCCCCGGCACTGCCAATTTAGAGAGAGGTTTGTTTTGTTTTGGTATGTATGCATGTGTATATGTGTACACTGTATGTAGATGCACACATGCCAAGACCAAAGAAGAACATCAGGTAACCTGTTCTATCACTCTTAGCCTATTCCTTTGAGACAGGGTCTGTAAAAGAACCTAGAGCTAGGATGGTAGTCAGCAAGTCTCAGCAATCCTCCTGTCTCCACCCCCACATAGTACTGAGATTACAGGTGTACGCCCACATCCGGCTGGGCTTTTTACATGGATGATGGGATCTGAACTCAGGTCCTTACGGGTTATTCAGCAAGTACTCTTAACCACAGAGCCATCTATCCAGCTCCCAGTTACTTTTTTAAATATTTTATTTATTATTTTTATTTTATGTGTTTGAGTATATTGCCTGCATGTTTAAGTGCACCCATGTCTTGCAGTGCCCCTGGAGGTCAGAAGAGGGCATCAGATCCCCTGGAACTGGAGTTACAAATCGCTGTTAGGCACCATGTGGGTGCTGGGAATCGAACCATGGTCCTCTGCAAGACCAGTCATCTCTCCAGCATTCTCAGTTATTTTTAAGACAGTGTCTCACTATATAGCCCATGCTGGCCTCAAACATGCCTCCCAAACGCTGGGATTACCTGGCTTATGCTCAGCTCTTGAAGGTAAAAGGGGGGGGGGAGCGTTTATTTCATCCGAAGGCAAATCAAGCTATTACCTAATTTACTATAAAATTAGTACTTGGATGTGAGAAATCGATCCATTAGGAATAAGTACTAAATATATTTTTGAAGTAAATTAAGGTAGTTTTTTTGTTTTCTATTAGGGATCAATGAATGAGCTGCTATTCCAGTTTTGACAAAAATATTTTATTTCAAATTTTATATTTTAAATTATCCATTTATACTACTGAAACTTGCTTTTTGAAAAATTATTTGTGGCCTAGGAACGCAGCTTAGCAGCAAAGCATTTACCTAGTATGTGCAAGGCTATGGGCCCAAGTCCCAGCACCACAATTTTAAAACAAATAATAAATATTGCTTGAAAATGTGACAGGGGTTCACAGCTGTTCAATGTTCCTGTAGAGAATATGCAAGCAAGAGATCTGAAGACCAATGAACAACATTGGTCATGAGCAGGTTCAGGCTAGGCATCCTGGGGACTCTTCATGCTACTCAATCAGTCTGAAGAATGAGTATTTGGCTATATTTGGCTTAGCAATGGTCAGGATTTGTTTCATTCTTGGTTATTCTGTCATTCTAGAAGAATTCCAAACTTATAATCCTCCCCCCTCCTTTTTTTTTTTTTTTTTTTGCTTTTTGAGGCAGTGTTTCATGCCTCACTCTAGCCCAGGCTGGTCTTGAGCTCATGGTGATCCTCCTACCTCAAGAACTTACATTTCTTTTAAATAACTGGGTATTATGTCCTAAATCTATACTTGGCCCTTGACTCTTATAAATTCAATTGGCCATGTTATCTTTTTTATTTAGACTGTGAAAATTTCTAGTCAATAATCATTTTTCAATATTTATTTTTATGAGGAGGAATGTTTTACCTGCATGTATATAAGAGCACTCATGTTGTGCAATGCCCACAGAGCCCAGAAGAGAGCATTGGACCCCCTGGAACTGGAGTTATAGACAGTTGTTAGGCCACCATGTTGGTGCTGGGAACTGAACCTGGGTCCTCTGGAAGAACATCCAGTGCTCTTAACAACTGAGCCATGTCTCTAGTCCTGGTCAATAGATCACCTTTAAAGAGGTCAATCTCTTTTGTGAACAGTCTCATCACGTAGCCCAGGCTAGTCTTGGACTAATTATCCTCCTTCCTGAAGCTCCCAAGTGCTAGGATCACAGGTATGAGCCACAATACCTGATAAGAGCTCAGTTTAAAAGGTACCCATGCCCTGCATAGCTCTAATGGTTTTAGGCCCTACCTTTCTCATTTATGTTTGGTTGGCTGGTTGTTGAACCCAGGGCTTCATGCAGGCTCAGAGAATGCTCGTTATCACTGATCTACCTCTCCAGCCCCTGCCTATTCTGTTTTCCATCTTTTCCTTTCCTCTTTCACATCTGCCCACTAAAATGCTACTTTCCTGATCCCAAATTACCTCAAATTGAGATCATTTGAACAGGCACAAGGAGAAGGTCTTAGATCCCTTGGCACTGTCATGGAAGATGAGGTAGCCAAGGACAGTTAACTCTACCCCAAAAGCTCAACTGTGGCCACGCTCCCCAACATGTCCATGTGGATACACGCCTCACTGAAATTCAGCTCCACAGGCAGGACTTGTTTTCAGATCACAAGTTAGTCACAAACACGAAGGACTGAAGTAAGGTACAAAGAACCGCAAAGGCCACAGAAGAACACTCTGGCATCACCCATTGCAGAGCCCACTTGGGAAACTCACCAGTAGGAGCTATGGAAGGGGGTCTGCCTCGTTTTCTTTTTGGCTGCTTCAGGTTCTCTTGTGGACTCTTCACAAGGTCATTTTCTGGCTTCTTCTCTACCTGGACATCTCCAGGGTATTCCCTGTCATTCTCTGAGATGTTCTCCTTATCTTCCTTCTCATTCTTGGGAAGGCTCTTCTCTGACACCTTGCCTTTTTCAGAACACATTAACTTTCCTTCTTTGGCAGGCTGTTTGGGCCGCTTTTCTGTCTTCAAGGCTTTGTCCTCTTTGTCTTTCTTCACGTTGACCGTGGCTTTTCTCTGCTCTTTAAACTTCTCTCGTTTCTCAGGAGATGATGAAAGACTTTTGTGATCTGTTTCTTTAGGCCTAGCATTACCCACAATATTCTAAAATGAGCAAAATAGCGATGAAACACTTTGTGATTACTTGCAATATAAAATTAGGAGGTTGTTTGCAAAGCTATGAAGCAAATGAAGACACTAAGAGGACACATGCCAGGTCACAAGATACAAAGCACCAGGAAAATACCTGAGCTTTGAGAACCAATCCTAAGCTTAAATATAATCGCCATGTTCAGTGCTTTCTGAGACTCAGCAAGCTCCCTCATGATGATGAGGAAGTCATAAAGGGACAGCCAGCTATCCAGGATGCCTGCCTGGAAGCCATCTAGCTGGCAGAAGTGTTCTAACTTCCTCACCTATAACACAATTCTACTGACCCACGGCTTTTCTGAGGTCTGTTTCTGTTTGCCAGTATAAGCTGATGCCTGGTTTTTGTGTAGAGGAAAACCAAACTGCTAAGTGTAAGCTTAACAGAAAGAACGCCAAAGTCAGACCGAAGTCCTGGCTTCCTCTTTTGGGTAAAGGCTGTGCTTGCTCCAGCAAGCTATCTATTATGTTCCTGAGCTGCTGAGCATTTTCTAAACTGAAAAGAAACACTGCTTCTAATTTGTTACTAAATTACTGTAAAATTCATCAAGTTGTCTAGTGTGACCATCTCATGATAAAGCCAACTCTGAAAGCTCTGCAATGTCTAAAACTGTAATTAGATTTATTTGTGTAAGTATCACTTTTCCAGGACCTCAAGAACAGAGGTGGGAGGAAACTTCATATGTTAATGTGGTACTCCCAGCACCTAGCACACACATACCAGGCACACAGACTTTTCTAGAAGCTGGAAAGAAATACCTAAATGCTCAGCAAATAAAAGTTAAATCTGTCAAGCTGGGCATGGTGGTGCACGCTTTTAATCCCAGCACTCAGGAGGCAGAGGCAGGTCAATCTCTGTGAGTTCAAGACCAGCCAGGTCTCCATAGCAAGTCTAGGCCAGCTGTGGCTACAAGGGAGACCCTGTCTCAAAAAGACCCCCCCACACACAAAAAAAAATGTTAAATCTGTCTCACAGGGAAAAATGATAAAACACTGAAACATTTTTTTCAAGGCCCAAAAATTATTCCAAAAAGAGCCAGATACTGGAGCTGGAGAGATGGCTCAGTGGTTAAGAGCACTGACTGCTCTGCAGAGGACCTGGGTTCAATTCCCAGAACCCACATGGCAGCTAACAACCACCTGTAATTCCAGTTCCAGGGGATATGACGCCTTCTTCTGACCTCCACAGCACTGCAGGACACGGGTGTACTTACACACATACAGGCAATACACTCATACACATAAAATAAAATATAAAATAAAATAATAAAAGAATATATAAAAACAAAAGAGCTCTAAGTTGCAGCCTCTCTTCTGGAAAGGGGTGTAAGGGCAGTTTGGGTCAAAAGACAAAGTTTTTATCTTTGTTTATTTTGAGAGGGTTTGGGGGGGGGGTATTTTATTTGGAGACAGGTCTCCCTGTAGCCCCAGTTGACATGGATTTCATATGTAGACCAGGCAGGCTGCAATCCTACAGAGATCCACCTGCCTCTGCCTCCCCACTGCTGGAATTAAATGCATGTGCCACTAAGCCTGGAAAGTTTATACTTTTTAATTAAAAATTAATTCTAAGAAATGGAATTTACTAACAGAAGAGTCAGACTTTGCAGTCAAACTTACAGATATCCTAATGCTCACTTGAAAATTAGTTATAAAGGGCTGGGTGTGGTGGCGCACGCCTTTAACCCTAGTACTCAGGAGGCAGAGGCAGGCGGATCTCTGTGAGTTCAAGGCCAGTCTGGTCTCCATAGAGAATCCAGGCCAGCTGGAACTGCAGGGAGACCCTGTCTCAAAAAGACCGGGAAAAAAAAAAAAAATTAGTTATATAGACTATGGCATAGCTACCAAAAACCAATACTTTCAGAGTACAAAGGGAAAATGTACATGAGAGACATACTTTAAGAGTACATTGGGAAAATGTTATTTTGTTAAGCAAAAAGAGCAAGTTATAGACAGTAAAATAACTTGACTCCAATTTTGTGTTTTGTTTTGTTTTTGGTCTTTTTGAAACAGGGTCTCCTTTTAGCCCCAGCTGGCCTGGAACTCACTATGTAGACCAGGCTGGCCAAACTTGACTCCAATTTTGGAAAGATCTATGTACACACAAAAGTATTTATATATAACACAACAATTACAAAAAAGAACGGTAGACACCAAAAGGTCAAAAACAAACATAAGTTCAAAAAATTAAATGTGCTGAGTATGGTTGCACATAACTTTAATCCCAGCACTCAGGAGGCAGAGGCAGGTGGATTTCTCTGATATTGAGGCCAGTCTGGCCTAGACTGCAAGTTCCAGGCCAGCCAGTGCTACACTGTGAGACGCCATCTCAAAAACAAAAACAACCTCCCCCAACAAAAAATGATCAAAATATCTACTAGATAGAGTAGTCCTACAGAAAAAAATTCAATCTATCCTAATACTGTATGAAAATAACTTTTAAACTATCCATGACAGTTATCTTTAGTCAAACCATGACAGCATCTTGAAAAGAACAAGTCTAGGAGCCACTGGCCTGTGCTGGTGACCTGCCAGGACTGAGGTAAGGTATGAGAATCAGAGGCAGCTGTAAGTAAAGCTCTCACAAGTCTTCAGTCAGTAAGGCCCCACCTCCAGGCCAAAGAAAAGTTCATCATTCAACTGGCTGACAGTGATGGCTCACACCTAGGAGCATCCAGGAACTGAGGCAGGAGATCACTGAGAGTCAGAGGATAGCCTGGCCCATACAGAGAGACCCTGTCCCAAAATACAATTTTTTTTTTTCAAAACTGAACTTTTATTATCTGGAGCCTGGGGGAGGGGCAGTGTCAGGATACAACCTACCAATTCTAAACAAGTTCACATTTCAGTCCCTTTATCTACATTAACTTACTCCACAAACTTCACCACAAAAATGCCCAATTTAAGGCCAAAATAACACTGAGGAGGACAGGAGTGGCTTCTTGGGAGACCTGGAGAGGCAGGCAAAGAGAAAGCAAGCATCATTAGGGCCAACGCCTTAGAACTCGGTCAAGAGGAACACCAGAAAAGTCAAAACATTCTTGAGGTGCCTTTAAAGTTACTGTCTCAGTCCTCAATGTATGTATGAAATTCGCTAAACTCTGTGTCAAGCACAAGTACTTGATCATCACAGGAAAAGACACACAAGGTACAGCATCACCACTGTTCTCATTAACTTCTACCCAGAGGGGAAGAACCAGTGAGGATGTCTCAGGAGTAAAGCCTTTCACTAACTTGCTTTAGCTATCTCACCAGCTAATACTAGTAACAATCAGAATTTTAAAACAAAACAAAAAACTAATATTCAAATTTTTACATATTGTTAATTTTATTTTTCGTGCATGTGCATGAGTTCTTTGCCTACATGCATGTAAGTGCACCATATACATACAGTGCCCTCAGAGGCCAGAAGAGGATGTTGGATCCCCTGGAACTCAAGTTCCAGACAGCTGTTAGCTACCATGTGGGTGCTAGGAACCAAACCCAGATCCTCTCTGTAGGAGCAGCCAGTGCTCTTAACCACTGAGCCATCTCTCCAGCCCTAATACCCAATCTTTCCAGCCCTAAAATCCAAAATTTGATCTCTACTTCTCCCTTCAACTACCTCATTAAAACATAAAAATGAAAGAGACTAATAGGGGAAGAAATCCTGAAGAAAGGAGCAATACTTCCAGGGGGCTTGGAACTGTGGGGCTGTATTTCTAGGATCAGAACTCTTAAGCTCTATGCTTAAGCAAGGTGAATGGAACACAGGGACATCTGGCTGTGTTCTGGACATCTCAACAGGCACATCTAGCTAAAGTGGTTACCAAGTTCTCGGCAAGAGACAGCTCTGTAAACCAACAAGCCACAATCACATCATGACCAAAGAAAAAGCTATGTCAGGAGAAAATGGGCTTCTCAAGGAAGTTAGGAAGTTCCCTGTGCTGGCTAACAGCTTTGGGGGCAGGGCAGAAGTAAAGGAGACAGGACAGTCAGGCACACACATGAGAAAAGATGAGCAAAACAGATAACAAGCAACGGTGTCCAAGTACTCAGCAGTTTTTAAATAGAGAATCCATGTTAAAAGGAAATGGCAAAGAAACACAAATATTTACAACTTCTGAAAACTTGTACATTACTTTCTGATGAAACTGTAAGATGGAGGAAATAAAGACTTGTCATAAACAAATGTAATGCCTTTATTTGAAAAACAAAAGTACAATGTTAGCATCATTTAGAACACAAAGCACAAAACCACATTTCTCACCTGATCTTTGGAAAAAGCTTTGACATGAATATGTTTGACAGTCTGAACTACGCCATCATAAAATTTCACAGTGTAAGTACCTAAAATTCAAGAAGATATCATGATTTTAACTCACTGTTTCATGAAAACAGCAACTTTTCAAGTACAAACACAAAGGAGGTCCAATAAACTTAAGCGCAAAAAAAGAATCACATTGAGGGGTGGGGATGTAGCAGAGTAGTAACATACCTATTTACATATACAAGACAGTCAATTCAATTCCCAGCACACACATGCAAAAAAGGTCAAATTTAGCTATCTTATGCCCAAGATAATAGTATGTTTCCCTCATTTCTTAGTAAAGATTAGTTTGCTTTTTATATATACATCTCAAAATCCACTAAAAAAAGCCCACACATATACATGTATGCTCTTTTATTAAAATAAGAAGTATGTGCACTGAATTTGAGCCAAGAAAGAAAGAGCAGTCAAACAATTAAGAGTTGAGGAAAATGAAATTTATTCATTCCTTGGTGAATGACATTTGTAATTTAATCTTTATTTTCTGTCTTGAAGGCAGCAATCATATTTTTTGGCGGTTGCATGAACCTTAAGAATCACGAGTTACCAATCTTGGTCTAAATATTAAACATTACCAGCCAATTTTCAAATAATTGGGTTGTGTCTGTTTGGTGCTGGAGACTGAACCTACGGCCTTGTGCATGCTAAACCCATGCTCTACCATTAAGCTATGCCCTCAACCCCTCAAATCTTACCTTCCCAAAGAGTATATCCAACTACAAAAATTCTCATTAGCTGCATCCAAACCAAAGCATTTTTACATCTTAGATCTAATCCATGTCCCACCTGCTCCTTTTGTCTTGGGGATTAAAAAAAAAAAAAATCACAATCAATCTTGTCAGGATTACCAGTAACAACTAATAATCATGTAATGGATTATCACTGGTACACACAATTTAGTTGTCACCAACTTTTAAAGTATAAACACAAAGGAGTTCCAACAAACAAAAACTTCTAATAGATGGGAACAAAAGCATGTCACAAGGGAGTTAAGACCTCTTGGCTAACTCCCTCCCCCACTCCCCAAGAAATGGGACTCAGCTACACTGACACGCTACCCCAAACTCCTGGGCTCAAGCAATCTTCCTGCCTCAGTCTCCAGCATCCTACCACATCTGATTTCTACCTCCTCCCTGTACATTCTCTTCCTACCTCTCCTTCAGTCCTAAACAGGGCTGGGTCAATAGCTAGTCTCCTCCCCTAAGAAAGTCCAAACACCTGCCTCTCGACTACAAAGTTCAACGAAATCTGCATGCAATTACTTTCCAAGCCTATTTCTCTATTTACCAAGATCAAACACTAGATCAAAATGACTCACTACATCTACCCACCGAAATGCCTGTAACATTTCCATCTTCCTTTTTAATTAAAAAAAAAAAAAATTGAGACTAGTTGAAAATATCAGCTGTACCTCTGGAGCTGGCTCTTCTCATGAGCTTTTTTTTTTTTTTTTTTTTTTTTTTTTTTTTTTTTTTTTTTTTTTTTTTTGAGACAGGTCTTCACTATCTAACTCAAGTTTGCCTGATATTATTACGTAACCCAGGCTGGCCTGGGAGTCAAAATAATCTTCCTACCTCAGCCTCCCGAGTGCTGTCATTACAGGCAGAGGCCACCATACCCAGCTCCATCTCCACAAGTGTTTTTTGTCTAGAATGTACCATTCAGTGAGCCTTAGGAGGCCAGCTCTAATGACTACATGACAGTTCTATAAAAACTTCGTGGTTCCCCAGCTACTGGAGGAGACCCTCTGCACTGAACTTCTAAAAGGCTCATTTGGCACCTGGCCTGCAGAGAGGTCTACCAGGAAGGAAGGATCCCAACCAAACAATGGTTCCTCGAATCAGAGACCATGTATCAACTTCTTCCTCACCCAGCACCAAGCTTACAACAGCCCAGTGGTACCCAGCCCAGCAGCACTTGCAACTATTGGGAAATATAGTTTACCAGCCCCACCCCAGATGATGAATGAGAAGCTTGGGGAATGGTTTAACAAGTCTTCCAGGTGATTCTGATGAACACCAACCAGCGAACCACTGCTGAAGGCAGCTACTGAGCTTTACTCCTGAAAATTACAAACAGGTGTCACCACCACAGTAGGAAACTGACTAGTATGCTAGATACTAGAACCTAGTGTCAGGCTTGGCAGAATAGAACAGCAGCTGGTAGATGGCAGGCCATGATAAAGGAAGCCCAAGGAAGCAGGTGGAACTATTCTCTACATAGACAACTCAATCACAACTTAAAGAGTTGTGACAACAAATGTCTGAGTTCTGTCTTCCCTACCTATTCTGTGAGGGTGCTGTGGTGCTGCTCCAGAATGCTCAGGAGAACCCCCAGCACCACCACCACCACCCCCCCCCCCGCCTTTTCTGGTGGTTGTTTGGGACAGTGTCTCTATAGCTCAAGTTGGTCTTAAACTTACCATGGGGCCAACACTGGCCTCAAATTCATGGATGATTCTCCTGCCTCAGCCTTACTAATACTGGGTTTATGGACATGGGCCACTATATCCAGCTTTTAAAGACTTCCCAAGAGCTCAGTTGGTAAAATAACTGCCCTGAAAACATAAGGATGAGAGTTCTAGGTCCAGCACCCATGTAGAAAAGCCAGGTGCAGCAGCACACCTGCAATCCCAGCACTGCATAGGTAGAGGCAGAAGAATCCCTGGGGCTTGCTGGCCAGCAGTGTAGAGTCACATCAGCAACTTCCAGGTTTAGTGAGAAACCCTATCTCTAAAAAAATAAAATAAAATAAGGTGGCAAACAATTGAGAAAGATGCCTGATGTCAATCTCTGCTCTCTCCTCACCCTCTAAACAACAATAAAGCAACCATTCATGGTATGCTGTATCTATGGCCATCTGGGGATGGAGGTGAGAAACAGGGAGAGTACCAAAGATCCAGCTCTTCAATCTTTAATATGCAGGGTGCTAGCAAACCATCCAGGACTATATTTTCAACTGCTTTAACAAAGGAAGTTCAGTTACACCGAAATGAAAATAGTAGTCAGGCATAGTGGAATGCACCTGTACTTGGGAGGCTGGGTCAGAGGGATTGCCTTGAATTCAAGATCTGCCTGGGCTATGGTGTGAGACTGTCTCTAAAGAAAAAGGGAAGGACTAGGCTGAACATGGTGGCACATGCCTTTAATCCCAGCACTTGGGAGGCAGACACAAGTAAATCTCTATGAGATCAAGGCCAGCCTGGTCTACATAGCAAGTTACAGTCCAGTTAGGGCTACAGGGAGATCCTATCTCAAACAAACAAGCTAATTATTTTTTTAGTTTGTTATTTTGTGGGTTTTTTTTTTTTTTTTTCTCCCGGAGATGAGGACTGAACCCAGCGCCTTGCACTTACTAGGCAAGCGCTCTACCACTGAGCTAAATCCCCAACCCCTAATTAATTATTTTTCAAAAAGAAAGGAAAAGGACTGGGAGTGATGGCTCATGCCTTTAATCTCAACACTTGGCAGGCAGAGGCAAGGCTCCTCTACATAATGAGTTCAGGGCAGCCAGAACTACTACATAGTAAGACCTTGTCTCAAAAAAAAAAGCAAAGGAGGGAGAGAGGGAGGGATAAAACTGCCAACTGCCATTTTTACAGACATTTCCAACCTCTAAAAGCATATTAAGTAGTAGTAGCCTGGACCATCATATTCAGCTGACTGGGGTTAATTTTGAGGCTAACTCTCCTTTTTTTAATATTTTATTTATCATTTTCATTTTATGTGTATGAGAGTACTGCCTGCATGTATGTAAGTGCATCTGTGTCATGCAATGCCCTCAGAGGTCAGAAGAGGGTACTGGATTCCCCTGGAACTGGAGTTCCAGATGGCTGTCAGCCACTATATGGATACTAGGAATTGAACCCAGGTCCTCTACAAGAGCAGCCAGTGCTCTTAACTGCTCAGTCATCTCTCCAACCCCAAGGCTAACTCTTTCTAATGGCAGGTTCCATAGTAAGTTCTAAGACAGAGCTAGAAACTAGGTATGATGCCTTATGTCTGTAATCCTCACCTCATTCCATGAGTTCCAGATCAGTCTGGAATATAGAGTAAGCCCTCGTCTTTAAAAAAAATAAATAAAAAGAAATCTAGGATAGCAGCAGAATTAGAACTTCAGCCTGCCTGCTGACCTCTGACCAGTTATTCTCTCACACTGCCTACTGCCCAAGCTCTGCTGCCTAAATTCAATCCACAGACCCAGAGAACCAACTGACCACTATGAAATGATTCAAACTCAGGCTAGAGATCCAAAGGCCCCTTTCCTAAATAGCAGTATCCAACTCCTGACCCAGTTTATAGCCAAAGAACTTCAAGCCATCTATCACTTGAAACTTCCATGCTTGCTCACACTAAACAAAGCCTAACCTGAGCTTAAATAATTCAGAAGGAACAATGGCATCACCCCACTTCTCATCCCCCTAAGCATTTTCTTCTGAACTATTTTACATACTGGCCATGGTTTCTGTAGTAGAAAATTTCAAAAACCATTGAAACTACTCAACCAGCTTTTTCTTTTTTGGACAGAGTCTCCCCCTAGCCCCAACTGGCCTGGAACTCACTATGTAGACCAGGCTGGCATTGAACACAAAGAGATTTGCCTGCCTCTGCCACCCAAGTGCTGGGACTTATAGGTGTGTGCCACCAAACCTGGCTTTAACCAGCATTCTTGTTTAAAATATACTTTATTATTTTTATTTATGTGAATGGGTGTTTTGCCTGCATGTAAGTGTACCATGTGTGTGCAATACCCACAGACACCAGAAGAGGGCATCAGATCCCCTGGAACCAGAGTCAGGGATGGTTGGTAGCTGCCATGTGGGTGTTAGGAATTGAACCCAGGTCCTCTGGAGAAACAGCAAGTACTCTTAACCTCTGGTCATCTCTCTAACCCCACCAGCATTCTTTTAAGACAGGGTCTCAGGGCTGGAGAGATGGCTCAATAGTTACGAGCACTGGTTATTCTTGTAGAAGACCCAGGTTTGAATCCCAGCACTGACTTGGCAGCTAACAAGCATTCACAACTCCAGTTTCAGTGTCCTCCACGGCACTGTACAACACAGGTGCACTTACATAAATGCAGGCATAAGACTCATAGACATAAAATAGAAGTAAATTTTTTTTAAAAAGGGGAAGGTCTCACTAAGTTGCCTATGCTAGGTTTGAACTCATTCTGTAGCCCAAGCAGGCCTGGAACTATGATCTTCCTGCCTCAGCCTCCTGAGGAGCTGGAATTACAGGCCTGCACCACCAGGCCTGTCTTCCCTTTTGATTTCTAACTCCTCAAATGAGTCCTGATCAAGAGTAGTGAACATAAACACTAAGCAGGGCCAACAAGGACCTGTCCCCCAGTCAGGACTCCCAAGACACCACTAGGTTCTAGAAAAGACAGACTACTTACCAGGCATGCCCAACCCTCAGCCCACAGACTGCATGTAGCTGAGGATAACAATGAATGCAGCCCAACAAAAAAAGTATGTGTAAACTTATTTAAACATTGTGAGATGTTTGAGGTGATTTAACTCAAATGTGAGCTTTGCAGATGACAAAGTTGTCACTATGTCAAAAGACTAGACACACCAACATCCTCCCTAGCATCAGATCAATGAACACCTAAGCATAATTGACAACTCCTGCCCTTTTAGGAAAACCCTGCTGGGATGTTCCGGAGACAGCCTGGTACTATGGGAAATGCAGTTAAAAAACTCTGGAGCTCTGCAGACTTCCGCTCTATCTCAGCTCTACCATTTATGTTCTCTGTAACCTCAAGCATTTTCTCCTACGAGCTTAACTTCTCATCCATAAAATGAGGATGAGATTGATGACAATAAGCTTTCTACATCTATGTGAAGACTAGGGGAGACAGGACATGGGAATTACTCCAGGCATAGTGTGGTACTCTCCTATAATCCCCACACTTGGGAGGCTGAAGTGGAGGGTCATGAGTTCCAGACCAGCCTAGGCTACATAGTGAGACCCTGACTTAAAAAACAAACACTCAGCAGGGCACTGTGATGTATGCCTTTAATCCCAGCACTCCAGAGGCAGAGGCAGGTGGATCTCTGGAGATCAAGGCCAGTCATGTCTACAAAGTGAGTTCCCAACCAGCTGGGACTAAGGAGACCATGTCTCAAAAACCAAACACAACCACCAGCCCTCAGGAGGCAAAGACAGGTGGATCTCTTGAGTTCCATCTACAAAGTGAGTTCCAGGCCAGCCAGAACTATATAGTAAGACTTTGTCTCAAAAACTAAATAAATAAATAAATAACACAAAATGGAAATTGCCTAGCACAGAGGCTGTCACAAAGCAAGAGACCAGTAAGTGGTTCTAATTAACACCATCCACCAAGTCACTTTGAAAGAAAAGCACCAATATCCCCCACTGAAAATAACAAGCCAGATCCTGCATGTGTAGACCTAAACCTTCCTTCTCTTCTCTGTGCAAAGCTGCTCACAAGGTGCCAACCTCCCCACACTCCAAATGGAGGATCAGTTACAGCATAAAGAAAATAAATAATAGGAATTGCTTCAGGAGAGACAAGAAGACCATTTCCACAGCATTTCCTGATATAAACAGAAGCTCCAGGCACTGGCCCAAAATAGGCTGAACTGGAGGAAAGGGAAGCACATGACCCAGAAATAGGCATTTGATTTTAAAGAAGGCTTGTTTAGCTTACTTTCAAAAAGCCACAGCGGGGTGGTGCACATCCCTATCTCAACCCTTGGGAGGCAGGACTGTTGCAAATTCAAGGCCAACCTGATTTACATATCAAGTTCTAAGCCAGCCAGGGCTACAAAATAAGACTCAGTTTCAAAAAACACCCCAGAGATCAACAGGAAGGAACAATCGCTCACTTTGTCATAACTGCTAACCTACTTGCAGCTTCCTCAGAAAGAATGCCTTGCAGAGCAGTGACCCTCCACTGAGGCACAGAGCTCTGACAGTTATGTGGCTCTGATATCCCATGCAAAAATAGAGGTGGTGGGCGTGGCAGTACTAGGAGACCAGGCAGAAGGATTACTTAAATTCAGGAATTCAAGGCCAGCCTAAGCAACACAACCAGACTCCATCTCAAAAAAAAAAGCTAAAAGGGAAGAACCAAACAGACCCAGACAAGAGCCAAGGTCAACTCTCTAAACATGGCTTCAAAGCAAAAACTCTCTGAAAGCAGAAGTAATCCAACATAAACTGAGGGTTGAAGGTCTGACAAGGCTACCAACTATGGCTGCTTCACACTAAATGAGGCTTGCTCCCCCACTACTAAAAAAAAAAAAAAAAAACACCTGGGCAGCGTGGCTCAGGATTGCCACAAGTCTGAGGCCAGCCTGGGTTATACAGTGACTATAAACCAATCAGGGAGGGGTATGTAGTGAGACCCTTATTTTGAAAATTGAACCTTTAACTTTTTGGTTGTTAGCCTTAGCCTTTAACAGCTACACAATCCCTCTAGCCCGAGACCCTATTTTGAAAAACAAAACAAACAACAAAAAAGGTGTGGTGACAGAAGCCTGTCCCAGCTAGAGGCAGTAGAATAAGGAGTCAAGGTCATCTTCAGCAACAAGTTCAAGTTCATATATGAGACTATTAAAAAATAAGCCCACTAAGGAGCATAAGCTGAAAAGAATACTGTTCTCCCTTTTCCAAGTGTTAACTTCCCTATCAAACTCCTGAGTTGTTATTTTGGTCTGCTTCAATCATGCCAGACTCCCCAAGCCAGTAGCTACCGCTCCAGAACTCTGGCCACGGTCCCACCCACAGCCTGCTTAGTCAATGCTCACCTTCAGGAAAACCACCAAGAAAGTTAAGAGCAACAAGACAATTAAACCAAAGATGAATTCACAAGCTGTCATTGCACTATGCTTAGCCTCCACCTGGCAGCCCCAACGAGGAAGAGTAGCATTTACAGGAAATAAAGGGGCACCTTGCCAGTAGACCTCCTCACAGTTCCATGAGCTGCAGTGGCCCTGTCTACCAAGAAAACCTGAAACAGAACAGAACTCCAGGGTAGGAATGGAAAGAAAGTAAAGATTTTGGAATATAGCTCAGTGGTAGAGCACTTTCCAGGCATGTAGGAAGCCCTGGCATTATTTAATCCCCAGCACCACAAAACAAGAGAAAGCAAAGAGGAAAGGAGGGAGGACTGAGGGGGAGAGACAGTGGGAGGGAGAGAGGTATGATGGGACATGCCTATACGGCATTTGGAGGCTGAGACCGGCATTTGGAAGCTGAGACAGGAATACTCCAGGCCAACCCCAGCTACAGAGTGAGACTTTGTCTAAAAAGTTAAAAGTTAAAATGATGATGATGATGATGTCAGGAACTATAGCTACCAATCCCACAAGTCCTAGAATAACTGTGAAGAATTAAAGCTAACCCTAAGAATCACCACCTTGGCCTGGGGATACAGTTTAGGGGTAGCACACTTCGACTAGCACTGCCCAGCACCTCAAAAAAAGAACCACTGCCTTCCCCTCCAAACCAGGCCCAGATCTACGCTCCCAGAGGCCAGCTTTCCCAAACTGCCTTGCTAGCCTCCTGCTTCAGGGTTCTGTACCTTGTGTCAGCACAACACAAAACTTCCAGACAGAGGTTTTGACAAAAATCCCCACTCATTTTTCCATGTCCTTCAAACAACTAAAATGAACTGGGTGGAATTTGGAGCTTACAGAACCAATATAAAAGAGTGGCCAATGACCATTTTAGAAACAACCACGGCCTCAAACTCTCCTTCCTATGATATTAGCTCATAAAAGAAACTGAAGACATTTTTTTTTGTAATTCGCAATATTCTAGTTGCCCCAGTTATTGTTTTGAATTTTTTTTTTAAGACACAGTATCACTGTATAGCCCAGGCTGGCCTCTAACTCATTATATAACCCAAGCTGATTTCAAACTTGGGATCTTCACTCTAGATTCCCAAATGCTGGGATTAGAGGCATGTGCTACCATGCCCAGACTTAGAGGCCCCAGTTTAAAAGCCATTTTAAAACCTTAATTAGCTGTAACAATAACGCAGCCAGCGGCGCTTATTCCTTAAATAATTACTTTGGAAAAATTTTCACATCCATCCCCCACACAAAACCCTGTATCCAGACCCCTTCCTCCCCTTTTTCATGATTTGTCTACACCATCCTGTTTCACCTCCTCTGGCCCAATTTGTGCACTGGCTTCACTCCACTTTCCACCAGAGATCTTTTGATATTGCTATGATGCCAAAATCTGGATCTGCAAGTACTAGATACAAACTGTCAATTCCTAAAACTTCTGGTACCTCCAGGAAGACATCCTCCACCCCTCCAAAAGCTCCTAAAACCTTTTTCCTTCATCTGCCCCTCCTTTGCACTTCCCTCATCTGATTCCATTCACTCCATTTCTGTTCCCCATGGATTCAGCAGCTCCCTGCTCCTGCCTTTACCTAAGGAGTGACTCATGATACTCCCTAAAATGTTCATTTGAGCTGAGGGACAACCATTCCTCAAAGGAGCACCTCCTGTGCTCCTTTCTCCTTATTCAAGAAGAAAACATGATGATTAATTATGACTTGATTAATCTACAACTTCCCAGACCATTTATGAACATGAAGAGTACCTGACTATAAAAGCCACTAAAAGAAAAAGATCTTAAAGAATCTTAGAGAGGCAAAATGCATTAATTACCTAACTATGTCTGTTCCTAAAAGGACATGATGCAGTTTAGTATGTGTGCTTTCTCCCCAAACAAGTTGTTAGTAAGATATATATGAAAAACAATACTTGAAAAGATTTTCTTTTAAACATAAGCTTATACAAATGAGTCAGAGAAAGAAAGAGCTGTGAAATGGATTTCACCATTAACTGGAAGGCCAGTAATTTCTTAAGACAACTCAGAAGATGGAGCCTTGGAGATTTATTTTGATCATATCAACCACTCTCAGACAAAACTTAAATCAGTCCAAGGCCCAACACTCAGCAGAGTCAATCCCCCTTTTGTTTTGGTGGTGCTGGGGATTAAATTTAGGGCAAACCCCTCCTCTGTATACATATTTTTTTCCATTTATAATCTTTCTAGCGTCTGACATATTAACATGAAGAAAAAGGATTCCCAGACAATAAAACTGATACACTAACAAATACACATATTATAAAATTCCCCTACACAAAAGTAAAAATAACATCAACTCAAATGCCTTACCATCCTTGTTAACAGCAGTGACTTTGGCCGGGTAAAATCGACAATCAGACCAGCAAGCGAGGACTTGCTCGTTTATTTGAAATTCCTATTTAAAAAAAAAAAAAAGAAGAAAAAAAAAAACATTAAAAAAAAAAATCCAGTTACTACCTGAATCTCATAAGGTGCACATTATACCAGAATTCATAAAAGAAACTAGGATACATAAGAGGATGGGAAGGGAAGGCTGGGGTGCTGGGGGCAACTGTAATGCCAGCATTCAGGAAACTAAGACAAAAGAATCATGAGTTTGCAGCCAACCTGGGCTATACAGCAAGACCATGTCTTCAAAGCAAAGAGCCGGCGAGATGGCTCAGTGGGTGAGGGTGTGTGCCACCAGGCCTGATATCCTCAGTTCAATCCCTAGGACATACATGGTAGAAGAAGGAACAACTCCTTCAAGTTGTCCTCTGACATCCATATACATACATGCTGTAGCACATGGGCTTACACACATGAACACAACCAAAATAAATAAATGATTAAGAAAAAAATAGGGCTGGTGAAATGGCTCAGAGGGGAAGGCACTTACCACCAAGCCTGATGACCTGAGTTAAACCCCCAGGACCCACGTGGTGGAAAGAGAACCAGCAGGTCACAACCTCCTATAACTGCAGCTCCTGGGTATCTGACACTCTCTTCTGGACTCCAGGGGCACTTGCACCCACTCATGCACATATACACATAGACACGCACATATAAACATAAATAAAATACAAAATAATAAGAAGGCTGGGACATAGGAGTCTCCAAACAAGGGAGGTCTGGGAAGGCACAATCTTCCCCTGTCCAGTATATATAAGGAAAGTGAATCTAAGAGCAAAGGACCACCAGGGAACACATCCAGTTTAGGAAATGGAAGAAATGAGGCTACTTCATCTTGAGGGAAATAGCCTTCATGCCTTTAATGCCACCAATAGTCCTACGGGTCTTGGCCCAGGGAGGCACTCATTCACTTTTCCATTATATGCTATTATGGCCAGGCATGGTGGCCTGCACCTTTCATTCCAGCCCTCAGGAAGCAGAGGCAGAGGCAGGTGAATCTCTGCAAGATCTGAGACCAGCCTGGTCTACATAGTGACTTCTAGGCAGGCTGCGACTAGGGACACCCTTCCAAAAAAAAAAAAAAAAAAACATTATATGCTGTCTCCTCAGCATGGAACTCACACTGATAAACTCCTTAGAATGAACACCCAATGATTACATGGAACAATACTGAACACTCCTGAACTAGAAGCAAAGAACAAAGCAAAGAAAAAAGGCCAGCCAGAGTTCATACTCCTTGATAAAGAATGGAAACCAGAATCCAGGCTGAGTCAGATTCCAAAGCAACAGAACTACTACAGATGTCTCCATGCCTGTTTTAAACACTTAAAAGAGGGGCTGAAGAGATGGCTCAGGGGTTAAGAACACTGACTGTACTTGCAGAAGACCTGGGTTTGAATCCTAGCACCCACATGGCAGCTAACAACTGTCCATAACTCCAGCTCTCCAGGGGATCCGACAGTTTCTTCTGTCCTCCGCAGGCATTGCACTACACAGGTGCACATCCAGGCAATACACACATACACATAAAATAAAATAAAAAAAAAAACTTAAGCTGGGCGTGGTGGCGCACGCCTGTAGTCCCAGCACTTGGGAGGCAGAGGTAGGCTGATCTCTGTGAGTTCAAGGCCTGCCTGGTCTACATACTAAGTTCCAGGACAGCTGGGGCTACAGGGAGACCCTGCTTCAAAAAGACAAAAAACAAACAAACAAACAAACAAACAAAAAAACACTTAAAAGTAAAACTTTGTGCATCACTATGAAGTCAGTAAGGGCTCTAGGAACAATGATGAAATTTAGAAAAATGAAAAACAGTCCAATCAAGTCCAAGTTCTTCAAGGACTTATAAACGCCTGCATATGAAACTATACAGGATCCACACACAAACTGACTGCTTAATAAATGACAGCAGATTAGCACAGTAAATGATCTTGGTATCTACATGCTAGTATACAATCTTCTAGACACACTGGTTATGAAACAGGGTCTCATTATGTAGCCTACTTAGCCTGGAAACTGCTGTGTAGACCAGGCTGGACTCAGAACTTGTGGCAATCCTCCTGCCTTTGCCTCCCAAGTGTTGAGATTACAAGGTATGTGCCACCATACCCAGCTGTTTCATTTTGTTTTGGTTAAAACAGAGTTCTTACACTCTTCGTCCTCCTCTGCTACCACCTCCTCAGGTCTGAGATTAAAAGGCATGTGCCACCACTCTGTCATGGGAAGTGAGGGGAGGATTAGATAAGATCTTACTTTGTAGCCCAAGCTGGCTTCAAACTCACACCTTGGCCTCCCAAGAGCTGGGATGAGCCACCATACCTGACTTATTCAAGAAATATTTCCTCAAGACCTAATATGTACCCAGCATTATCAAAGAGACTAGGAAAACAGTGGTCAGTAAAAAGTAAGATGCTATTCATATCAGCGTTGCCTCAAGCAAGTTTATGAACTGTTCCATCAATTGCATCAACAGGTGAAGACTGGGACTCTTCAAGAGCCCCAGTCCATGGAGACCACAGTGTTACAACCACAGGCCAAAATGAGAACTGCTCCACCAGTGGGTACTGATTTTTCCCACTAGAGGTCAAAGGCTGGACACATATTACCCTATGGAGGAGGATCAGCCTCATTCATTCCAGAACTCCCCAGGTATGCTACTCACAGAAGATCCATCGTCTTCATGTAAGCCCTCTTTCCTCAGTTGTATTTTCTCTAAAGGGCGTAAATAAGGACTGTCCCAGCAAAACCACTCATCATAACGATGGTTCCAACGCTTGAAATGGATGAGAACTTTTCCTTCTTCGTAGTCAATGTCTTCTATGTGAGCTGGATACCTGAGTCAGGGAAAAAAATTGAAGTTCCTTTAATACCCACCCAAAATATCCAAAAGTGCCCTTCCAAGCCTCTTCCCACAGGATCATGTTATAAAGTTAAAGACCTGCCATTTTAAAGCTAGGCATGGTGATACATACCTGTTATCCCAGCAATGGGAGGCTAAGGCAAGGGGACTGCTTCAAGTTTGAGGCTAGCCTGGGTTATATGAGATCCTGTCTCAAAAAAAAAAAAAAAAAAGGAAAAAGGAAAAAAAAAGTCTATTACTTTGAGATGCTGTGTATTTGGTTCAAATCTCAACTGAGTTTGGTGACTCACACCTGTAATCACAGCACTTGATAGGCTGAAGCAGGAGGAACTGCCATGGATTCAAGGCCAGTCTGGTCCAGAGACCCATCAAAAAAAAATTTGTTTTTTTTTTTTAACTTGGAGCTGGGCATGGTGACACACATGTGCCTTTAATCTCAAAAGGAGGAAGGTAGAGGCAGGCAGATCTCTATGAGATCCAGGCTAGCCTGATCAATATGAGTTCCAGACTAGCTGTGGCTACAGGGAGACTGTGCCTCAAAAAAAAAAAAAAAAAAAATCTTAACCTGGAGCTAGTTAGACAGCTCAGCACAGGGAGATGGGGGGTGGGGCTAGAGAGATGGCTCAGCAGTTAAGGGCACTAGCTGCAGGTTGGATTCCCAGTACCTACAGGCAGCTAACAACCATCTGTAACTCCAATTCCAGGGGATCCAACATTCTATTTCTGATCTCTGCAGGCACTGCATGTGTGCACTTATATACATGCAGGCAATACACTCATACACATAAAACTAATAAATAAAATTTTTAAAACATAGCTAGCTCAGCAGGTAAAAGCACTTGTCACACAGATCTGATAATCTGAATTGATTTCCAGAACCCACCTTAGAAGGAGAGAATCAACTTCCAAAGTTATCCTCTGACCTCCACATTCACGCTGTGACACGCAAATACTCACAAACACAGATCATACCTATTACAGTAAAAGTTTTGTTTTAAATCTCAACCTGATAATTCCTTAATTTATGAATTATTAAATTAATCTATTAGAACCTGAGTTCCCTCATGTAAAGGTGGTTGCAGAACCAGTTAGAAGACATGATATAGGAGCTGGAGAGATGGCTCAGCAGTTAAAAACACTGGCTGTTCTTGCAGAAGATCCAGGTTTGAATCCCAGCACCTACATGGCAGCTAACAACTATCCGTAACTCCAGTTCCAGGGGATCTAACAGCCTCTTCTGTCCTCCGAGGGCATTGCACAACACAGGTGCACTTACCTAATATGTATACAAGGTCTGAGCAAGGGCACAGGAAGCAAACAGGAATATTCTGATTATATTTACCATGTGCCAATAAATTAGAATGACCATGTAACCCAAACTAGACCACACAGTCTCAATTTTGAGGCTTTGATTTGGTTTTCCCTTTTTTTTTTTTTTTTAAAGACAGGGTTTCACTATGTAACCCTGGCTGGCCTGGAATTCACTGTAAAAAAGGTCTCAATCTTACAGAGATCTGCCTGCCTCTACCTCCTCAGTGCTGGAATTAAAAGCATGTACTACCACAACTAAGGCGTGGTATTCTGAAACAAGGTCTCATGTTGCCCATGCTGGCCTCAAGCACTACATAGCTAAAGATCCTCTTGCCTCTATCTTGCAAGTGCTAGGATTACAGGCATGTGCTAACATGCCCAGGTATTTTTGAGTATTTTTAAAGCCATATAATCAAGAACTATGTAGATATTTAAAAAAAAAAACACAAGATGAGGGAGCTGGAGAGATGGCTCAGCGGTTAAGAGCACTGTCTACAGGCCAGGAGGAGTGGTGTACACCTTTAATCCCAGCACTCAGGAGGCACAGGCAGGCAGATCTCTGTGAGTTCGAGGCAAGCCTGGTCTACATAGTGAGATCCAGGTCAGCTGGGGCTACAGGGAGACCCTATCTCAAAAAGATGAAAAAAAAAAGTATTTATTACTTTTATTTTGTGTGTACAAGTATATTGCCTGCATGTGTATAAGTGCATCCATGTCAGGCAATGCCCACAGAGGTCACAAGAGGGCACTGGAACCCCTAGAACTGGAGTTAAAGATGGTTGTTAGTCACCACATGGGTGCTGGGAACCAAAGCTGGGTCCTCCGCTACAGCAGTAGTGCTCTTAACACTCTCCAGCCCCCATTTTAAATATTGTTTTTTTTTGGCGGGGGGCGGGGGGGACTTCTCACTATGTGGCCCTGGCTGGCCTGGAACTTGCTAAGTAGACCAGGCTGGCCTCAGATTCACAAGATCTGCCTGCCTCTGCCTCCCAAGTGCTGGGACTACAGGTATGTGACACCATGCTCCATTTTAAGTATTCTTATTTGGTCAAGTAAAGCAAACTCATTAACTTCTTTTCTACCTGCAATGGTCAGTGCTTTCAAAAAGATAAGGAGGTAGCAGAGGCTCAGCAGAGGAGAGATGGCTCACTTACTGCTCTTCCAGAAGGCCCAAGTTTAAATCCCAGTACCCACATGATGGCTAACATAATGATCTGTATTTCCAGTTCTAGGAAATTCAGTGCCCTCTTTTTGCCTCCATCAGCACTGCATGACACAGGCACAATTACATACATGCAGACAAAACACTCATACACATAAAATTAAATGTATTTAAAATAAAAGTCTAGGAAGTAGAGATCCACAGAATCAAGTCTGAACTTCCTATACTACAGCTCGCCACACACACTCAAATCTGAAGGAATTTCTGTGCCCTCAGCTAGCCTAAAGTATTCTTTAATTCAAAAAAGCTTTTCTTATAATACCAGCACTTTAAAGGCAGACTGCCAGTTCAAGGCCAGCCTGGCTATGGAGGAAAACCTTGTCTCAAAAATAAAAACAAAAATGCTGGAGAGATGGCTCAGCAGTTAAGAGCACTGACTACTCTTGCAGAGGACCCAGGTTCAATTCCCAGGACCCACACAGCAGCTAACAACCATCTATAACTCCAGTTCCAGGGGATTCCAATGCCCTCTTCTGACCTCCATGGGCATTGCATGACACAGGTACATTTATACATGTAGGTAATATACTCATACACAAAAATAAAAATAAATATTAAAATAAATAAACAACAAAAACCCTTCACTGAACTGGGGTATCCTAACTGTATATGGACCTAAAGAAAACTCTCAAGAGGCTCAGCAGCTGCCAGTAGACTCAACAGTGGCAAAGGACACAGTTTCCTGAAAGTGGTTCTCTCCTGTGAGAGTAAGGGGACATAGCTATATGTCAGAGATAGAAGTAGTAAAGAGCATCTTACAAGATTGCGTCTGAGATAGAGGAAGCAATAAAGAGCATCTTATAAGATCGACCCAGTAAGATTTAATAGATCACAATTGCTACCTGCTTTGGGGACAGCTCAGTTTCATCAGTCACAGAACTCTATTAAGTGCCTTTGATGTAACAAGTCAATTATAGGCTCCAGAAGGGATTATATACACATGTGCTCTGACCCTATCCTTGAGGCAAACCTGATCTATTAAATGACTAAGCTTTCAAACTCTTAGGTTGAACTATAGGAAATTGGTGATAGCCAACTGCTTTTTGCCCACAAAAATAATAATTTCATCTGGTTCAACTTAAAGTATCTAGAAAACTACAAGATGGACTAGGGAGGATGAGGCAAGGTTATCAAAAGGAGTTGGAATGTTCTACTCATAGGCAGGAAAGGGAAGGAATCCCTAGTTTCAAGTGTAACTAACATCCACTAAGAGACTCACTCTCATTTGCAAGCCCGAAATTTTTCTTTTCAACAGGGTCTCACTATGTAGTCTTGGCTGGACTGGAACTCACTACATAGACCAGGCTGGCCTTGAACTCAGAGATCCTCCTACCTCTGCCTCCTAGGCAAAGTACTAGGATCAAAGGCATTCACCACTATAC
Source organism: Nannospalax galili (assembly GCF_000622305.1). Lineage (NCBI taxonomy): Eukaryota > Metazoa > Chordata > Mammalia > Rodentia > Spalacidae > Nannospalax > Nannospalax galili. Next base: position 649,171 of record NW_008344592.1, on the reverse strand, counting down.
CTAGCTTCCCATTCTCATTTCAAACCACTCACCTCCCAGTAGCTTCCTAAGCCAAACCAAACCTTCTACCCACATTCACCTTCCAGAGGCAACAACTAAAAGAG
>NW_008344592.1:598122-648963 GCF_000622305.1 Nannospalax galili | reverse complement strand
GCAATGCCTCAGAGGTCAGAAGAGGGCTTCAGATTCCCCTGGAACTGGAGTTAAGGATGGTTTGTAGCTGCCATGTGGGTGCTAGGAATCAAACCCAGGTCCTCTGCAAGAGCAGTCAGTGCTCCTAACTGCTAAGCCATCTCTCCAGTCCCTAGAGTCTCATTTTTACTAACCAGGTATCAGAAAGCTGGCTAAGTAGCTTTGGAAGAGACAGCATTTAGACAGAACCTTCAGAGAGGAAGGCTATCAACCAAAGGGCTAAATGTCCCCCAGAATGCCCTGCATATATTAGGCATTAAAGGTTCAATGGATGTACTTGTTGCGGGGTGAGTGTTGTTTTGTTTTTCAAAGGTACCGAGCTACATCCTCAGCCTTGTTGCACATTTTTTGAAAAATTTCATTAGTTGGGCTTGGTGGTGAATGCTTTTAATCATGACAAAAGAGGGTAACTGAGGGTGAGAGGGAATATGATCAAAATACATACGTGTATGAAAATAATGAAGCCTACTATCATGTAAAATTAATAGTAGCTGGAGAGGTGGCTCAACAGTTAAGAAAAGTGGCTGTTCTTGCAGATGATACGGGTTTGAATCCCAGCACCCACTTGCGACTAACAACCATCTGTAACTCCAGTTCCAGGGAATCCGACAGTCTTCTGTCCTCCTCAGGCACGACACAACACAACACGGGTGCACCTACACACATGCAGGTTTAGCACTCATAAAAAGTATCCTTTATTGGGGTAGGAGTATAACATGTTTCAGTGAGGTTAGCTAAGTTTTTGTTTGCTTGTTTTTTTGTTGGTGGTAATAGTGGGCTTTTGTTGTTGTTGTTGCTATTGTTTTTTGGTTTCCGGGGGTTTTGGGGGGGGAAGGTCCTTACTATATAGCCCTGCTGGCCTCCTGCCTCTGTTTCCTGAGTGCTTCTACCTGTACACCCTTGGATTCCCAAAGGAGAGTCAGGGGGGTGAGCCAGGTGCTACCTTGTGAGAACACTCTAAATTCCTATGGGAAGGCAATACATGGGGTAGGGGAAATGAGGCCTCCTGCCAGAACCATCACCAAAGCCCCAGCCCCACGAGCAACCACCCTGGACTGCAGCTGAACCTAGGCAGGCTGCTTCTAAATTCTGGCCCACAGACACTTGTAGGATAATAAACGTTTAACATTGTTTCAGATCAATGAATTCTAAGAAAACTTGTTACAATGCAGTTAAGAACTAACAAAGCAGCATTTTGTCAGCTGGTTTCTAAAAGTGGGGCCTATAGGTTGCAGGTGCCAGATATCAGGTTTTCCAGTTTGAGAAACACTGCTGAAAGCTACCAGAGAAGCCAAAATACCAGATGTTCCTTAGGGAAAGGAGGGGCTAGAGGAACTCAAAGCTCCTACCAAGTGCTTAGAAAGGCTTACTCCACAGGCATGTCCAGAAAGACAGAAGTAGCCCACGTCTAATTCAGAGATACAATGCAGACTTGTCCACACCATGGATCAAGCAACCCTGGGAAGGCTTGCTGCTCAGGCTTGGCTGCCTCTGAGTAAAATCAAACTGCCTAATACCACATGCTGCATGTATGTTCACGTTAGAGCAGCTGGCAAGGATGGGCAGGAATCTGGTCCTGTCCACCCCCACCCACCATGAGTTAGAAATGCAAACTAAAACAAGATGAGGATGTTGAAAAAACTGGAAAGAACCAGAATGTAGAAAAATCCCTTCTGAATTACTACCCTAGCTAGGACTGAGGTACAGCTCACTGAGACCCTGTTTAGCACATGCAAGGCCTTGAGTTTAATCCCCAATGCAAACAAAACAAAGACTAAAAACACCAACTGCCCAGCAGTCACCAGTCTATAAACCCTGGAGTAAACAGGAATCATGAGCCATTAATAATTCATATGTAAGCTGAGTGTGGCAGTTCATGCCTATAATTCCAGCACTTGAAAGGCTGAGACAGGATTCCCTAAACTTTGAGGTAAGCCTGGGCTACAAAGTGAGTGATACCCTATCTCAAAAAACAAACATGGTGCTACCAGGAGCTGTCTGGAGGCTGGCCGTGGGTGGCCAGGCTCTCTCACAGAGCTGTCATGTCACACAAACAGATTTACTATTCCGACAAATACAGCGACAAGTACCAGTATGTCATGTGCCCAAGGATATAGCCAAGCTGGTCCCTAAAACATATCTGATGTCTGAATTCCAGTGGAGAAACCTTGGCATTCAGCAGAGTAATGGAGTAAGGGATGGGTCTATTATATGATCCATGAACCAGAACCTCACATCTTACTGTTCCAGAGGCTGCTACCCAAGCCAAAGAAATGAAGCTGATGAACTGCTTTTCAGACTCAAACTTCACACTGTCTTTACTCTCTAACATCTAACAGCATGATTGTGCTGCTTTCTTATTTCTCACTTTAAGATGTTCGGTATACATGTTTGAATGTGCTAGTAACTGGTTTGCTTCTTGAGCAGAGCCACCAATACCACAGCCTTGCCAGATGGGTGCCCTGCAGGCCATAGCCTCACCTGAGTGTGACCCGGAAGCCATAGTGTGCTCTGTATCCAGCAGACCGCATTTGCCGTATTGAGGAAGCATCTCAAATCAGACAGTGGCTGCTACAGCAACTGTGTAAATTTGCTGTTTTGCTTTTTCGTAACAGATGCTGTATTTATGGTCACTTGATTTATGTTTCAAAGTATTGGAAACTTCACATTTTATTTGAGAATCTATTCCATGTTACAAGCCCTGATTAAAGAGGAAAGTTTTTCTTTTGTTTTGTTATTTATTTTTATTTTTTTATGTGTATGAGTTTAAGTGTACCCATGTTGTACAATGCCCAAGGAAATCAGAAGAGGGCATTGAATCCCCTGGAACTTGAAATGGAACTGGAGTTACAGAGTTAAGAGCCCAAGCTCTTAATCACTGAGCCATCTCACCAATCCCTAAAGAGTATTTTTTTTAAATATTTTATTTGTTATTTTTATTTTGTGTATATTCCTGCATGTAGGTAAGCGCACCCGTGTCATGCAGTGACCTCGCAAGACAGAAGAGGCCATTGGATCCCCTGGAACTGGAGTTACGGACAGTTGTTAGCTGCCATGTGGGTGCTGGGATTTGAACCCAGGTCTTCTGCAAGAACAGCCAGTGTTCTTAACCGCTGAGCCATCTCTCCAGCCCCAAGAGTACGTTTTTATAAACAAACAAACAAGGACTCAGCAGGTAAAAGCACTTGCTGTGGGGCTGGAGAGATGGCTCAGGGCAGCTGGGGCTACAAGGAGACCCTGTCTCAAAAAGACTAATAAATAAATAAATAAATAAATAAACAAACAAATAAATAAATAAATAAATAAATTTTTTTAAAAAAAGCACTTGCTGCCAAGTCTAAAATCTGAGTTTGATCCCTAGATCTACCCACATGGTAGAAAGAGAACACCAACACTGCAAGCTGTCCTCTGACCTCCACACATGTGCACACAAAGGCATACACAAGACAAACAAAAAAATAATTTTTTTAGTGGATTTTTTTTTTTTCGCCTTTCTGAGACAGGGTCTCTCTGTAGCTCCAGCTGGCCTTGAACTCTCTTTGTAGACCAGGCTAGCCTTGAACTCAAGTGATACTCCTGCCTCTGCCTCCCGAGTGCTGGGATTAAAGGTGTGTATCAACACGCCAGCTAAGTGAGGTTCTTAAAATTACACTAAAAATTATTTTTGTGGCCAGGCGTGGTGGCACAGGCCTTTAGTCCCAGCATTCAGGAGGCAGAGGCAGAGGCAGGCGGATCTCTGTGAGTTCAAGGCCAGCCTGGTCTACACAGTGTGTTCCAGGTCAACTGGGGCTACAGGGAGACCCTGTCTCAAAAAGACCAAAAAATTAAAAAAAAAAAACAACCCACTTGCATTGCTTACTGAAAGATTTACAAACTACCCTGACAAAAGGAATCTCACTTGATCTTTACCATCATCCCATGAGGACTTAGATTACCATCACTACACCCATTTGAATCCAGGAACATGAAAACTCAGCAACTACAAAGCGGCACAACCAAGACCAGCATCCAAATCTTCCAACTAGAAACCCAGTGATGAGACATCTGCCCTTAGTCTGACCTCACATGTAGCGACACACATCCATAGCAGGTACTTCCTCTGAACCACCTAGTAGTCTATTTAATGGCTAGCACAGAATTTGCCTTGACTTTTTTTGCCCAGGCTCTGGACATTCTGGCTTCCAGATTGTTCCTTATATAAATTCTTTTTGCAACATATAGCACTCATTTCATTTCAAGAACCAGAGTGTGTGGCTCTATTCCTGGCTAAGGACACACAGCAGAAGCCAGAGATTTCTACACACAAAAGCAACACTCCAAGTTATCAGTAGTCCTTGCTGGATAGGAGATGGGGCTAAAAGATATATTTAGCAAAAAACAAAGGGCCAGCTATTAAATATTAAACTCTGGGTAAACTGCTGGTTTGGGTGCTGTTACACCTTCCTTACCACCCCCATTATCAACACCTGACACTTTCAATTCAGGTCAGTTCCTCCCCTGCACTCTCACCCACTCCACCCCGACTCCCAAGGCAGGGTCTCACTATGTAACCCCAGGTGGCCTGGAACTCTAAGTAGAACAGACTGACCTGGGACTCACAGAGATCAGCCTGCCTCTGCTGCTGAATGCTGGGAGCAAAGGTGTGTGATCACACTACGCCTCAGTCAGTTATCCTCAGTAACATTAAAGGTGACCACTGGGCCTCTCCCATCAACATCAGGCAAAGGCCTGAAACAGCACCACTCAGTAAAAACTCAAGAGACTGAACGTACAATACCACTTTCCTGTTCCTAAGAGAGATCTAAATATATCTCTCTCCTGCTTAAACCTCTCCTTCCAGCCTTCCAGCCCCGTTTCCCACCATTGCTGTTCTCTTCCAGCACTCTCACCACACACAGGGTTTTCAAGCCCTGAATATTTTTGCTGATGCCCTTCTGCAATCTCTGGTCCTCATGCTCATCCTGAGCATCTTCTGATTTCCTTAAAGATGCTCTCAATTCCTGGCCCCTCCCCCTTCATCCTGACTGCCTTGCAACCCTCATTATACCTCTCTCCACGTCCTCAACTCCTGTAGCTCAGGATACTGAACATGGCCAGAAAAACACTCAAGCTGCCAAAGCTCACTCTAAACTCAGGGCGGCAAACAGAGCTCCCTTCTGGAGAGGAAGGAGCTCGTGCAATCAGTGAGGGGACCAATAGACTTCTGGGGTGTTCAGTATCACCTCAAGCTTAATCAGGTGGTAATTACAGAGAGATATATATGTACAAAAGATGATCAAGCCTTAAGATTTGTGCACTATATGATAAATCATACCTCTATAAAGTCTTTATTAAATAAAGCAAGTCTCTCTCTTTCTCCCTCTCCTCTCCCTGCCAAAAGTCTTATTATATAGGCCAAGTCTTATTATATTACCCAGGTTATCCTTGAATTCATAATCCCCCTGCCTTAGCCTCCCAAGTACTGGGATTACAGGTGTATCTAGCTCAATAAAGACTACCTACCAAACCTACCTAGCTCAATAAAGACTTTTAAAATAACATAAAAAGAGCCAGGCCATGAGCTGGCCAAATGGCTCACTGGGTGAAGGTGCTCACCGCTGAGCCTGATGATCTAAGTTCAGTCCTCAGAACCCACATGGTAAAAGGCAAGAACCAACTCCTGCAAGTTGTCCTCTGATCTCAATACATGCACCATGACACAAGCATGGCCACACATACACAAACATTTTTTTAAAGAGACAAACATGGTGGCACATGCCTATAACCAGAGCATTTAGGAGGTGAAGACAGGAAGAAGTTCAAAGCCATGATCAGCTACATAGTGAGTTCAGCACCAGCCTGGGCTACACAAGACACTGTCAAAAAATGGATGTGGTGGGGGTGGGGAGGGTAATACAAAACAAAATAAAAGTCTATTTTGGGTATAGTGGCTCACACTTGCAATGCCAACATTCAGGAGATGAGGCAGAAGGACCACCATGAGCTCAAGGAAAACATAAGCTTGCATCAGACAAATCCCAACAGAAGACAATTCCATGCACAAGTCTGTCTGTTGTGGTTTGCCTCCCTCCACTAGAATGTCAGACCCTGAAGACCATGGACTAATCACCACAAAATCTCAGCATCTGGAAGTAAATGAAGGACTTAACTTCAAAAGCCATCTCTGTAAAGCTTCTAAAACTTCCACCTATGAAACTGTTTTCCCCCAGGGGGTTTTACATGAACTCTGTACAGAGTAAATATCTCTTCATGATACAATTAATTTCAGGGACTGTGCTCAGTTTGGGATCAAAGCCATACTCTACAGGCTAGGGACTCACAGAGTCCAGCCTAGGAGGCTCAATATTCTGGGCTCAAACCCCAGGACAAAAACACACACAAAAATGAATCAGGTGTAGTAATATATATCTAATCCAGAAGCCAAACTATTCAATTACCTAATTTTTTTTCCCCTAGCACTGCAGATTGGATCTAGGACCTTCATATGCTAGGCAAGCCCTTTAATACTGAGCTACAGCCTCAGCCTTCTTTTCTGGATTTTTTTTGAGGCTGGCCTCAAACTTGTGCCATTCTTCTGTCTCAGCGTCCTGAGTACTAGGATTACAACTACGCATGCACCCCTATAACCAGCTGAGACTATATTTAAATCCCAAATTCAAGCCAGGCATGGGGACTCATGCCTATTTAATTCCAAAATTTCAGGGGCAGAGGCAGGAAGATCAGAAGTCATCCTTTGCTACATATTCAGTTCAGGGCCATCCTGGGCTACATGAGGCCCCATCTCAAAATAAATAAATCCCAATTCACCATTTATTAACTGTAACTTTATACAACTTATTTAATTCCTCTGTATCTCTGTTTCCACATACATAAAATGGGAACAATAAAAGTACCCAACTCACAGTGTTGTGAGGTATTACATGCAAAGCTTTTAGTTTTAGGCCTGGCACAAAGTAAATCACTGGATAAATGTGAGCTACTGGCAGGGACAGGAATCAACAGCATTATTAGCAGTCCTTGGCCATCAATGCTAAAGCCAAACACATGCCTTATCTCTAAACTTCTTCATGGATGGATCTGTGTGCTTTGTCTCCATTCCACAGCATTCTACCTAAAATATGTTTGTGGAAACCTCAGAAAAGAGTAGCCACTGTTCTTAACCACTGAGCCATCTCTCCAGCCCTTTTTTTTAAAGTGTAAGAAATGGAGAAGCCCGCCACCACCAAGTGACACAGAGGCACAGACTGGATGGAGCGTGTTCAAAATTCAGCTTCAATGCTAACCTGCTGAGTGGAGAAAGGCACTATAATAGCCCAAGCACCTTCATTTTGTGTAAGTTTAACTGATCAATCATCTGGTCAAAGGACTGCCCCTAGAAAGGCCAGTTATGCAAAAGAGATGGGCAAAATATCTACTGCATTAATAAGATAGCAAAGTTTTCCTGCCTGGAGTCCCACCTCCGCGCACAGAGCTTGTGGAGTCCCGTAGTCTGCAAGTCTGTCCACTTTCCTGAAGAATCCCTTTTCTTCTTCATGGCTTGCTTTCTAAACATGCTTTCTTCAAGTCTTTGGGCTGCCCCTAGTATCTTGTATTTCTTTCTTTTTTATTTTTTTTTATATTTTTAATGACTTTTATTAATGGACATAATCTGGCCTAATTAACCCCAGCAAATCCATGCATGCTGTAGGGTCTGAAGACCCACCTCTAGGCAACTTCAATTTGGCACTCCACCCAAAAAGATGAATGAATGCAGGTATGCTTGAGAATTAATACAAACAGTGCAATTAGGGAAGGATGATACTTCCCAGTGGAGCTGGAGAAACCATTTTTTTTAAAGTTTTGGGTTTTTTTAATTTTCTGTGTATGAATGTTATGCCTGCATGTGTGTAAGTGCACCCGTGTCGTGCAATGCTCCCGGAGGTCAGAAGAGGCCATCGGATCCCCTGAAACTGGAGAGTTGTTAGCTGCCATGTGGGTGCTGGAATTTGAACCTGGGTCTTCTGCAAGAACAGTCAATGTTCTTAACCGCTGAGCCATCTCTCCCCATCTTGTATTTCTTTACTTTCTCTAAAGCTTCCTTCTCCCAGCCATGTGGCTGACCACGTGTCTGACCCCTCCCCCCCAATGCAGGCACTAAACCTGCATGACTTCATGCCTTTCTTTCCTTCTCCCCTCCTTTCTCTGCCTGCACCCTCCCCACCGCCTGCCCAAGGATTTTCTTTAAAATTCTAGTAAAATTGTAAAAGTTAATTCAGCTGATTTGGAACTTTTTGAGTCTAAGCGGTCTTTCCCAGTGGTCCCAAACTCTGCAGCAGCACCACTACTGGAGGTATGAAATTCATGAAGCTGCCAAAGCACTAGACAGGCACCAAGCCCATCCTTGTGTGCCTTCACCCAGCGGTGATGAACTTATGTACGTAAGCTTGGGGTGGCCCTTTGTGCTGAGCATCCAATCAACCTAATTGGAGTTGCTAAGAAGAAACTAAAGCAATGGGCAGGTCTGTTCAAAACTGACCCCTTCCAGTTGGTTGTTTGCAGTTCTGCAGTGGTAAGAACTCTGGCAGAGAACTGGGACAAGGATGTCACTGAGGAGCACTTCCAACTCAAACAACAAAAACCAAACTTCATCTTTTTAAAAAAGGAGGGGAATAAGAAGCTGGAGAGATAGTTCAGCAGTTAAGAGCATAAACTGTTCTTGAAGGAGACCTGAGTTTGGTTCCCAGCACCCACAGTGAGCAGCTTACAACCTCCTGTAACTCCAGGTCCAGAGGACCTGATACCTCTGGCCTCCACTGTCAATGCACTCACATTGCATACACTGATAACTAAAATACACATAATTAAAAATAAATCTTTAAAGGGCTAGAAAAATGGCTCAGCAGTTAAGAGCACTGGCGGCTCTCCCAGAGGACCTAGGTTCGATTCCCAGCACCCACATGGCCGTTAACAACCACCTGTAACTCCAGTTCCAGGGGACCTGATGCCCTCTTCTGTCCTCTGTGAGCATTGCACAACATGGGTGCACTTATATATGTGCAGGTAATACACTCATACACAAAAAATAAAATAATAATAAATCTGCCAGGTGTGGTGGCACAAGCCTTTGATCCCAGCACCCAGGCAGAAGCAGGTGGATCTCTGTGAGTTCCAGGTCAGCTGGGGCTACAGGGAGACCCTGTCTCAAAAAGACAAAAAATAAATAAATAATAATCTTTTTAAAATATTTTATCTATTATTTTTATTTTATGTGTATGAGTGTTATGCCTGCATGTAAGTAAATGCACCCATGCCATGCAGTGCCCACGGAGGTCAGAAGAGGCTGTCAGATCCTCTGGAACTGGAGTTACAGACAGTTGTTAGCTGCCATGTGGGTGCTGGGATTCGAACCTGGGTCTTCTGCAAGAACAGTCAGTGTTCTTAACCACTGAGCCATCTCCCCAGCCCCAATAATAAATCTTAAAGGGGGGCTGGAGCATCTCTCTAGCTCAGGGGTTAAGAGCACTGGCTGCCATGTGGCAGCTTACAACAGTCCTTAACTGCAGTTCAAAGGGATCCAATGCCCTGCCCTCTTCAGGCCTCCATAGGCACTGCACACAGAAGTGCACATATGTATAAGCAAAACACTTCTAGACATAAAATAAAAATAACGCAAAAAATATTAAAAAAAAAAAAAAGAAGTGAAGCCAGGTGTAGTAGTGCACACCTGTAGTCCCAGCTGACTCAGGAGGCAGAGGCAGGCAGATCTCTGTGAGTTCGAAGCCAACCTGGTCTACATAGTGAGATCCAGTCCAGCTGAGGCTACAGGGAGACCCTGTCTCAAAAAGACACACACACACACAAAAAAAAAAAAGTGAAGAGGCCAGGCATAGTAACACACCTGTAATAACAGCACTTGCCTCCACAGGAACCCACGTATATGCGGTTCGTGCATGCATGCGTGCGCACACACACACACACACAGTGTCTTTAAAAATAAAAAAAAAAAAAAAGAAAAGGTAGTGTCGGGCATGGTGGTATACGCCTTTAATCCTATGTGGAAGGTAGAGGTAGTCAGATCTCTGACATTGAGGCCAGCCTGGTCTTCATAGCCAGTTTCAGGCCAACTGTGGCTACTGGGAGACCCTATTTTAAAAGGACCAAAAAAAAAAAAGAGAGGTATAAACCATGCACCTAAACAGACCAGTGGAAATTATCTTAATAAACAAGAAACCAAAGGGCTCACAAGATGCAAATATGAACATCTGAATTCAATCGCTGGAACCCATGCAAAAAAAAAAAAAAAAAAAAAAAAAAAAAAAAAAAAAAACCACCAGATGCGGTGGGACATATCTGTAATCCCAGCTGCTATGCCTAAACAACTAAACAAGTAAAAATCCTAACTCTATTACTTCCTTGGAACCTTGAAATTTGAAAACAAATGTTTCTTAGGTAACTTATGAGAGCAGAACTGCTCAGAAGCTCACAGGCCAGCTGTGAGCCTGTCTCAAAAAGACCAAAAAGAAAAAAATAGAAAACTATGATCCACTTATCTGGAAACACAGTAGTAAAAATGTGGCAAAGGATCAGGAAAGCTATTTCACTGTGTTCACAGCAAGAACAGGGCAGGCCAGCCTGCTGCTTGGGACAGATGGTACACTCCTGACAGATGACAGGAAGAGGCGGGAAGGCATCAGGCAGTTTCCATTCCATCCTCCCAGCATCTTGACTAGGAAACTGTAGCTTGTCATATTAGCCAGTTTATCTCTACAACTCTGGAAGTGAGCAGGACAGGCAGAATTACCCTCTTTATAGAGAAGGAAGGGACATTTGCCCAGAAGTTGTACCCTAAAACTAGCATAACTTTTGGTTTTGGTTTTTGTTTGTTTCATGAGACAAGATCTTGGTAGCTGGCCTGCAAGTCACTATGCAGTCCAAGTTGGCCTTGAACTTTAGGCCTGCCTCAGCCTCCCCAGTGCTGAGGTTACAGGAGTAAACTATCACACCCAAGCTATATGTTGTTGTGGTTATTGCCATTTCCTCCCACTGCTGGGGACTGAACCCAGGGTTTCTTGCTGGCAAGTATTCTGCCACTAAGCTGCATCTCCAACCACTAGCTCTGTTTTATTGTGTTTTATTTTGGTTTAGCTTGGTTTGTTTGAGACAAGGTCTCATATGTAGGCCAGGATGGCCTCAAACACAATTCTTTTACCTCAGCCTCCTGAGTACTGGGACTAAACCATACATAGATAGAAATCTGTATTTTATAAACTCTTATGCCTAAACAAGTAAAAGTCCTAATTCTGTTAGTTCTTTGGAACCTTATAATTTGAAAAAAAAAATGTTTCTTAGGTAATTTAAAGATAAATTCATGAGGGCCACAAAACACTACTATTAAGCAGTTAGGGGAGTCTCAGGGTCACCAGTAATATTGTGGCTTGGGGGGCAGGGGGTGGGAGGGGTGGACTGAGAGATGACTCAGAAGTTAACAGCACTGGCTGCTCTTGCAGAGGACCCAGGTTTGGTTCCCAGCATCCACATGGCAGGTAACTACATCTGGATGGAACTCTAGTTCCAGGAGACCGGACACCCTCTTTTGACCTCCACAGGCATTGCACAACATGAGTGCACTTAACATACATGCAGGCAATACACTCATACACATAAAATAAAAAAATAAAATATAAAAGAAATTTGTGGCTTTGGGCAAGTCATTTTACCTGTGAAAGCTGGTTCCAAATGGATTTTTATTTTACTTTTTTAGTGGCTTAGAGCATTCTAAGCATGTGCTCTACCACTAAGCTAAACCCCTAGGACACAAATAAGCTTTTCTGAGGGGATTCAATGAGATGGCCCACGTAAAACCACTAAGACACTGAGCCTTAAACTTGTCACTGCTGCCTAACAAGACAATTCTTGCAACAGACAAAGATGAGAGAAGAGCTTGGCCTCTGCATAAGCAATAAGGGTAAAATAAACAAAGACATAACATGAAGCACTAATCCACATACCTGCTCTAAACATACTTGTTCACCATGTGTTCAATTGTCACATGGATAGAAAAATATAGTAATATTGATGTGCCTCCTGTTTTTTGTTTTTCCCTTTAACAGCAAATCCAAAAAATTTGGGAGAGCACCCAGAAAAATACCACCAGGGAGAGGAATCACCTTGGCAGTATGGCTTGCTTTTGGAGTCAGACCAACAGAGGTTCAAATCCCAGCTCTACAACTTATCAGCTACATAATTTGGGAAAGGAATTTTTACTTCTGTGATCTTCATTTCTTCCCTCAACTTACTTTAAAGGCTTTTTATTCTTCTTTTTTTCTTTTGGTCTTTTTGAGATAGGGTCTCACTCTGTAGACCAGGCTGGCCTCAAACTAAGAGGCTCCACCTGCCTCTGCCTCCCTAGTTCTGGGATTAAAGGCATGCGCCACCACGCCCAACTACTTTAAAGACTTTTAAAATTTATTTGTATGCACATGTTTCTGTGTGAGTGTATGTCACATGTATGTGGGTATCCACAGAGACTAGAAGAGGGCATCAGATCCCATGGACCTAGAGTTGCAGGCAGTTCTAGGCCATCCAGCACAGGTGCTGAGCTATCGCTCCAGTCCCCTCTTTCCTCATTTCCAAAAATCAAAGGCCAGTGAGATGTCTCAGTGAATTGAAAGCACATGCTGCCAAGTTGGATGACCTGAGTTCGATCCCCAGGACCCACATGGTAGAAAGAAACAACTCCAACAACTTGTCTGTGCACCACAGCATGCATGCACCCACAAATATACATAAAAAATACATTAATAAATAATAATTTTAAAAACTAAACAGTAAACAACACACCTTAGATTGCTGAGAAAATTTAGTAGATAAGCTACCCCACAATATTAAAAACAGTATCTGGGTTAGGAGATAGCGCAATGCTAGAGCATATTATTTAGCATACATAAAGCCCTGGGTTCAATTTCCAGACTCAGTAGTAGGGCTTGTACCTAACTTGTACAAAGCCCTAAGCGCTGAGATATCAGTGAACAAAAAAGTCTGTCTTAAGGCTATCTTGAAAACTCACTTATCACTTTCTCATCTTTGGGATGATCAGTAACTGATCCAGTCACAAATCCATGGGCACCTCGGCCAGTTTCTCACCCTGAGCTGCTGGCAGGCAATGACCAAGTGAACAAGACCCCTCTTGGAAGACAAGACTCTTCTGATAGTAACTTGGCCTGACAATTCCCTATCTGCTCTGCCAAAATGTTCTCCTGCTAAACAAAAATTACAACGCCTGCACAAGGCTCCAACAGCCCAGCCCAAACATCAAAATAGCAGTCACTCATGCTAAAGTTCCAAGTCACCAAGCTAGAACTAGAAATCAAGACTGGACTGGAAAAAGCCAAATTTCCCATATAGGCCAGTTTTATACAACACACTAACAAAGCTCCACCTGCCTTAATCCTTAGACAAAAAGGTAATCTAAGGTAAGCTGATGAGAACCAGTTATCGTTCTACTGCCCTGGCGTGCAGCTCTGCCTTAGGATCATAAGAATTTTGCCAAGCTCCTCTGCTTGGCCATACTTCAATTCTTGGCTGGGCACGTAGCACACACCTAGAATCCCAGCACACTGAAGACTAAGAGAAGAGAACCTCAAAGAATTCAAGGTCAGATGGGCTATATAGCCAGACTTTATCTTAAAAACAAGTATCTAGGCTTTGTCTTAAAATCAAGTATTTTTTCCTTTATAAAAAAAGTTTAGCCGAGCGTGGTGACTCACGCCTGTAGTCCCAACACTTGGGAAGCAGAGGCAGGCGGATATCTGTGAGTTCAAGGCCAGCCTGGTCTACATAGTGAGTTCTAGCACAGCTAGGGCTACTGGGAGACCCTGTCTCCAAAAAAAAAAAAAAAAAGTTTAAACTAAACTTGTAATTTTGTCCAATTATTCTTTTGCTGTATTTCTTTTTTTCTGTACCAGGAATTAAATCAACAGCCTCAAGTAGGCTAGGCAAGGTCTCTACTACTGAGCTATATCCCTAACCTTTTTACTTTTTTTGGTTTGGAAGTTTTTGTTTGGAGAGACTGGAGTCATGCTATGCAACCCAAGCTAGCCCTGAACTTCTAACTTCCTGCCTCAAGCCTCCTGAGTAGCTGGGTGTTGTGTGAACTTTTCTTGGGGAGACTTGAACAAGTCATCTACTTACCCAAGATAGGGCTTCAGTGACAGACCAAAGTATGATTCCACTAAAGTCCAACTTGGGGCTCCAATGAGTTTATTGGGCTTGCTTACACAGCAAGGGTAAGGGGCTAATTATAGGAGTGTGAATGACCTCAAAGCAGCCAGACCACTAGAAAGTCTCATGGATGGCAACTTCCCCATAGCTGCACAGATGGCATCCACCCCTTCAGTTAACCTTCCACTATGTATAAACTATTACCAGCAATAAGGGCAGAATTACATACAGCTGGGGAGGGCATGTGCAAGAGGGAGTGACTGAAATATCAGGTAAGGGTTTATCAAAAGGCCCAATCTCCAGGGTCTGTTCTGAGTAGCCATAGATGCTTAGGATGATGATAATGACTATTACATTTAAAGGATGGCATTCTACAACATTAGAGTTACAGGCCTGTGCCACCAGGCCCAGCTTCTTTTGCTTTACTTCTTAGAAACTCTCAGTCTTAGCTGGGCGTGGTGGCTCAGCATTTGGGAGGCAGAGGCAGGTGAATCATTGAGAGTTCCAAGGTAGCTAGAGCTACATAGTGAGACCCTGTTTCAAAAAAAAAAAGCTAGGTATGGTGTCATGAGCTTGTAATATCTGTGCTATAGAAGGAATTACAAGGATCCATAAGCCTACCTATCGAGTTCCAGGCCAATGATGGCCAAGCTCTAGGCCAATAAGTCCCTGTATTAAAAGAAAGAAAGGAAGGAGGGAGGGAGGGAAGGAAGAGGGGGCCAGCAGGATGGTTCATTGCACAAAAGCTCATGTGGGGCCAGCAACACGGTAAAAGCACTTTTGCACAAGCCTTAAGACCTGAGTTCAATCCCAGAACCCAAAGTGAAGGAGAGAACTGACTTTGACTCTTCAAAGTTACCCTCTGACCTCCACAGACTTGCTGTGGATAGGAAGGTGCTCTCAGGGAAAGACTCCACCCAGCTAAAGCTCCAATTTGTAAAAAAGGCGCCTAAGAGGGTTGGTGGCCCGTTCCTAGAAAGTACATGCATATCACATTTCAACTCAATGGACTGAAAACACACACACCCTACCCAGAAGAAAATACTACTATACTATGTACATAATTCACCTATCAGGGTGAAAATACAGCCACTTTCAGTTTATCAGCAAAAGTATTGAAAGTCAATGATCTGAACAGACAACTAAATGTCCAGCCCAGTCAACACTATCAGAACACCTTCCTACACAGCTTCTAAATATAGAAATACAACCTGTGAGATGGATTGGTAAACAGCTAAGGGCACCTGCCACCAAGTCTGACAACCTGAGTTCCATACCCAGAACTATGTTGTCCTCTAACCTCACATGCATGCCTTAGCATGCACACACAATAAATAAACAAGCAAACAAACAAACGTGATTTTTTAAATTTTTTTTAAATAAAATGAAGAAATCAAGAACATTAAGATATGCTGGAGAGTTGTAATTGTTAGAGAAAGGCTACAAACTCAGTCTAAGTGGGTTCAAACTTACTACCTACCAAAACAATGTGCCTACTTCTACATGACTTTGAGCAAAAGACTTCACCCTGGGGGTTGAAGTGCTTCCTAGTCTTACAGAGGACCCAGGTTTGATTCCCAGCATCCACATGACAACTAATAACCATCTGTAACTCCAGTTCCAGGAGACTGAACACCCTCTACTGGCTCCACAGGCATTGTGCACACATGGTGTACTTACACAAACACTCATGAACATAAAATTTTTTTTTAAATTTTTTTTGCGTCTTTTTGAGACAGGGTCTTTCTGTAGCCCCAGCTGGCCTGGAACTCACTATGTAGACCAGGCTGGCCTTGAACTCACAGAGATTTGCCTGCCTCTGCCTCATGAGTGGTGGGACGAAAAGCGTGCACCACCACTCCCAGCTTAAAATGAAAATAAATTTTAAGAAAATATTTCACTACAAGCCTTTCCATGTTTTTTGTTTTTTGACTCAGATCCTGTTTTTATTATTAGTGTACAATCACTGTACAAAATGATTTTCATTATGGCACGACAAACTCCCTTTCCCTGATGCTCTATGTTCTGTTTTCTGTTTTGTTTTCTGGCCTGGGTTTTTTGTTGTTCTTGTTATTGTTGGTTGTTGTTGTTTTTCTTTCCTCTAGTCCTCAACTTCAGCTTTTGTTCCTAAAAGATCTTACAAGTTCAGGTTGGAAATGTACCTCAGTTGGTAAGGTGCATGCTTAGCATATATGAAACCCTGGTTTAAATCTGAAGCACTGAATAAAACAAGGCAGGATGGCTTTGACTGCAATCTCAGCACTGGAAAGGAAGAGGCAGAAGGATAAGTTCAAGGTCATTTTCAGCAATATAGCAAGTTCAAGGCCAGTCTGAAATTCACGAGACCTTTTCTCAAAAAACAAACACCAGGGACTGGAGAGATGGCTCAGAGGTTAAGAGCACTGAATGCTCTTCCAGAGGACCTGGGTTCATTTCCCAGCACCCACATAGCAGCTAACAACCACTTAATGCCAGTTCCAGAGGATCTGACACCCTGCCCTCTTCTGGTCTCTGTAGGCATTGCACAAAAGAGTGCACTTATACATGCAAACAAACCACTCATACACATAAAATAAAAATAATTTTAAAAATAAAAATACCAGGGCCGGGCATGGTGGCACAGGCCTTTAATCCCAGCACTTGGGAGGCAGAGGCAGAGGCAGGCGGATCTCTGTGAGTTCAAGGCCAACCTGGTCTACATAGGGAGTTCCAAGACAGCTGGGGCTAAAGGGAGACCCTGTCTCAAAAAGACCAAAAAAAAAAAAAAAAAAGAAGAAAATACCAGAGGCTGGGGCAGAAGAATCCCAAGTGAGTTGGAGGCCAGCCTGAGCTACAAGGCTAGACTTTGTCTCAAAACAATATACAAAACAATAATAACAATGATAGCTATTAACCAAGGAAAACTCAGCTAGTAATTAGAGCATTTTACTACACTGTAATTCTGAGTACCTTATTGTAAATAAAACCATTTGTTACAGCCAGGCATGGGGGCGCAGGCCTTTAAGTCCAGCACTTGGGAGGCAGAGGCAGGCAGATCTCTGTGAGTTCAAGGCCAGCCTGGTCTACATAGTGAATTCCAGAACAGCTGGGGCTACGGGGAGACCCTGTCTCAAAAAGACAAAAAAAAAAAAAAATTGTTACAGCAGGGTATGTGGCTCATGCCTTTAATCCCAGTAGAGTAGGAGAGATGGGTTGGGTTCCCAGCACTCACATGGCAGCTAACAATTATCTCCAGTTCCAGGGAATCCAATGCTCTCTTCTGACCTCCACAGGGACTGTAAGCATGGGTGCATGCACATTCAAGCAAAACACTCATACACAGGGAAGCAAAATTTTTATTTTAAATCCCAGCACTCAGGAGGCAGAGGAAGGCATATCTCTGTGGGATCAAGGCTAGCTTGATCTACATAGCAAGTTCCAGGCCACCTGGGGGTACAGGGAGACACTGTCTCAAAAAAACAAAAAGTGGGGCTAGAGAGATGGCTTCACAGTTAAGCGCACTGATTGTTCTTGCAGAGGATCAGGGTTCAATTCCCAGCACCCACATGGTGGCTAACAACCACCATAACTCCAGTTCCAGGGGATCCAACATCCTCTTCTGACCTCTGAGGGCACTGCATGACACAGATGCAGGCCTACTGATTTGTTATTTTAGAAGGGCAATCAAGACAGCAAACTTATCTGTGCATGATGCAAGGACATTAGACTTTGAGTACTCACCTGCTCCCAAGGGATCTATCTGGTCAACCAACTGACCTAGAGGACAACATTCCCCTCTCTCAGATTCTGCTTGTGCCCAAATGTTCACTGAAGCTTTACTCCTAGTCCAGCTTTACCTTTTCTAAGACCCTATTCCACTTCCTGACACAGCAAAACAGAGACTTCACTACAAGTGGACCACTCCAGCCATCACTGACCCTTTGTCTATTATCAAAACCAAAAGCAGGCAAGGAAGAATCTCTATTCACTGCCTAATATAAAGTTTGCTAGATTAAAAAATAAGTAAATAAATGGACCAGGCATGGTGGTGCACACCTTTTATCCCAGCACTCAGGAGGCAGAAGCAGGTGTTCCCTATGAGAGTTTGATAACATCCTGGTCTACATAGCAAGTTCCAGGCCAGCATGGGCTGTGTACCAAGAAAAGAGGGGCCAGAGGAAATTCACAAGTTATAGGCCAGCCTGGGCAATAAAGACCCTATCTCAAAAAATAAAAGCTAAATCAAATTAGGTTGAAGAGATGGCTCAGCAATTAAGAGCACTGATTATTCTTACAGACGATCTGGGTTTAGTTCCCAGCACCAGCACCCACATGGCAACTAACCACCATCTCTAATTCCAGTTCAAGGGGATCCAATGCCCTCTTCTGGCCTCCACAGGCATTGTACACACACGATACACTTACATTCATGCAGGCAAAATACACATATAAAGTAAAAATAAATTTAAATAAAATTAAGATGGGTATGGTGGCACATGCCTTTAATCCCAACACTTGGGAGGCAGTGGCAGGCAGATCTCTGTAAGTTAGAGGCCAGCCTGATGATCTACACAGTGAGCTTCAAGAAACCCTGAAATCAAATTAAACAAAAATGTTAATAATTATTGATTCTGGGTGACAGGTAGATAATGTTATGATTAGCTGCATCTTAATTTTTTCTAAATAAAAACCAAAAATTTCTTCCCTTGATTTCCTAAGACCAAAAGTAATCTCTTGGGGCCTAAAGAGATGGCTCAGCAGTTAAGAGCACATACTGCTCTCAAGTTTGGATCCCAGCGACAATGTCACACAGCTCACAAACACCTGAAATGCCAGCTCCAGGAAATCCCACACCTCTGGCTTCTGAGGGTACATGCACTCACAAGCACATACCACATACAGATACACACATATACATAATTTTAATTAATTTAATTAAAATAATCTTTATTTTGGGGTTTCCTGAGAGACAGTCTCATATTGCCCAATCTAGCCTTAAAATACAGATCCTCCTACCTCAGCCTAAGTCACCATGCTTGGTAAAAGCAGCCTTAAAATATACCAAAACCGGCTGGAGAGATGGCTCAGCGGTTAAGAGCACCAACTGCTCTTGCAGAGAACCCAGGTTCCATTCCCAGCCCCCACATGGCAGCTACAAACTGTCCTTAACTCCAGTTCCAGGGGAATCCGAAGCCCTCTTCTGACCTCCGTGGCATTGTACAACATGGGTGCACTCACATACATACAGGCAATATACTCATACACATAAAATAAATTAATTTAAAAAAAAAATACCGTGCCAGGCATGGTGGCGCATGCCTGTAGTCCCAGCACTTGGGAGGCAGAGGCAAGTGGCTCTCTGTGAGTTCAAGGCCAGCCTGGTCTACATAGTGAGTTCCAGGACAGCTGGGACTATAGGGAGACCCTGTCTCAAAAAGACAAAAAAAAAAAAATACCATTACAGTTGCACCAAAGAATATGAACTTTAAAAAAAAAAAAAAAAATACCAAAACCAGGGGCTGGTGAGATGGCTCAGCAGTTAAGAGCACTGACTACTCTTGCAGAAGACCGGGGCTCAATTCCTAGCACCCACATGGTGGCTATGAACCATCCTTAACTCCAGTTCCAGGGGACTCTGAAGCCCCCTTCTGACCTCTGCATCATTGCACGACACAGATGCACTCACATACACGTAGGTAATACATTCATACACATTAAAATATATATATATATATATTGGAAATATATGAAAAATACCAAAACCAGCCAGGCATGGTGGTGCATGCCTTTAGTCCCAGCACTCAGGAGGCAGAGACAGGACGATCTCTGTGAGAACCAGGCCAGCCTGGTCTACTTACTTAGTGAGTTCCAGGCCAGCTGGGGCTACAGGGAGATACTATCTCAAAAAGACCAAACAAACAAACAAACAAAAAAAAAACACCAAAACCTGCCTTTAGCATAAAAAAGTTCTTCCTGCACAAGCCTTATGACCTGAGTTCCTGAGTTTGATCCCTGGATCCCATGGTGGACAGAGAACCAACTCCCGAAAGCTGTTCTCCAACTTTCACATGTGTACCTACAACACACACACACATACATAAATAAGAAATAAGTTAAACACACACACACACACACACACACACACACACACAGAGGGTGGGAATGTAGCTCAGTAACAGAACACTTGCCTAATAAGCACAAGGCCCTGTGTTCAATCCCCATTACAGAAAAAAAAAGTTGATGGAGTTGAGGAGATGGCTCAGGGAGTAAAGTGCTTGCTATGCAAACATGAGGACTTTAGTTTGAATCCCCAACATCCAAGTAAAAATCACACATAGTGACGTGAGTCTGTAACCCCAGGACTAGGGTGAGCAGATCATAGCAGCATGCTGCACACACGCACGCACACACACACACACACACACACACACACATACACACATACACACACACACATGTATACACCCACGTACACACACAGCACAAAATTTAGAAATAAGTAGCTGAAATCAATATGAAAAATAATTATAGATAATGCAAACAGCCTAAAAACAACTAAATGTTCAGTATATGCAAACATAATAGGCCTAACTACATTTTCTTTCTTTTTTAAGCTTAAAGATAATTTTATTAGACTATAAAGAAAAATCCTCAGGGCAAGCAAGCTGTAAATCTCAGCAGCTTCCCAGAGGTCGAGAATGGAGGAAAGAGGGAGAGAAACCATGCCATTTATGCCACATGGAAGTCAGATCAGACAAATGGCAGACTAGTAGCCACAGGGAGGGCTAATAGCCAGGGTGGGAAGGGAGCTTTAGAGAGAGAATATGGAAAGCCAAAATGTTGGGAAAGCCAAAAATGTTAAGGAAAGCAGGCTTAGAAAAGAACTAAAAAGAAAAAAGGAAGTGTGGCTTTCTGAAGAATTTAAAAAAGTAGGCAGACTTACCAAGCTCCAAGGCAGTGACCCAGGAAGCTTCTACCCATTTTCTTTTTTTTTCTTTTTGTTTTTAAGGTGCTAGAGACTTGAACCCAGGCCTCACCAGGCCACACTGAGCTACCTCTCTAGTCCCAATATCTCCTAATTCTAAAAGCAGGGAAGTCTTCTGCCCCAGTCACTTCCCTGCCCCTCTTGCTACACCTCAGGCACTAGTCAATCTGTCTGTGATAATTACCATTAAGAACTAAGCTTTCTGAGAAAACTACTAAGAGTTATATTCTAAAAACTCCACCTACAATGTAGGCACTAAGAAATGACCAAATTCTATGATGTCCTCAATCACAGCTATTTTTGTTAACACAGCTGTCCTAATTTGTTTCTCCATTATTGTGACAAAACACTCTGACCAATACCAACTTGGGAAGGAAAGGGTTTTTTCAACTTCTCCCAGGTGATAGACAGTTCATCACTGAGGGAGCCCAAGGTACTCAGGGACAGAACCTGGAGGCAGGAGCTGAAGCACAGGCCATGGAGGAATGGTGCTTATTGGGTTGCTCTCCCTCCTAGCCCATGCTCGACCTGCTTTCTTTCTTTTATTTTGGTCTTTTTTGAGACAGGGTCTCTCTGTAGCCCCAGCTGACCTGGAATTCACTATGTAGACCAGGATGGCCTTGAACTCACAGAGATCTGCCTGCCTCTGGGAGTGCCGGAACTAAAGGCGTGTACCACCATGCCTGGCTCAACCTGCTTTCTCATACAACATAGGCCCACCTGCCCCCACAGTGGGTTGGGCCCTCTGACATCACTCAATAATCAAGATGCCCCACAGACATGGCCATAGGCCAGTCCAATGGAGGCAATTTCCCCAGTTGAGGGTCCCTCTACCCAGATGTGTCAAGTTGATAACCAAAGCTATCTAGCACAATAGCCTAGCCCTAACATAGCCTTGTGTGATAACCACACTTCAGCAATCCCACACCACATCCAGAAAACAGGAGGAGCTGTGAGAGCAGAGGCTATTTCCAACAACCTCCTTTCAGCTCCATCTCCACCTCCGAGCTTTCTTTCTGCTCTTCTTCCAGTCAGCCAGCCAAGAGTAGAAAAGCGGCAGCTATTAACTCTTCCCTTCCCGTGGCCCCTCATATTCCTTTTCCCCATAACTATTTCATCAAACAGGGAAAAGGAGGAACAGGTGTGACCTAGGAGGTCCCAAGACAGCCGCCCTGACCCAGGATTCCTGTACCAAAGAGAAAAGACAGTACTGTGTTCTAAACTTAAGATTCCCTGCATCTTCCAAGAATCCAGAAGCCAAAAAGCCACCATGGTGGCTACCACTCTATCAGTGCTGGAGAAAATCCTTTCCTAGTGGGTTTTAATTAGCAGAAGAATATAAAAGTACCAGTTTTTTAACCGGTCCCGGGCTTCCAACTGGGCTCCCACTTCAAAGCTGATTCCTCTTCTGTTAGGTGGATGCTTTGTCATTTTCAGTCATCAACGGGGCTGCTTTTATTCTCCTGAAAAAGCCAATCAAATATTTATGAAACTTGGCAAAGTCTGCCTGGGGTGTAGCATCACTAGCACACATAAAAAACAAGCAGGCATTATTCAAAACACCAAGCTCCATGACCCTCTCTCTGTGCCTTCCCCTCCCATCAGGTATCCCCACTACTAGCTCCTCTTCTATGGTGCCCCCATCTGTGGTGTCTGGAAATGTATAGGACCCATTCAGCAATGCTTAATTGAGGGCTCAATTAAAATTCAAGTGCTAGAAATAAAACAAAGGTAGCCCATGCCTTTAATCCCAGCACTCAAAGCCAGCAGGGTCTACATAGCAAGTTCCAGGCCAGCTGAGGGTACAGGGAGACCTTGTCTCAAATACCAGAAGGAAAGAATGAAGGAATGAAGGGAAGGAGGCGAGGGGAAGGGGGGGAGGGGAGAGGAGAGGAGGGGAGGCAGGGAGAGAGGCAGGCTGGCTGAGACACTAACCAAGAATGGTGGCTTGGGCCTGAAAGCAACTTGGAAGGCTCAGGCAGGAGGATCCCTTGAGCCCAGAATAAATTTAAGGCCAGCTCTGGGCAACAAAGCAAGAAAAACAAAACAAACAAAACTCAGAGACACACTGATAGTACCTGGCTGTACTGCTGGAAGACTACCAAAAGAAAGCTGGAGGGCTGGGGGTGTAGAGTGCTTGCCTAGCATGCTCAAGGCCCTGGGCTGGATCCTTAGTACCCAATAAAATCAGGCATGGTAATCTAAGCAAGCAGAGGAAGGAAGAACAGAAGTTCAAGTCTGGTATTTCCCCCTTGAAAGCCTTCCCATCCTCAAGGCTTTTTCTTATTTTCCTTTAATAAATCTGTTCCCTCTGCTTAAGAAAAAACAATTGTTCCAGGTCATTTTTCTCCTAACGAGTTTGAGGCCAGTCTAAGCTACAGGAGACCTTATCTCAAAAAGAACAAGAAAAAGAAAAAGTTCTAGAGTGGGAGGTACAATTCAGTAGTAACTCAGCTTGTAGTAGAGCACTTACCTAGCATGTGCAAGATCCTGAGTCCCAAACCAACACTAAAAACAAAGGGGGGGGGGGGGTCCTGGAGAGATGGTTCAGTGATTAAGAGCACTTGCTGCTCTTCCAAAGGACCTGAGTTCAGTTCCCAGCACCCATATAAAGGAGGCTCACACAGCCTGTAACTTCAACTCCAGGGGATCAGATGCCCTCTTCTAGCTTTCACAGGCATGAACACATACATGGCATATACACACACACAAATAAATAAATAAAAATAAAAATAAAGGGAGCTGGAGAGATGGCTCAGCAGTTAAGAACACTGACTGTTCTTGCAGAAGACCTGGGTTCGAATCCCAGCACCCACGTGGCAGCTAACAACTGTCCATAACTCCAGTTCCAGGGGATCCAACAGCCTCTTTTGTCCTCTGCAGGCACTGCACGACACTGGTGCGCTTACCTACATACAGGCAATACACTCATACGCATAAAATAAAAATAATAAATAAGCTGGGCATGGTGGCACACGCCTTTAGTCCTAGCACTCACGAGGCAGAGGCAGGTAGATCTCTGAGTTCAAGGCCAGCCTGGTGTACATAGTGAGTTCCAGGACAGCTGGGGCTACAGGGAGGCCCTGTCTCAAGGGTGCACTCACATACATGCAGGCAATACACTCATACACGTAAAAATAACTAAAATATATAAAAAATTTAAATTAAAAAAAAAAGACAAGCCAGGCAGCCTGGTTCACACTTGCAAACCCAGGACTCAGGAGGCTAAGGAAGGATCAGAGTCTTGAGGACAGCCTGACCTATGTAGTAAGTCCAGAACCACTGCCCTGCCACAGAAAGCTCAAAAAAGTTCAACAGGCAAAGGTACTTGCTAACAAGCCTACTGCCAAACCTGATGACCTGAGTTCCATCCCTGGAAACCACAAGAAGGAAAGCAAGAACTGACTCTAGAATGGTGTCCTTTGACCTCCACAGGAGTGCTGTGGCATGAGCATACCCACACACATTACACATACACAAAATAAATCAAAAATAAATGTAGTAAGTAAAATAAAAAGCTGGGTGGGGAGAGCTAGTGTGGTTGTCATGGAGACAGGGCTGCTCTGAACTCTCAGGGCATTGGAGCAAGACACCACGAACTGTAGACTACCTCCCATTTGGTTTTTTTTTTTGGTCTGAGACAGGGTCTCCCTGGAACTGGAGTTACGGACAGTTGTTAGCTGCCATGTGGGTGCTGGGATTCAAACCTGGGTCTTCTGCAAGAACAATTGATGTTCTTAACCACTGAGCCATCTCTCCAGCCCCCCTTCCCACTTGTTTTTGAAACAAAAGTCTCAACACAGACTAGCCTATAACTCACTATGTAGCTGAGAATGGACTTAAACTTCCCCTGCCTCTGCCTCCCAAGTGCTGGAACTACAGGCACGCACCACCACATCTAGGCCCTTCTAACAACCTTGAATATCAACAACCTACACTGACTAAGCAATGCCAGATCAACTTCCAGCCTAAAGATCAACTACCAGCATAAAGGCTATCTGATACCAGGAGCATCACCACTGTAATGAATGAACATGGGGCTCATGATGTGACTCAGTTGGTACAAAGCATACCTGGCTTGCATGAGGCCTTGGAGTTCAAATTCCAGGACCACATAAACCAGGTGCTGATGGCTCAGTGGTGAAGAATGTGTACTGTCCTTGCAGAGGACCCAAATTCCATTCCCAACACTTGGGTCAGATGGCTCACAACTGTCTGTAACTCCAACTCCAGGGTATCCAATACCTCTGGCCTCCAAGGATACCAGTAATCACATGCCCATATACACACATTCACAATAAAAAATAAAAATAATTTTAGATGTGATAACATTTTCATTCTTACCATAAAGCCTTGATGATCAATGTGGGGAAACATACTGTAAGCTTTTGTGAACTTTAGGAATTCAAAATAAAGCAAACAAGATTAAATTAAAAAAATAATAATAATAATAATTTTAGAAAAAAAAAGACTATAAGAAAAAAGGCATTATAGGTCACTGTTCCTTTCCTCTTAGTTTCCTAAATTTATAGTTTTTCACAACAGAAGAAAAAAAAAAGTACAAACTAGACCAGGTAACACACATGTGTAATCCCAGTGCTTAGAAAACAAGGAAGATTCAGAATTCCAGGCCAGCATAGGCTATAAAGTGAGACCCTGAGGAGGAAGGGAAGAAACATGCAAAACATGAGAAAACCCTTAAATTGGCTTCGAAAACACAGGAAAGGGAAGGAGAAGAAACAGAAAGAAAAAGAAGATTGAAGAAATGGCTCAGTGGTAAAAGGCACTGGCTGCTCTTGCAGAAAACCTAGGTTTGGTTCCCAGTACCCACATAGCAGCCTCCAACCATCCATAATACTAGTTCCAGGGGATCCGACGCCCTCATCTGATCTCCACGGGCACTGCATGACACAGGTGCACTTACATCTGTGCAAGCAAAACATACATTTTTTTTTTAATATTTAATTTTTTTTAAAAAAAGAAGGCAAACTAGAAATGGATGTGCTCTAAGTTGCTATCACTTAGTAGGCCCTGTGCAGGGGTCCCCAGTTACAGAGATCATAGAATTTGGTGTAGGAAATTAAATACTGGGCCTTGAATCCCCAACTCTATCTTTTGTCTAAGGCAGGGTTTCATCTAGCTCAGGCTAGTCTCAAACTTACATATATATAGCTGAAGCTGTTCTTGAACTCCTGACTGCCTGCCTCCACCTCCTAAATGCTGAAATTACAAGCATGCTACATCACACCCACCTCCCACCCTTATTAGCTGAATGAATTTGTGAAAACGTGCTTATCCTCTATGACTCTGTTTCTTCTCTGTAAAATGGGTGTGGTGTTATCACTCATATCTCCCTGCAAGCAGCAGGTAGGGGATTAAAGGAGCTAATCCATCTAAAGAGCACAAGGCTGGTACAAAGTAAGTAGTCATTAATAATTGTATTATCACAAAGAAGGAAATTATATGGCATAACTTGGCTGAAGTTCAAGTCTAAGTAACAGAACCTAGAAGAAAACCTTAGGAATGCCTGATTTCAGAATTCTTTCTGCCAGACAGAGTAGCACACACCTTTAATCTCAGGACTGAGAGGCAGAGGCAGGTGGATCTCTGTGAGATCCAGGCCAGCCTGGTTTCTATAGCCAGTTCCAGGCCAGTTGAGAATACAAGGAGATCCCGTCTCAAAAAAAAAAAAGAATTAATTTTTTGGGGGGGCGTCTTTTTTGAGATAGGGTCTTCCTGTAGTCCCCTGTAGCCCCAGCTGGCCTGAAACTCACTTTGTAGACCAGGCCAGCCTTGAACTCAGAAATCCACCTACCTCTGCCTCCCAAGTGCTAGGATAAAAAGACATGCACTACCATGCCTAACATAATTCTTTCTATCACACAACCACCTCCTAGGAGGCCTTCCATTAAAATAAAAGACCTGGGGACTAAAGAGATGACTCAGTGGTTAAGAGCACTGGCTGCTCTTGCAGAGGGTCAACCCAGATTAGATTCCTAGCACCCACATGGCAGCTAACAACCATCTAAAAACCAATTCCAGGGAAATCCAATGCACACTTCTGACCTCCCAGGGCAATACACAATACAGGTGCACTTACATGCAGGAATACATTCATATGCATAAAATAAAAATTAATTACAGGCCTGAAAGTCAGGCAATGGGTGGCACACCTGTAATCCTCCAATTTGGGAAGGCAGAAGGATCAGGAATTCAAGATTATCCTCAGTTACATTCAAGTTCCAGGCCAATCCTGGCTAGATGAGACCCTGTCTCCAAATACAAATAAAATAAAATCAAGCATGAACTCTAAACTGTTTAGAGTACATATTCTTCATGCACAAAATCGTGAATTAAATTCCCAGCACCCACAAAAAGAAAGATGTAGGAAAGCAAGCCTGGTGTGGTGACACATCCCCATAATCCCAGCACATTGGAGGCAGAAGCAGGAGGACCACCAAAAGTTCAAGTAAAACCAACCAAGATATACTTGAGACCCTCTCTCAAAACAACAACAACAAAAAAGAATACACCAGGAAGCAGTGAATGAATGAGGAGGATTAAAATTATTTCCAATGATTTGGGCATGGTGGCAAACACCTTTAATCCTGGCATCCAGGAGGCAGAGGCAGGAGAATCTCTGTGAAATTGAGGCCTAGTCTAGCCTAGTCTACATAGTGAATTCTAGGCCAGCCGGAACCAACCCTGTCTCAAAAAGTAAAAAAGCCAAAAGGGGAGGGAGGGAGGGAGGAGAAACCAACCTCCTTCCTAACTGCTTCCTAATTGGGAATTAAAGCCTATTTTACCATGACTCTGTCCTACCTGTCTGAAGTATCACACTGAACAACATCAAGCAATTTGTTTTCTTAATCCCATCATCATTCTTCCTTCCACCTCTCTAGAGGGGTAGTTTGAAAATCTCACACTCCAGTTAAGGACGTAGCTCAGTGGTAGAATGACTGCCTAGCATATAGGAGACTATGGTGTTCAATCTCAATCCCATGCACCATAAAAAATGTTAATACTGAACCAGAGCAAGATAACTCAGAAGGTAAAGACTCGTGTCACCAAGCCTGATGACCTGAATTCGATCCCCATAACCCACAAAGTAGGAGGAGAGAAATGACTCCCTTGGGTTGTCGTTTGACCTCCATATTCGTGCCTTGGCACATGTGCACCCACATACAGATACACTAAATAAATAAATGAATAAATAAATAAATGTAAAATGTTTGAATAGAAAATACAATTTTTAAAACTACCAATACATATACTACTACTAACTAATAATAATAATAGTAGTAGTAGTAGTAGTAGAAGTATTGCCGGGTGTGGTAGTGCACACCTTTGATCCCAGCACTTGGGAGGCAGAGGCAGACGGATTTCTGGGAATTTGAGGCCAGCCTGGTCTATGTAGTGAGTTCCAGGCCTGCTGGGGCTACAGGGAGACCCTGTCTCAAAAAGACCAAAAAAAAAAAAAAAAAAAAAATGGACAAAGTAAGTTGGGCCTGGTGGCACACGCCTTTAATCCCAGGGCCTGGGAAGCAGAGGCAGGTGGATTTCTGTGAGACTGAGGCCAGCCTGGTCTCCATAGTGAGTTGTAAGCCAGCTGGGACTACAGGGAGACCCTGTCTTTAAAAAGACCAAAAAATAAATGAATAAAAATGAACAAGGCCCAAAAGGTAGCAGATTATAGTGAAATGCAAGGGAGATACCAAGGTCCAATAAGCATGTGATATTAGCCCACAAACGCACCCTAAATTAAAGCAAATGCAAATCAAGATAACAATTTTTCACTTCTGAAACAGGGTCTCACTTTGTAGCCTAAGCTGACCTGGAACTCACTACATAGAACAGACTGGCCTCAAATTCACAATTCTCCTGTCTCAGACTCACAAGTGCTGTGGTTACAGGCATGAGCCATCATGCCTAATACACTTACAAAATTTTAAATGTAAGAATTTCATACTTATTGGCCAGTGAGATGGCTTAATATGTAAAAACCCTTGCTGCTCACCCTGAAGATTAGAGTTCAATCGCCAGAACCCACATGATGGAAGGAATCAAACCCACTCTCATAAGTTATCCACATCCTCATCCTGGCATGCATGTGTACATACACACATACACACACACAGACACACAAAATATATATAAATAAATAAATAAATAAATAAATAAAATTTTAAGAGAATTTCATTCATCTACTCATTACTGGCTCTTCATAACCAGGTAATATAATTAGGACTAAATATGATGTCCCCATGATAGAGAAATAAAACTAAGTTGAGAAGCTGAAGCACTCAGGGGCTAATAGCTTCGAAGATTATACAAGGCAGAAGAAATTCACCTTATTCTCCCAGAAACAGACACAGCTTACTTATATACATGCCATAAACAAAATTTGAATACAGGAAGATAAAGCAACTGGATGAATTTCAAATCTGTGCCGGCATTACCAAATTGTTACATAACAAGCAGAAATACTTAATTTTTTCAGAAAGGAAAAAAGCTAGTACTGGTCCTGCTGTGGGGAAAATGGAACACTGCCCAGGTCCCTGACCATGACCACCTTTCATACCTCAAGCTAGAAGGACAGGACAAGCTGTAAAGCTGCTGGGAATCTTGGACTCGGTCATTTCCATCTGGGAATACAGCCAAGAATAAAAAGAAATCAAGCTGTAACAGGAAACCATGAGCTTTTTACCTGCAATTCTGGAAAAAACTGGATATAACTCTCACATTTAAGAACACCAGAACAAACTGGTATGATGGCACACACCTTTAATTCCAGCACTCAGTGCCTATCTCTGTGAGTTCCTAGCTCTGTGAATTCCAGGACAGACTGGGCTACATATCAAGTTCCAGATCAGCTAGGGCTACATAGTGAGACCATGTCTCAAAAAAAAATTTTTTAATATTTTATTTTTATTTTATATGTATGAGTATATATATCTGCATGTAAGTGCAACCATGCCATATAATGCCCAAGGAGGTCAGAAGAGGGCACTGGATCTCTTGGAACTGGAGTTATACAGTTGTTATCTGCCATGTGGGTGCTGGGATTCGAACCCTGGTCTTCTGTAAGAACCACCAGTGCTCTTAACTATTGAGCCATCTCTACAGTCCCTCAAAGAAAAAATTTTAATTACATTTATATTTAGTTATTTTCTGTATATGTATATGGGTGGGTGCTATGGTGTACACAGGCAATCAGAGGACAAGTTGCTGAAGCTGGTTCTCCCTATACACACACACACACACACACACACACACACACACACACACACGTACAAAGTTTCCTTGTAAAAAAGAAAATTTAAAGACGTTCAAGAACACTCAGAGTAAGGGGCTGATCCCACAGCTGTTTAGACTGTTAACTACCAGTTTGTTTATGGGCTAGTCTCTCTTCCTGTTGTCATGTGGGGAGAATGGCCACTATCTTGAGTTCTGTGAGGATTAGGCCAGAAGTCTTCAAAGTCCTATTAAAATGTCTAAGCACAGGGCTGGGGTACAACTCGGGACTAGGATGCATGCTTTAGCATGCATACAGGGGTCCATGAGTGTAATTCCCAGCACCTCAAAATAATAAAATGCCAGACATGATGAAGCAAGCCTATAATCCCACCACTTGGGAGGCAGAAACAGAAGGATCAGGAATTCAAGGTTATCCTGTACTACATAGCAAGCATGAGGCAAGTCCCTATTACAAATACATCTGGAGTCCTAACAGAACTGACAAGCTTCAAGGAGGGCCCTATCCCAGCTCACACTCAAAGAGCTCAATTAGTCCATCCAACTTGAGAAGACAGAGGAGAGAATGGGAGAAGAAAGGGAAGAAGGGACAGAAAAAGGCTTTCTAGTGGTCTTTGGGATCCAGTAGAGGTGCTTACAGGACAATGCAAGCCCGACAGCCTGAGTTCTATTCCCAGAACATATATAAAGTAGGAGAGACTGACTCTACACAAGTTCTGAGCTCCACGCATGCACTGTGGTACGTGCACTAACACTCACATCACACATACATGCAATAATAAAAAAAAAAGTAAGTAAAAATGCTTTCTAGGGCAGGCAAGACAGCTCAGTGGGTGTTGATAAAGGTGCTTGCTGCCAAGCCTGACCATCTGAGTTGGATTCCGGGAACCCATATGGCAGGAGACTCAACTCTTGAAAGTTGTTCTCTCACCTCCATAGACACAACTATAAGTAAAATGTGATAAAAATGCTTTCTATGCCAGGCATTCACCTTTAATCCCAGCACTCAGGAGGCAGAGGCAGGTGGATCTCTGTGAGTTCTAGGCCAACCAAGTCTACATATTGAGTTTCACAACAGCTGGGACTCTAAGGACTCTGTCTCCAAAAAAAAATCTTGGGCATAATGGTGCACACCCTGAGATAAGATGGTTACCCTAAGTTTGAGGTCAGCCTGGGCTACACAGTGAGAGTCAGTCTCAGTAACAAACAAACAAAAAAAGCTTCATGTAAGACTCAAGTGTTTCCCTCCACAATTAAGCTGGAGTTGAGTTTACTCATTCCAGTTACTGAGAATAGACCAGTTGAATCAGTGGGAGAGCCTGGTATCCAGGCTTATCCCTGGAATGCTTTTGGCCTATAAACTTTGGTGCATTACTCAGCCCCACTGGGTCTACCATCTGACCCTCTCAAGTTCCTCTTCCTTCCATCCTCCTCAAGGCAAAAGGCCAGCAGTGGTGCAGCACAGGGAAGGCCCTTACCTCCTCTCTCATCCCGAATTCTCGTATTTTGTTCTTTGTTGTATTTTTCATTTTGGGGTTTTTGTTGTTTTTATAGACAGAGTCTCACTCTGGAGTCGAACTCCCTGTGATTCTCCTGCTTACTTAACCTATCATGTACCTGGCTTTACATATCCAGTACCATTTTTTTTTCCTGGTCACCATTTTACAAGACCCCCTTCAAGGTTTTTCCCATTGCCAAGCAGTTGCCCAATTTAGGTCCCACCAAATATGGCTTTTTTTTTTTTTTTTTTTTTGGTCTTTTTGAGACAGGGTCACCCTGTAGCCCCAGCTGGCCTAGAACTTGCTATGTAGACCAGGCGGCCTTGAACTCACAGACATCTACCTGACTCTGCCTCCCAAGTGCTGGAATTAAAGGTGTGCACCACCAAGCCCAGTGGATTTATTTTTTTTAATTAAAAATTTTTTTTTCAGGTAGGTTCTCACATAACCAAGTTTCTCTAAAGGGAATCTTGTATCTCAGTAATGGGAATCAAACTCTGAGTCTTGCATACATAGAAAGGTGCTCTACCAACAGCCACATCTCTCTCTATAGGTTTATAGTGAAAACTGCTATTATTCCCATTTTATAGATGACAAAACTGAGATTCAGGGGCTGGAGAAATGGCTCAGCAATTAAGCGTACTGGCTGCTCTTGCAGAAGACCCAGGTTCGATTTCATGTGGGTACATGGCATCTAACAACCATCCTAACTTCAGTTCCAGGGGATCCAACGTCCTCTTCTGACCTCTGAAGGCACTGTGCGACTCGGATGCACTTATGTACATGCAGGCAATACACTCATACATATAAAAAAAAAAAGAAAGAAATGGGCCGGGCATGGTGGCAGACGGGTAGAAAAATAGAACTGACTCTTTCAAGTTGTCCTCTGACCTCCACTTATGTAGCTATGGCACATGTGTGCATACATGTATGAAATAAATAAATAAATAAATAAATAAATAAATAAATAATAAATTTTAAAAAATAGAAAAAGCAGAGCCAGGTATCATGGCCCAGGCCTTTAATCCTAGCACTTGGGAGGCAGAGGCAGGTGGATCTCTTTGAGTTCCAGGCCAGCCTGGTCTACATAGTGAGTAGGGGCTACAAGGAGACCTTGTCTCAAAAAAAAACCAAAAATATAATAATAATTAAATAAATAAAGCTGAGGTTTGCCAGGCGTGGTGGTGCAGGCCTTTAATCCCAGAGCTCAGAAGGCAGAGGCAGGCAAATCTCTGTGAGTTTGAGGCCAGCCTGGTATACATAGTGAGTCCCAGGCCAGCTGGGGCTACAGGGAGACCCTGTCTCAAAAAGACTCCCCCCACCAAAAAAAGGAAAAATAAAGAAACAAATAAGGTATTGAACTCAGGTCATCTGACTCCAGTAAACAACCTTCAGGAATAGACATGAACATAAGTGGGTTTTTTTTTTTTTTGAGACAGGGTCTCCTGGTAGTCCCAGCCATCCTTGAGTCCTAAATGCTCCCACAGCATTTGACCTCCCATGGGGGCTACAGCATTTTGCACTTCCTTCAGCTGAACACTTCCAGAAGGCAACGAACTCTTGGTGGGTGCCCCTGCATCCAGCAGACAGTGTTATCTCACATGGCAGACACTTGTTATGCCATAAGCTCCACTTTCTCACTGGTAAAGTGGGAATAAATACAAGAACAAGGGTAGTACCATCCATCCCTCATAGGATTAAAGGACCTAATCCTGCTGAAACCCTGAAAAGCCTGACAAGTGCTCTGCACAGATAATGAAATGGAGGGACTGTTAATACTCCTTGGGGCCAGAGGAAGGAAGGCAAAACAGAAGCAACAGGGCACCTGAAGACAGACCCTAATTTTGTCCTTGGGGACCTGACAAATCTTCTAACTGCTTTGCTCAGACACTGGCGGCTTCAGCCTACAAGCGTTAAGCACCAACCTCTGTACAGTCTAGAGCTCTGGAGTGGAGCTTGGTTTAAGGAGTTTGTTGTTTGATTGGTTTGGGGTCTTTGGTGGGGTTTCTGGTTTTGTTGTTTTTTTTTTTGGGGGGGGGTTGTCTGTTTGTTTTGACAAAGGTCTCATTGTGTAGCCCCAGCTGTCCTGGAACCAAGCGCTGGGATTACAGGTGTGTGCCAAGACACTCAGCTTGGACTAAATTTTATATATACTTTTTTTCTCCCCTTCTTGCCCTGTTTCCTTTTTTAAGATTCATTTTTATTAATTATGTGTTTGTCTGTCTCTTTGCGGGTTAATGCAAGTGCCTACAAAGTTACGGGTGGTTGTGAACCGCCTGTCAGGAAAACTGAGAATCCAACTCAGTTCCTCTGGCAAAACAGTGTGTACTCAACCTCTGAGCCATCTCTCTGGCCCTCTTTCCTTTGTTTTCTTTCTGTGGTGGTTTGTTTTGTCTTTTTAAGACACGGTCTCCCTGTAGCCCCAGCTGGCCTGGAACTCTTATGTAGGCCTGGTTAGCCTTGAAGTCACAAAGATGCACCTGCCTCTGCCTCCCAAGTGCCGAGGTTAAAGTCATGCACCACCACACCCAGCTTTAAATATTAACTTTTATTCCGTCCTTCACTACTAATTCCAATTCCAGGGAATGGCTAACATTTCTTCAGTTTTGTTTTGTTTTTTTTTTAATTATTTTTTTTTTTTATGTGTCTAAGTGTATTGCCTGCATATGTGTAAGTACACCCGTGCAATGCCCACGGAGGTCAGAAGAGGGCATCAGATCCCTTGGAACTGGAACTACAGTTATTAACCACCATGTGGGTGCTGGGAATTGAACCCAGGTCCTCTGCAAGAACAATCAGTGCTCTTAATTGCTGAGCCATCTCTCCAGTCCTCAGTTTTTACCAAACATCAAATCCTTGACAAATATTTCCTTCCTAACAATGCAGAGAAATGGACAGCAGTGACCCAACTCCTACAATGACCACCTGGATTTGTAGAAAAGCTGAAATTTGAGAAGCAAGACTTCAATGAAAACCTACTACAGTTATATAGCTTTTATAAACAGGCCTTTTGGCACTGGAAACGTGATCCCAAGCCCATGGCTGGGGAGGTTATAGGTCTGAGGGGGAACCCTCTACTGCTGTTTTGCTCAACAGACATGTTGTCAAACTGCCTCCTAAATATTTGTATATAACCCATGGATTTGTGCTGTTCTCAATCTTGATTGGAGAAATTTCTTTCTGCAGTGAGCAGTAGTTAGTTCAGGGTCCAAGCACTGAGAATAAGTGACAATACTCAATCCTAAATTGAACATGAGTATCACCCTACTGACCTAAGACTGAGGGAGGATCATGGAGAAGAGGTGGAAAGAATGTAAGAGCCAGAGGAAGGGGAGGAGAGCTGTGAAATGCTGACCTCTGGACATGACATGGCTGTTGCACACATGAAGTCATGGCAACTGTGATTACCTGCACAAGATCAAGTCAGTCAAAATTCCAGCATAGGTGGGGTAGGGCCTCACGAGTCCCACCCTAGGTGAGGGATAATTAGCAGCTGATGGCTGCTGGGGGAGGGAGAGTCATCATTTTTCTTTGGGAGGTATGCTCATGCTCAGTGGATGGTCCCACACCCATGCAAATACAGGTGGCACTAATTGGCCTCAGTGGGTTATTAAAAAAAAAAGGACATGAAGTTGGGAGGGGGACACGCTGGGGAGAGATAGGATGGATATGATCAAAATACATTGTATACATGTATGAAATTCTCAGACTTAAAATATTATATATATATATATATATATATTTTTTTTTTTTTTTTAATTGCGCCCTAGGCATGAAACGGCTTTGGCAACTGAGCCAGGCATCAAGCTAGGATGAACAAAGGACTAGCATCTGCTCTGCCCCTAAGAACAGCACCAACGAGGTATCTCTTTGCCCATTGCCAGGGAGTATATATTTATATTTTTAAAGACTGAAAGTATTATATATTATGTATTTATATTTTAGGGTCTTTGAGCAGGGTGTGTTGGTGCACAACTATAATCCAGCTACTTAGGAGGCTAAGACAGAAGGGTCACAAACTCAAGACTACATGCTTAAGCTATATAGCAAAACCCTGTGTTAAATAAAAATTTTTTAAGAAAAAAATTGGGATTGGAGAGATGGCTCAGCGGTTAAGAATATATTTACTCTGCTGGGCGTGGTAACCCACGCCTCTGATCTCAGGACTTGAGAGGCAGAGCAGGTGAATCTCTTTTAGAGTTCAAGGCCAGCCTGGTCTACATAGTTAGTTCCAGGTCAGCTGGGGCTACAGGGACACCCAAAAAAAAAAAAAAGAATACTTACTCTGCTCTGGGAACCAGAGTTTGGTTCCCAGTACCCATGCAGGCAAACACATCTATCTGTAACTCTTCTTCTGGGGATCTGATGCCTTCCGACACCCTCTAACTCCTGCATGAATGTGGTGCATATAAACTCATGCAGGCACCGGAATAAATAAATCTTTTTAAAAAATACTTTATTATTTTTATTTTATGTGTATGAGTTTATTGCCTGCATGTATGTGAGTGCACCTATGTCGTGCAATGCCGCTGACGTCAGAAGAGGGCTTCAGATTCCCCCTGGAACTGGAGTTAAGGACAGTTCATAGCTGCCGTGTGGGTGCTGGGAATCGAACCCGGGTCCTCTGCAAGAGCAGTCAGTGCTCTAAACCGCTGAGCCATCTCTCCAGCCACATGGCCTTACATTTTTAAAAAAAAGATTTATTAGGACTGGAGATTTATTAGTCCTTAGATTTATTAGTCCTTAACTCCAGTTCCAGGGGAATCCAAAGCCTTCTTCTGACGTCCGCAGCATTGCACAACACAGGTGCACTCACATACATGCAGGCAATATGCTCATACACATAAAATAAAAATAATAAATAAAACATTAAAAAAAAAAAAAAAAAAGTAAGTCCAAGCCGGGCCTGGTGGCGCATGCCTTTAATCCCAGCACTCAGTAGGCAGAGGCAGGCAGATCTCAGTGAGTTCAAGGCCAGGCCAAGCTGGTTGTGGTGGTGCATGCTGAGTTCAAGGGGCTACAAGGAGACCCTGTCTCGAAAAGAAAAAGAGGAAAAAAACACCAGGTGAAGTGGCCTTTAATACCAGCACTGCACTGGGGAGGCACACAGGGATTCACAAAATGCACCTACACACATGCAGGCAAAACACTAATACACATAAAATTAAAATGAACAAAATCCTTAAAAAATAATAATAAAGCTGGTAAGATGGCTTCGATGGTACCAAGCCTGACAACCTAAGAACTGATTCCCACAAATTATTCTCTGACCTCTACATATGTGGAGGTCACAAGTGGCTCCCACACATACACAAACAAATAAATATACAAAATAATGAGAAATGTTTAGTTAGGGGCTGGAGAGACACTCAGCAGTTAAAAGCACTGGCTGCCTTTGCAGAGGACCAGGTTTGATTCCCAGCACCCACATAGCGGCTAACAACCATCTGTAACTCCAGTTACAGGAGATCCAACACCCTCTTCTGAACTCCACATAGCACAATATGGGTGTACTTACATACATGCAAACAATACACTTATAATACACATAAAAAAATAAAAATAATAAATATTTTTAAAAAGAAATATTTAATTCAAAATTAAATTTAAAGGCCTGGTATGGCAGTCCACACTTTTAATCCTAGCAGGAGGTAGAAACAGGCTGACAGATCTCTGGGAGTTCAAGGCCAGCCTCGTCTGAATACCGCATTCCAAGCCAGCCAGAGCTACATAGTGACCCTGTCTAAAAAAACAAAAACAAAAACAAAAAATTAATTTAATTTGGGCTGGAGAGATGGCTCGGTGGTTAAGCACACTGGTTATTCTTGCAGAAGACCCGGGTTCACAGTACCCACATGGCAGCTAATAACTGTCCATACCTCCAGTCCCAAGGGATCTGACAGCCTCTTCTGACCTCCACGCACATTGCATGACACGGGTGCACTTACTTACATGCACGCAATATGCATACATATAAAATTTTAAAAATTAAATTTTTTTTTAATTTAATTTAAAAGGCCTATGGGGCCAGGCATGGTGGCACATGCCTCTAATCCCAGCCCTTGGGAGGCAGAGGCAGGGGGAGCTCTGTCAGGTCAAAGCCAGCCTGGGCTACATAGCGAGGTCCAGGACAGCTGGGGCTACTGGAAGACCCTGTCTCTAAAAAGACCAAAAAAAAATAATAATAAAAATAAAAAAATAAAAGGCCTATGGCCAGATATGGGACTACAGGCCTATAATCCCAGCATTTAGAGGCAGAAGAATCAGGAGTTCAAGGTCATCCTTAGCTACATTGCAAGTCTGAGGCAGTTTGGACTCTATGAGACCCTGCCTCAAAAAAACAAAATGCAAACCCCTCAAAAAAGGTCTTTTGATTACTTGTAACACTAATGACAATAAGAGACTCCTGCTAAATTTTCTTTTTTGAAAGCGAGCAGTCAGGCATGGTGGCTTATGCCTGTAATTCCAGCACCTGGGAGGGAGAAGAGACAGGATTTGAAGTGCCCACATTTCCAAGGACAGGTTTCCACAACCTAGCTATTTCAGTATCTGTGCATCTACAGAAGAGGGGCACGTCAATCCAGCTCTTTGTAGACCTTTTTCATGTGGGAAAAAGACCTCATGAATAACAGGCTTCTAGGAAAGACATCCAAAGTGTACTCAACTAAAAAGCCTGGGAGTCAGCTTTTAAATTCCTAGGTTTATGTTCCTGACAGAGGATAAACTGTCATGGAATAAAAGTCGCATTTTAAACCCTTCCCCAAACAGTGCCTCTGCCTCCTTCCCCCAAAGACCAGGGACTCAAGCTCCACCTGCCTTTCATACAACTCTCCTATTTACACTTGGTAACTAACCAGACTCTTAAATTTTTTACAAGATTTCTGCAAGCTAATTTGGCCAAATAAGCAAAGTACAACTAACTGGAGACCCATGCAAGGATCCAACAAAGCTATCAATGTATTAACAAGTCAGGGTTTTGATTCTGATTAGCTTACCTCACTTTTAGTCAAGAACCAATACAGGAAGTCCCTAAGAAAGCTGCTTGGGGAAAGCATCCTCCCTTTCTCCAAGCTTATAATCTAATCAAGGCTGAGTGAGAGGCTAAAGGACACAGGCCTATAATAACAGCACTCTGGAGGCTGAGGCAGGACTGCTACAAGTTGAAGGCCAGCTAGGGCTTGACAATCTCAAACAAATGAATTTTTTAAAAATTAAAGTTCAGTGGCAGAATACATGGGAGTCCCTGGGTTCAAGGCTCAGGACCACCAAAAAAAAATAAAAAATAACCCTTCCTCCTATTAGTTCCTAGGAAGATGAGGAAGAAAAGTCAGTAAGTTAAATATACCTTTGAGTATGGATTTCCAGGCAGCATCAGCATCTGTTTGAATAATTGGTCATTCTTAAAGAACCACTAATTTACTCATTTGAAACCCAGGGGCATTTGTTTATGGTGCTGAGAAGCCAACCAGGGCTGCTTACATGCAAAGTAGGTGCTCTATCACTGGGCTGCATCCCCCAGCTGCAGGAATTTTGTTATTGTTAAACAATTTTTATTTATTCTTTTATGTCTGAGTATATGATGTGTGTAAGAATACAGAAGCTTGTGTGAAACTCAGAGGCAAGTTCTATGAAGTCAGTTCTCTCTTCCTACCTTAGATCCCTGACTTCCAGGGATCGAACTCAGGTCATCACTTATTTGACAAGTACTCACCAGCTGAGCCACAACCAGTTTTGACTTTTTTTTGTTTTGTTTTGGTGTTTTTGAGACAGGGTCTCCTTGTAGTTCCAGCTGGCCTGGAACTCACTATGCAGACCAGGCTGCCTCAAGCTCACAGAAATCAGCCTGTCTCTGCCTCCCTAGTGCTGGAATTAAAGGCATGCACTACCATGCCCAGCCAATTTTGTCTTTTTGTAGAGGCAGAGTCTTGATATAAGGCAAGTCCAAGCTGCAATCCACAGGCTGGAAGCATCCCAGGATAGCTATGAATATGGTCAACACATTTGTAGATGACAATGTCATACTGCAAAGTCTAATGGTAGAACACTCCCACATATAGATCCTCCTGCCTCAGCCTGGAAGTGGGGGGTTTTAGATGTGTGTTACCACTACAGCCAGTTTCTGGAATCATTTTTGAATGGTGTTTGCACTTAATACATACTTTCAAATTTCAAATGCAGAGTTTTTGTTGTAGTGCTTTGGCTTTTTTTTTAAAAGAAAGGGTTTCCTTGTAGCCCCATCTGGCCTGGAACTCTCACCAGGCTGGCCTCAATATCAGAGATTCACCAGCTTCTGCATCCTGAGTACTGAATACAGAGTTTTAAGCACCACTAAATCTAGGAATAAGTTATCAGGTAGCTGATTCATATAGATAAAAGGGATCTTGGGGTAAGGAAGTTAAAAGCACAACATCTAACTTTCCCCAAATCCCAAAGCAAACAAACTTTTTGTTTTTGCTTTGTTCTTGTTTGAGACAGGATCTCATGTAGCCTAGAATGACCTCAGTATATAGCCAGTGGGGGCTTTTTACCTCCTATTCCATCTGCTTCTACCTCCCAAGTGCTCAAATTTATAGGTATACTCCACTCCACCTGACTACAAACTGCCTTCTCCTTTAAATTTCT
Source organism: Nannospalax galili (assembly GCF_000622305.1). NCBI lineage: Eukaryota > Metazoa > Chordata > Mammalia > Rodentia > Spalacidae > Nannospalax > Nannospalax galili. Next base: position 608,385 of record NW_008344592.1, on the reverse strand, counting down.
TGCTACTTGCCCTGACAATTAAAATGGAAAAAAAAAAATTAAAAAGTCAGGTCTGAGGTACCTGATTGTAATCCCAGCATGGGGGAGGCAGAGGTAGGAAGATCATCATGAGTTTAAGCCCAGCCTGATCAGAATAATGAGATCCTGTCACACACCAAAAAAATAATGAAAATGAGGGCTGGAGAGATGGCTCAGTGAGTAAAGTGTCTACTGTAAACAAAAGGACCTGAATTTAGAGCCCAGCACCCATGTAAAAGCTGGGAGGGGTGGTATACACCTATAACCCCAGCACTGGGAAGTGGAGACAGGTAGATCCCATGGTCTCTCTGACCAACCAGTCAAGCCCAAATAGCAAGCTCTGGGTACAGTGAAAGACCCTATCTCAAAAAATAAGGTGGAAAAATTAAAATTAAATCAGGGCTAGAGAGATAGCAGGTTAAGAGTACTGGCTGTTCTTGCAGGACCTGGGTTTGGTTCCCAGCACCCATATGGCAGCTAAGTCTAACTCCAGTTCCAGGGGATCTGATACTCTCTTCTGGCCTTCAAGGGCATTGCACACAGGTAACATACTCACATACACGCAGGCAAAACACTCATACATAAAAAATACAAATAAGGGGCTGGAGAGATGGCTCAGTGGTTAAGAGCACTGACTGCTCTTTCAGAGGACCTGGGTTCAATTCCCAGCACCCACATGGTGGCTACAAATGGTCTTTAACTCTAGTTCCAGAGGAATCCAAAGCCCTCTTCTGGCCTCCCCGGCATTGCAGGACACAGGTGCACTCAACTACATGCAGGCAATACACTCATACACATAAATAAAAATAATAAAATAAGCCAGGCTTGGTGGTGCATGCCTTTAATCCCAGCACTTGGGAGGCAGAGGCAGGTGGATCTTTTTAAGTTGGAGGCCAGCCTGGTCTACATAGTGAGTTCGAGGACAGCTGGGGCTACAAGGAGACCCTGTCTCAAAAAGACAAAAGTAAATAAATAAATAAATAATAAATAAATAAATCAAAAAAAAAAAAAAAACAAGCTGGGTGTGGTAGCACACACCTTTAATCCCAGCACTCATGAGGCAGGAGGCAGAGGCAGGCAGATCTCTGTGAGTTCCAGGCCACCCTGGTCTACATAGCAAGTTCCAGGCCAGCTGGAGCTACAGGGTGATCCTGTCTCAAAAAATAAAAAAAAAAAAACTGGGTGTGGGAAGGAAAACTTAAAATATACATTACCTAAAAGAATTTACAAGTAAATAGTGTTATATACAAAATACAGCCTCAAAAGATAATAAACAAGCTGGGTATGGCAGTGCATGTCTTTAATCCCAGCACTCAGGAGGCAGAGCCAGGCAGATCTCTGTGAGACCAAAGCCAGCCTGGTCTACATAGATAGTTCCAGGCCAGCTGGGGCTACAGGGAGACCCTGTCTCAAAAAAAAAAACCACAAACAAAAATAGCACTGCCCTCTTAGTACAGACACAGATAACACTAAATAGAGAACTCAAGGCAGACTTCTTTGAGAGTTCTAGTAGTTTTGAACAAAATACAGCCCACAACTGGCAGAGCACATAAAGGCAGAAGAATACTGAAAGGGCATGAAGACAAGCTGGCTGCCTTGGCTAGAAAAGAGACAGTGGCAGAAGTGACCTGGGACAAGGAAATGACTGGTAGTCTGCCCAAAAAAAAGCACATGAAAGAAATCAGATCAGCTATAAGGAGTTCCCACAGGCAACAGAATTTCTAAGCAAGGTACTGACAGATTCAGTGTGGGGTGGACCTTGGAAAAATATTCAGTTGCTCTGTTTTCAATTGGGGAAATGAAGCCCAAGAGCATGAAATGATTTGCCCGAGGTCACACAGTGAGTGGAAGAGCTGGGACTAGTGCCAGATCCAGATCAAATCTGTCACTGAAGATAACCTGCCATTCATGTGAGGAATGGAGGGGTTGAGGAAAGATCAGGGACACAGAAGTCTAGTCATTCAGGTTCGTCCTGATTAGGGCCTGGAAAAGGATCACACTGGAAAAAGGCCATGAAAGTTAACAGAACAGGTACAGATGACTTAAGAGATTCAGAATGGAAAAACCCAGAGAACTAGGCATAGTGGGACATGCCTGAAATCCCAGTACTTGGGAGGTAGAAGGAGAAGGATCAGGGGTTCAAGGCCAGTCTAACATACATGACAGACTGTCTGAAAAAAAAGGGAGGAGGGGAATCCACTAGTACACAAGGAGAAACAGTATAACAAGCATGACTCCATCAAAGACTGTCACTGTCTTCTTACCAGTGGAGTGATTACAGACAAACCAGTGGCTTCCATTCATGGCGCAGGCACCCACCTTTCCCCTGCCCTTTCTTAGGTCCATTTTAAAAACCCAGAAATGCCAGGCGTGGTGGCACATGCCTTTAATTCTAGCACTTGGGAGGCAGAGGCAGGTGGATCTCTGTGAGTTCAGGGCCAGCCTGGTCTACATAGTGAGTTCCAGGACAGCTGGGGCTACAGGGAGACCCTGTCTCAAAAAAAAAAAAAAAAAAAAAAAAACCCAACAAAACAAACCCTAATAATTAAAGCAAACCAGTCAAGCACGGTGGCACACTCTTTTAATCTCAGCACTCAGGAGGCAAAGGCAGGTGGATCTCTATGAGATCAAGTCCTGGTCTACATAGTGAGTTCCAGGCCAGCTAGGACCATAGGGAGACACTGTCTTAAAAAGACACCCCCGAAAACACACACACAAAACCAAATTCGCAGGTGAGAGAATAGCTCCGTGTTAAGCACATGCTTTGCATGCACAAAGCTTTGTAGTCAACTTTCATCTTTAATTGGCAGAAATATGTCCTCCAAAGGAAATTATATTCAAGCCACATCACCAAAAAAAAAAAAAAAAAAAAAAAAAAAAGCCCAGAAAGCCAAGTCCTATGACTTAATCTGAGGTATCTCAGGAAAGGTGAGGAATCAGAAACAAGTTGACTATGCAGTATTTACTAAAATGGTTCTCTGTCATTATCAGAGCTTGAAGTATAACTCAATATTAGAGCATGTATCTTGAAAGCACAGGCCCTCAATCCTCAGCACCCCAGGTTAAAAAAAAATATATGTAGCACTTAAATTTGGCAATGTAGAGAGAAACGAGAAGTTTTACAGATAGTTCAAAAAGCTATAGGTTAGCAATGGCCTCTATCTATAGCAGCAGCACTTGGGGGGCTGAAGCAGAAAAACCACAAGTTAGAGGTCAGCATGCGCTACATAGCAAGGGGGGGGAAGAGAGGAAGGAATGAAGGGAGAGAGGGAAGTAGGAAAGAAGGAAGGAAATAAATAAATTCAGGGCATGGTGCCCCAAATCTGTAATCCCAGCACATCAGCACTCCAGGGTCTAAGGCATAGAACCATATGTTCAAGGCTAGTTGGGTTACATACATAATTCAAGGCAAAATCCTGTCTCTATTTAAAAAAAAAAAGTCCTAATAAGGGCTAATAAGGGAACCATAGCCTTGTACAAACTTTAAGAGATATGTGTCTGAACAGAAGAGAAAATGGAAAACAATACCCCAGCATTTGGCTAATGATCAGTTTTTCTATTTGCACTGAGAACTCTTTGGCTGTGTATATGGGTTCAATAGTCTTAGCACCACCCAAAAATTAGCTATGCAGATACTCAGACCCCATCCTCAACCTACCACATTAGGAGCATTTTAACTAGACAACCAGGGGATTTGCATGCATATTCAAGTTTGAGAAGCACTGGTATAGGACACTTCAAGTGCACTTACCACACTACACAGATAAAGGAGCAACTGCCAAATAAAGAGACAAAGTACCTGTTCACTTTAAGTACACTGTATTTTATTAGGTACTGCTCCGACTGCGGATTTCTGATTTTTTTTTAAATAAATTCAGTACTTACTAATGAACAAATGATCTGAATGTGGGATCTATTTCCCTTCCTGAAACAACACAGCTTAGTTCTAGGCTTTTAGGGACAAGAAATATGGAACAGCTTAGCTGTTCCAAAAATACAAAATGGTCAATTTTATTCAAGTTCTAACCCTGAATTCAGATCACTTCCCCACAAGACCCCTTAATTCCAACAGGTTCCTGAGAATACCATTAAATGCCCCAGCATCCCCAGGAAGGAGCGCCTGGCAAATGTCCAGTTTCCAAATGTGATTCAGAAGGCTGGTCCTAGAAATATGGTACCCCTGCCTTGTATAATGTCTCAGATCCAAACTCCCTCCCCTACTCCATAGGCCTCCTGCAGCTGCACATTCAAGTATTTCCCAAAAGGAAGGAAGGTCAGAGGTGTCATTATCCCCTAAGCACTTGAGATTCCAGCTGTGGAGAAATTAATAGGTTAGAAGTTCCAGGCTGCAAAATCCTATGTAAAAAATTTGGAAAGGGAAAGGGAAATATTAGGGATGGGTACCGGCTGGGAAGCTCCTAAGAGACAAGATGTCCCAGGTATTTGTAGATTTTTAAAGAGGGAGTTGGGAGAAAAGATCAACATATGTATGAAGATGAACAGGAGAGAGAGAGACACACAGACATAAACATACACATTGTTGTTTTTTTTCCCCCATGGCTGAGGATCAAACCCAGGGCCTCCACACATGCTAGGCAAGTATTCTACCAATAAGCCAGATCTCCCAGCCCAAATGACTTCTTAAGTTTGAAAAAAAAACTAACAGAGGGTAGTTTATGGGCTAAAAGCGATACAGTACTAGAAAAATCTCTTGAAACCCCCACCTAGTACAGAGATAAAGAAAAAGAAAATAGAACTTACCCAGTCAGATTTGTTTGTATGACTAAGACCGGGTCTCACTATGTACTGCAAGCCAGCCTGGAACTCACTATGTTGACCAGGCAGGACTGGAATCTGCCAACAATCATCCTATCTCAAATGCTGGGATCAAGTATGCAAAACCATTTAGGACTTAATAAGAATCGTACAGGAAGTTAAGCAACCAGAGGATCAGGAGTCCTGTAAATAACCAAGCAAATACAAGGCATCCTTCCCATTTGACTCCAGTATCAGATCAGGCAACCCTAGTCCTGTGGACATCTCCAACACAAGGGGAAGAGAGAGGAACTTCTAGAGGTAAGAGAAAGTGTCCAAGGGAGCCAGAAAAATGCTGGGTAGAAGGCAAGAAGAGAATTCCTGTTTGCAGGAAGATAAAAGCCATGAAAAGCCATGTTAGCTGGGCATGGTGGCTCACATCTGAAATCTTAGCACTTTAGAGGCTGAGGCAGGCTGATTCCTATGGATTCAAGGCCAGCATGGGCTATATAATAAGTTCTAGGACAGTCTGGGCCACAAAGTGAGTCCTTATCTCAAAAACAAACAAAAGCTGTGTCATGTGTGTGCATGGAAAAGGATCCCGGGGGAATGGGCTCAGGATGTATGGCTACAGAAGTACCTTCAGAAAAAATGCTTCACAGATCTGCACTCAACAGAGGAAGGAAGAGGAAATGGGCACTGAAAGGAGACTTGGAGAGCACCTAAGGGGAATGTGGTTCCTGAAGACAGAAGGAAACACGAGTAAAACTCTTTAAGATTTTACTTTATGGGTTATTAGTTTTTGCGTGCAAGCATACAAGTGCACCCTGTGCTACAAAGGCCAGAAAACAGAAAGCTGTGAGCTGTGATTTGGATGCTGGGATCTGAACCTACGTTCTCTGCAAGAGCAGGTAGTGCTCTTAACTGCTGAGCCATCTCTTCAGTCCCAAGAGAAACTATCTTGGGTAACAGAAAAGCTAAAAAGGGATAGGAAAGAAGCAGTCATGGTGACAGGCACCTGTTATCCCAGACAGGCAAATCAGTGCCAGCCAGGGCTATGTAGTAAGTTCCAGGCTAGCCTGAGCTACATAGCAAGACTCAGTCTCAAAAAAGGAGGACTAGCAGGTGAGCGGCTCAGTAGATAGAGCTACTAACCTGGAGTTCAATTCTTGGACCCTACATGGAGGAAGCAGAGAATTGACTTCCTGCATGTTTGTCCTCTGACCTCCACATGCATTCCAGGGCTGAGCAAACACACAAATAAACAAATGACTGATAGAAAAAATACAAATTTTTTTCAATTAATAAAAAAGGAAAAAAGAGGAAGAATGTGGGGAGGAGGAAGGATGCGCAAGAACCACTTGCATCTAGGAAAGGACTTAGAAGGGTGTACCTCCATATTCAAGAAGCATCTAAACCTGGAAAGTTGCTGCGTCCCCAGATGGTTTAGCTCCTACTAAAGGAAACATTATCTTTATGGACACACTCTCAAATAGGAAAACAAGCCTGCTCCAGGAAAGAAGGTAGCTTGAAGAACGCAAGAGAACACGCAACCCCAAAGACCGACTTAAGGAAAAGGCAGCGAATTCCCTTATTGGTGAAACTGGAAACATAAACATAGGATTTGGAGAACTTGAAAACGATGTGCACCACAGACCGCGGGGCTAAGAAAAAGAACTAATCCCTAAATTTAAGAACTTCTGAAAACGTGTCAGATTTGGAGCCTGGAAGGATTTTTTTTTTCTTTGAAGTTGTGGAGCTGCAATAAATTATTCCAAAACTTTGGTCACTGGACCTCACTTTTGAAGGACCTACTACGGGGCTGAACCCCAAACTGGAAAGGGTTTACTTATTGCGATCAGAGGTTTGAATATGAGTATACGCCCAGTTTGGGGGAGGGGGGGAATCGAAGGAAAGGCGGCAATGCCCTAAATTGGGTGGAGGATTAGAAACAGATTAAAAATCCCAAGGCTGGAGTTTAAGTAACGGGGAGCGACGCCCAGATTTTTCAAACTATAAAGGGGACACTCCCATATTCAGGGTCCTGAGAAAGACTGTGCTTCCCAGAACAGGATAGTAAAGCGACTAGACGAAAGCGCGCTTCCCGGGAGAAGACAACAGCCGAGGTTACACCCCATTCCCGCAGCCCCGAGGCGCAGCCGTGGCGCCCCTCCCAACCCCCCACAGCCCGGCTCCGCGCCCCGGGCCCACAGCTCGCGGCCCAGCCCCCTAGGGCCGCGCTAATTGGCTGCGGCGGCCGTCGCTCCCGTGGGGAGCCCCGGGGATTGGGCGCCGCTCGCACGCCCGCCAGGCTCTCAGCAGCGGTCCCCAGGCCTCTCTCCGGGGCCGAACGATCGGGGGGCCAAGCGGGGAGCGGGGCAGGACCAGAGACCCGGAGCCGAGGCAGCGTCCGTCCCCGTCCCCGCCCGCACGGCGCCGCTCGCGCGCCACATGGGGCCAGCCCCCGACTCGGTCCCGGCCAACTAGCTTCGCGTCGCCGCGCCTAGCCACGAGCTCACCTCACCGCCCCGCTCCTGCTGCGCCGCTCCAGGACCAACCGACAGAAGGACTCTGCGCGCTGCGCACCACGTGACCCCGGGAACGCGCCCAGCGTCTCCCCCGCCCCCCCCCACGCGCGCACCCTCGCCAACATCGAGTGACGCAGCGGCCTCGACGGCCCCGCCCCGTAGCCACGCCACGCCCGGTCACTGGGGCGATGGCTCGCGCAGGTTACGCCCATTACCCTGCCGCGCGGGAACCAGGCAGCAGGACTATGAAGTCCCACTCGCCGGGGACCGCTGAGATCACTGGAAGCCCGGGACTGCATACTGGCCCACCTCCCCTGCTAATTGCCCCCCTTTCCCTCCATGCGCCACCACCCCTCGGGTTTAGGCGACCAGCTTTCTCCACCGTGATCGTGGTTTCTACAATTCCTTACTCTGCCTTTTCCAATCCATTCCGCACACGTGAAGGATCTTCAAAACGCCAGCCCGCGTTTCCTCTCCAGATGAAGATCTAACTCTGCCTAGATTGTCTCCTGGACTCTTAAAGTCTGGCTTTATCCCAAGTCTGGCTTTACCTGCCTCTCCTCGCACAGTCTGCCTCCCTGTCTTTCAAGTCCACATCTCTGACTTTGCTCTCATCCCTCCTCCACTTTGTGTCCTTAACTCCTAAAAAAGGATCCCTTGTCGAGAAAAAGCTGCTGAATTATCTCTGGGGACCAAGGTGCAAGTTGCAGCCACAACAGAAGAGATGTTTTCCCTGTGAGATTTAGCAAGTTCCAAGGGGAAATGCTAAAATTGATACTTACCGAGGCAATAATGCCTTGACACTGGAAATATACAGCAGCCAGATTTGCACTTCTTAAAATCTAAGTCTGGTCTTGTCTCTGCATTATTTAACCCATCAATCCATCTCTCCATCTGCATCTGTGCCTTTGACCACACTCACTGTCATATTTTATATTTCTTTTTTTTGAAACAGGGTCTCACTCTGAAGCCAAGTTTGACCTCAAACTCATAAGTATCCTCCTTCCTCACCCTCCCAAGTTCTGAAATTACAGTCCTGAGACACCATGCCTAGCTCTTTTCTGTCATTTTTTTATTTTTCATTTTTAGATAGAGCTCACTAACCCTGGATGACCCAAAATTCACTATGTAGACCAGGCTGACCTCCAACTCATAACTTGCCTCTGCCTTCCAAGTGCTGTGATTAAAGATGTACACCACAAACCTGGCCTTAATTTTTTTAATGTTTTTTATTATTTTTTATGTGTATGACTGTATTGCCTGCATTTATATAAGTGCACCTCTGTCATACAATGCCTTCTTAAGTCATAAGAGGGCATCGACTCCCTTGGAACTGGAGTTATGATGTTGTTAGCTACAATATGGATGCTGGGAATCAAACCTGGGTCCTCTGTAAGAGAAGCCAGTGATTTTAACCACTGAACCATCTCTCCAACCCCAATTTCTTTTATTATATTTGGTTATTGTATGTATATGTATTTTTCAGGCACACACAGGTGGAAATCAGAGGACAACTTGCAAGAGTCAATTCTGGGGTGGTCCTGGGGCTAGAACACTCAGGTCATCAGGCTTGGTGGCAAGTTCCTTAACCTGCTGAGCCTTCGCATTTGCCTTTCTCTCATTTTCTATGGCTCTTTCCAAACCCTTCCCAACCTCTGGGCTGTGGACTAGGCTGTTTCTTCTCTGTTTGTATGTTACGCCTAGGCCTCAAACTCCTAATTGCAAGCATATGCCACCAGGCTTAGCTAGCTGTTACTATTTTTATAAGACTGTCGCATTTTTTTTTCTTTTTTTCTTTTTTTTTTCGGTCTTTTTGAGACAGGGTCTCCCTGTAGCCCCAGCAGTCCTGGAACTCACTATGTAGACCAGGCTGGCCTTGAACTCACAGATATCCGACTGCCTCTGCCTCCCGAGTGCTAGGATTAAAGGCGTGCACCACCACGCCCGGCTCACTTTTTTTTATAGGGCTGACTCTTCATGTTGAAAGTGTTGTCATCTCCCCAGTGAAGTCCCCTTTGACCATGTTATCTAGAAGAGCTCCACTATTCTATGGAATTTTTTTTTTTTTTAAGGCAAGATCTCTTTGTAGCCCTGGCTGGTCTCAAAGAGATTCACCTGCCTCTGCTACTGGGTGCTGGGATTAAAGGTGTGGGCCACCATGTCAGGCTGTCAATGGAATTTTTATATCAACTTCAACTTAAAGGAACATTGAGATAAGGAACAAGATTAGTTTTACAGCTGTTATCAATACTAAGATGAATAATAAGTTAGTTGGTACCAGTATATAAACTGCTCTACCCTGTAGAATCTAATTTAACATGGTGGATTTATTACCATGAAATAACAGTATGAAGCAAAATCTGATAGTATAGACTTTTCCTCCTAGCTACTCAGCTGAGGTAGGAGGATCACAAATTTAAGGCCATCCTGGGAAACTTTGTGATTCCTTTCTTCAAAATAAAACAGGGCCAGTGAGATAGCTCAATAGGTAAAGGCACCTGGTAACCCCAGTTTGATTCCTGCATCATATGTAACAATGAGGCATGGTGGTGCATACCTTTAATCCCACACTGGGGAGGCAGAGGCAGGCAGCTCTCTGGGAGTTCAAGGCAAGTCTGGTCTGCATAGTGAGTTCCAGGCCAGCTGGGGCTAGAGGGAGACCCTGTGTCAAAAAGGATCCTCCTCACAAAGAAAAAGGTGAAATCAGAGGGCTGGAGAAAGGGCTCAGTGGCTAGGAGCACTAGCTGCTCTTCCTATTCCCAGTTACCCATATGGTGACAAGGCCATCCATAACTCCACTTCCAAGGGATCTGATGCCCTCTTCTGATCTCTATGGGCATTGTACAACACAAATACACTTAACCATGTAGGCAATACATGCATACACATTAAAATAAAAATAATAACTGCCGGGCGTGGTGGTGCACGCCTTTAATCCCAGCACTCGGGAGGCAGAGGCAGG
>NW_008344592.1:594561-596455 GCF_000622305.1 Nannospalax galili | reverse complement strand
TTTTTGAGACAGGGTCTCCCTGTAGCCCCAGCTGTCTTGGAACTCACTATGTAGACCAGGCTGGCCTTGAACTCATAGAGATCCACCTGCCTCTGCCTTCCAAGTGCTGGGACTAAAGGCATGCACCACCATGCTTGGTAATGCATTTTGTTGTTTGTTTGTTTTTAGTTTTTTGAGATACGATCTATGACTTGGAGCTTGCTATATAGACAATTCCGGCCTTGATTAAAGATGTGCACCACCACGCCTGACCTAAAATGTTGGTTTTTTGATATTTTTGCTTGGCTTTTGAGGGTATCAAGAAAATAAAGTGAACAACAACAGTGGTAGAGTAATTGCCTTGGGAGAGGAGAGCTGTTTAGTAAAGCATTCTCAGTTTTCAACTGAAAAAATACACACACATACATATATTTACTCTTTTTGAGACAGGGTCTCCCTGTAGCCACATATGACCTGGAACTGGCTATGTAGACCAGTACACCAGGCTAGCATCCATCTCACAGAGATCCACCTGCCTCTGCCTCCCAAGTGTTGGGATTAATGGCTTGTGCCTCCACTCTCATTTTTTTGAAAACAATACTATTTTTTTTTTTGTCTCTTTGAGATAGGGTCACCCTGTAGCCTCAGCTGGCCTAGAACTCACTATGTAGACCAGGTTGGCCTTGAACTCATAGAGATCCACCTGCCTCTACCTCCCGAGTGCTGGGATTAAAGGAATGCACCACCACACCCGGCTTATTTTTCATTTTTATTTATTTATTTATTTTTGAAACTTAAATGTTTTATTTATTTATTTATTTATTTTTTACACTCACTTCCTAGATAGCACCCTCCCATAGCCTCCCTCCCCCAACTAGAGCCCTTATACTCTTATATCACTGCTACTGTCTGCTGTGTTCGTGGCACCCCCAGCACCTGCCCTTCTGGTGAATCTAGTCAGTCTACCTAGAGGTCTTTGTTTTAGGAAGGTCAGCTGTTCCTCATCTAGCAGTAATCAGTTGTCATTCCTATGGATAAGATTGGGGTTTGCTGTTCATTTTCCCAGTTCTATGCTGGGTTACTATCTGGGAGTCCCTTTGGCCACCCTGGCCAACAACTCAAAAGAAGACATCGCCCGTCTGGCATTGTTGCATGTTATGTAGCCCTCAGCTATGCATATGGACTCAAGAAATTATATTGGCCCTTTTAATCTTTGGTTATACTTTCCTTTTCGGTGTTTAAGGCCATACAGTTGGTCCAGATAAACCAATTTATTTTTACTCTTAAGCTCATTTGAGGATCTGTTCCTCAGGGGTCACATGGGCTTGGGAGGAGCCCCTGACTCCTTTCTTTTCTTTTACCAGTTCTGCCTAGGTGAAGATAAGTCAAAGGTCCTGCTCCACCATGGCTGGCATCGCTTGGAAGCATGGAGGAAATGATTCCTCTGTTTTGACCCTCCTCTTTGTAGATTGGACACTGCTTCAAGTCCATCTGGTGGGGTCTCCTCGTTTTCCTTGATCAAGAGAACAGGTGACCCACCACCATTATAGGACATTTTGAGAGATGCTCATAGTCCCCTGGAACTAGTCGACCTAGGAGGGCAAGGAACAAAAAGTGTCCTTTATGTCCCTCTGACCAAATTATTATAGACCTCAAAGTATGCCTGTTAAACCCCCAAGAAAGTTAATTCCACAAGTATGATATTTTTAATTACTGTGTACTTTGTTTTTTGAGTTCATTACATATTCTGGTTATTAAACCTCTGTCAGATGTGTTGCTGGTGAAGATTTTCTCCCATTCTGTGGATTTTCTGTTTCCTTGGTTGTCTTCTTTAATGTACAGAAGCTTTTTAGTTTAATGAGATCCCATTTGTTAATTTTTGCCCTTGTTTCCTGAGCAATTGATGTCCGGTTTA
>NW_008344592.1:593956-594534 GCF_000622305.1 Nannospalax galili | reverse complement strand
TATGATCCTACCTCTCTTGAGCTCCTTCTTTCCCTTTATCCCCTAGGTTCTCCGTATACCCTTCCCTCCCCGCTCCCTTAAACTACCCAATTCTTATCCATATCTCCCTTATTAAGGCCTGTTTCCTACTGTTCTTCTCTTTCAGGTTCTTTCTTTTTCCTGAGCAATTGATGTCCGGTTTAGAAAATCCTTTCCTACACCTATGTCTAGTAGGTTTTTCCCAACATTTTCTTCTAATAATTTCAGAGTTTCAGGATTTATATTGAGGTCTTTGAGCCATTTGGAATTGACTTTTGTGCGGGGTGAAAGATACGGGTTTAGTTTCATTCTTCTACAAGTGGAGATTCAGTTTTGCCAGCACCATTTCCTGAACATGCTGTCTTTCCTCCAGTTAATGTTCTTGGCCCCTTTGTCAAATATCAGGTGTCTGAAATTGTATTCACTCATATTTGGGTCTTCAATTTTGTTCCATTGATCTATGGTTCTATTTTTGTGCCAGTGCCATGTTATTTTTATGACTATAGCTCTGTAATACAGCTTAAAATCTGGTATATTAATCCCCTGGCATTGCTCTTAGA
>NW_008344592.1:590595-591575 GCF_000622305.1 Nannospalax galili | reverse complement strand
GCTTTCATAGTTTGCACTGAAAAGTCAGCTGTAATTCTAATGGGTTTTCCTATGCTTATTGCTTCTCTTTTGCAGCTTTCAGTGTTGTCTCTTTGTGTAGTGTTTTTACTATGATGTGCCATAGAGAGTTTCTTTTTCGGTCCTGTCTGTTTGGTGTTCTGTATGCTTCTTGTATTTGTATGGGCATGTCTTTCTTTAAGTTTGGGAAATTTTCTTCCACAATTCTGTTGAAGATCTGGTCCATGCCTTTGTCCTGAGATTCTTCTCCTTCCTGTATGCCTATGATTTGTAAGTTTGGTCTTTTTATGGTGTCACACAATTCCTGCATATTCCATTTTTGTGTTTTCTTAAATTTTTCATAATCTTTGCTTGACTGGTCTAATTCTTCAACTTTATCTTCCAGTCTTGATACTCTGTTTTCCATTTCATTCATGCTATTGGTGAGGCTTTCTTCTGTTGTTTTAATTGGCTTATTGAGTGTTTCACTTCCTTCTTCATTTCAGCCTGAGTATTCTTCAATATTTCTAACTCATTTCTGATTTCATTCAGAAGTTTGTCCCTATCTTCTTTCAGTTCTTTGTTTGTGTCTTCTTTAAATTCACTGAATTCTTCTATCATATTTATAATTGTTCTTTTGAATTCCATGTCCTGCATTTTCTCTAGGGGGTTCTCATTGTACTCCTCTAGAGGACTTTCGGTATTTGGTGGCGATATGTTATTTTGATTTTTCTTCTTATTATTTTTTCTCTTTGATTTTGACATGTGGATTTCTTTTGTAGTTTCTGATTCTTGTGTGAGACTCAGGCCTTCAAGTTTAGGTCTGCTTCTTTTTGTGTACTTTATGTGTCTTTGTGGTTTACTTTTTGGGCATGAAAAGCTGGTTTGTCTAAACTTCCAGTTCTCTCTTTTGATTTTATATTGGAGTGGCCAGATTGCTTTTGTCTTCAGGAGTTCCCACAGAGGCCCAAGTCAGATGAGGA
>NW_008344592.1:543723-590427 GCF_000622305.1 Nannospalax galili | reverse complement strand
TGGCTAGGGCAGCTGGTGGCCATGCCATCCAGAGATGCAAAGGCAGATGGGGTGGGAAGAGGCCCCTAGGACTCCTGGGAACTGTACTGAGGAGCTGGGTTGGTCTGGATGCAAAGGATCAGGAAGTGCAGGTCCAGGGAAGCAGAGGGAGGTGAGGGCGGGGCTAGGCCCAGAAGCAGTGCTTCTGGGGCCCAGAGAAGGCACTATGTTGGTATGCATGAAAAGGATCAGGAAGCAGTATTGGTTCCCCAGGTGTCTGGGGCCCCAAGACAAGGAATAGGATAGGACCCAAACTAGGAGAGACCAGCAGGGGAGATGACAGGGTTAATGAGGCTGGGGGAGTCAAGGCATGGAGGGCGTGTTGGGTAAGATGGACTTACCCTGGAGAGAGGCCTGCTGGTAGGAGAGATGCCTGCAGCAGGTCCTGCAGGCCCAGGAAGCAGAGGGAGGTGGGAGCAGGGCCAGGCCCAGAAGCAGTGCTCCTGGGGCCCAGAGATGGCAGCACATTGGTCTGGATGAAAAGGATCAGGAACTAGTATTGGTTCCCCAGGTTTCTGGGGCCCCAAGACAAAGAATAGGACAGGACCGAAACTAGGCGAGAGACTGGCAGGGGAGTTCGGAGGGTGAATCTTATTTTTTAAAAATACATAGTGACCCGTCTCAGAAAAAAATAATAAAATGAAATAAAAAAACACATTTTTTTGGACCAGAAATTTTATGATTCTCTAGAAGTTTTGTTTTTGTTGTTTTTTTGTTTTGTGTTTTGAGACAGAATCTTACTATATAGCTTGGGGGGCTGTAACTCCTTAAGTAGACTAGCTTGCCCTGAAACTCACAGAAATTCACTTGTCTCTGCCTACTAAATGCTGGGATTAAAGGCCTGCACCTCAACACTCCTCCCTGTTTTGTTTTGTTTTTTGAGACAGGGTCTTACTCTGTAGCCCAGGCTGGCCTCCAACTCATGTATGTAGCCCAGGATGACATTTACCTGTTGGCAATCCTCCTGCCTCAGCTTCCCCAAGGCTGGGATTACAGGTATGAGACACTACACCTGGCTCTCCTCGAGACTTATTAAGTCAGGTATCGTGGTTTGATTCTCTGATCCCATTATGGAAGGAAAGAACCAACTCCTGAACAGTGCCTTCTGACATCCATACCTGCACCTACATTCACACACAGATATCAAATACACACACACAAATATACAAATAACAACAGGGGCTGGTGAGATGGCTCAGCGGTTAAGAGCACTGACTGTTCTTGTAGAGTACCTGGGTTCGTTTCCCAGCACCCACATGGCAGCTACAAACCATCCTTAACTCCAGTTCCAGGGGAATCCAAAGCCCTCTTCTGATCTCCACAGCATTATGTGACATGGGTGCACTCACATACATGCAGGCAGTACACTCATACACATAAAATAAAAATAATAAATAAAATATTTAAAAAATAATAACAAATTCTTTAAACCTTGCTTCCTGGTAGAGGTAATTAAATTAAAATTATTTTTGTCTGTTGTAAGTGTACGCATCGACAATGTTGCAATTATAAGCAAAAATGCGTGTTCTTACAGGGATAGTGAGAGTCGTGAGCAGAAGCACAGCAAGCTTGGAAAACAAGACAGCACAGGGGCAGCTCAAGCTGGAAGCAGCAGCTGCACCTGCTGGCCACACAGCACACCGCTGCTGCAATTCAGTCTTTAAGCAAAGTCTTGGCCAGTAGTCACTATTGATTAGCCAATCTCAGATTACTTGCATGGGACCAGGCCCCCAGAGAGAGAGGGAAATGGACTGCTCCGAAGGAAATTCTTCTCAATGGGGGAGGGGAAGGAACGTAAGGAGAATGACACTGACTAAGCAAATAGCCTAATTTAACTATGAATGAAGTGTCCTGAAGCTAAGCTTTTTTTTTTTGGTCTTTTTGAGACAGGGTCTCCCTGTTGACCCAGCTGGTCTGGATTTGCTATGGAGACCAGGCTGGCCTTGAACTCAGAGATCCACCTGCCTCTGCCTCACAAGTGCTGGGACTACAGGCATGTGCCACCACGCCCGGCTTAAATAATAAATCTTTAGGCTCGGTGTGGGGGCACACGCCTTCAATCCTGGCACTTCGAAGGCAGAGACAGGCGGATCTCTGTGAGTTCAAGGCCAGCCTAGTCTTACATAGTGAGTTCCAGGCCAGCTGGGACTACAGGGAGACCCTGTCTCAAAAAGACCAAAAAAATAAATAAAGATAATAAATCTTGGGGCTGAAGAGATGGCTCAGCGGTTAAGAACATTGGTTGTGGGGCTGGAGAAATGGCTCAGCAGTTAAGAACACTGCTCTTGTCAGGCGTGGTGGCTCAGGCCTTTAATCCCAGCACTCGGGAGGCAGAGGCAGGCGGATCCCTGTAAGTTCAAGGCCAGCCTGGTCTACATAGTGAGTTCCAGGACAGCTGGGGCTACAGGGAGACCCTGCTTCAAAAAGACAAAAACAAAACAAAACACTGTTCTTGCAGAAGACCTGGGTTCGAATCCCAGCACCCACATGGCAGCTAACAACTGTCCAAAACTCCATTTCCAGGGGATCTGACAGCTTCTTCTGTCCTCTGCGGGCATTGCATGACATGGATGCACTTACTTACATGTAGGCATAACACTCATACACATTAAAAAAAATAAAATAATAAATTTGGCCTGGAACTCACAAAGATCTGCCTGCCTCTGCCTCCCAAATTCTGGGATTAAAGGCATACACCACCATGCCCGGCAAAAATAATAAAATAGTTTTAAAAAAGAACACTGGTTGTTCTTGCAAAAGACCCAGGTTTGAATCCCAGCACCCACATGTCAGCTAACAACAGTCCATAGCTCCAGAGCCAGAGGATGCGACAGCCTCTTCCGACTTCCATGGGCATTGCACAACACGGTGCACTTACCTACATGCAGGCAATACACACATACACATAAAATTAAAAAAAAAAAATAAAATTTTTTTAAAAAGATAATAAATACTTAAAAAGTATTGTGACTGGGCATGGAGGTGTAAACCTTTAATCCCCATACTCCAGAGGCAGAGGCAGGCAGATTTTTATGAGTTGAGGCCAGCCTGATCCATAAATGAGCTCCAGGCTAACCAGGGCTACATAGTGCTCAGTGTGATCCTGTCTTTTTTTTTTTTTTTTTTTAAGTTAAAGAACTTCTTTAGTAGGAAAATGAAGATTACAATATTTAACAGCTAAATTTTAGGAAGATCAGAAATATCTTGGTTTTTGAAGACTTGGGACTCTTGTAAAAGTAGAGTTCTTAGAACGGAAAGCACAAATGTGTAATACACGGGTCACTACACTTTTAAATTAGTATTAATGGGTCTGGAGAGATGGCTCAACAGTTAAGAACACTAACTGCTTTTGCAGAAGACCCCGGTTCGAATCCCAGTACCCACATAGCAGCTAACAACTGTCTGTAACTCCAGATCCAGGGGATCCGACAGCCTCTTCTGTCCTCGGCAGGCATTGCTCAACATGGGTGCACTTACCTACACACAGGCAAAACATGCGTGCACATAAAATAATAAATAAAAAAGTTTTTTGGTCTTTTTGAGACAGGGTCTCCCTGTAGCCCCCTGCTGTCCTGGAACTCACTATGTAGACCAGGCTGGCCTTGAACTCATAGAGATCCACCTGCCTCTGCCTCCCAAGTGCTGGGATTAAAGGTGTGCACCACCATGCCCAACAATAAGTAAAATATTTTTTTAAAAAATTAGTATTAATGCCCTGTTTCAATTTGACATCCTGTCTTTAAAAAAAAATTTTCAAGCTAGGTGTGGTGGTGCATGCCTTTAATCCCAGCACTTGGGAGGCAGAGGCAGGTGGATCTCTGTGAGTTCAAGGTCAGCCTCGGGCTATAGTGAGACCCTGTTTCAAAAAGACTCTGTAAGCTGGGACTACAGTGAGACTCTGTTTCAAAAGATGAAAAAAAAAAAAAAAAAAATCAAGATGTGGAGGAATGACTAAATGAGCAAGAGCCTGAGCCTCAGAAAGCAAAATCTCTCCTACTAAGCATTCAATTCTTTCGGAACTGTATCTTTCTAACCCATAAAAAAAATAGTTCCAGCCGGGCGAGGTGGCACACACCTGTAGTCCCAGCCCTTGGGAGGCAGAGGCAGCCAGATCTCTGTGAGTTCAAGGCCAGCTTAGTCTACATAGTGAGTTCCAGGATAGCTTGAGCTACAGGGAGACCCTGTCTCAAAAAGGCCAATAATAATAATAGCTCCACAAAGAAATTGGACCCACAAAGGTATATAGTGACACAGGCATCTGGGATGTACAGGAAAAGTCCTTACCCTCTGTAGGCATTGTCTTCTTCAACAGTCACGTTTTTCCTTCAATAGGCTGGTATCTACACTCTCTCACAGAACTGTCACATTTAAGTTAAATAATGTAGCAGGGAAACTAGGCATGATAATACATCTCTCTAATGCCAACACTCAGGAGGCTAAGGCTGGAGGATTGCTGTGAATTCAAGGCCAGCCTGGGCTACATAAGTTCCAGGCCAGCCTGAGCTACATAGAAACTATCTCAACACACTGACTAAGAGCAAAATGGCTCAGTGGGTAAAAAAGCTAGCTTTACAAGCTGGATTGCATTAGATCCCTGGACCCATAGCAGAAGAAAAGAACCAACTCTAGAAAGTTGTCTTCAGACCTCCAACTGGCAACTGCAATCACACACACATATCATACAAATAAATAATAAGAAACCAACTAATGATAACATGAAGGAAGCATAAATTACTTTTTATATACAATGATTTTCAAATTGTTTTCCCACTAGATTGAAAGTATAGCCTATTTAAGACATTTCTTTAAATTAAAATTATTATTATTTTATTGTCTTTTTGAGACAGGGTTTCCCGGTAGCCCCAGCTGGCCTGGAACTCACTATGCAGACCAGGCTGGCCTTGAACTCACAGAGATCCCCTTGCCTCTGCCTCCTGAATGCTGGGACTAAAGGCATGCGCCACCACGCTCAGCTAATTTTTAAAAAATATTTATTTATTATTTTTTAATTTATGTGCCTGCATGTAGGTAAGTGCACCTGTGTCGTGCAATGGAGTTACAGACAGTTATTAGCTGCCATGTGGGTGCTGGGATTTGAACCCGAGTCTATCTGCAAGAACAGTCAGTGTTCTTAACCGCTGAGCCATCTCTCCAGCCCCTTAGTTATTATTTTTATTTTATGTGTAGGAGTGTATCGCCTGCATGTGAATACACCTGTGCGATGCAATGCCTTGGAGGTTAGAAAAGGGCTTTGGATTCCCCTGGAACTGGAGTTAAGGACGGTTCGTAGCTGCCATGTGGGTGCTGGGAATCAAACCCAGGTCCTCTGCAAGAGCAGTCAGTGCTCTTAACCATTGAGCCATCTCTCCAGCCCCTATTTAAGATATGTTTTTACAGGGGCTGTAGAGATGACTCAGCAGTTAAGCACTGGCTGCTGTTGCAAAGGATCTGGATTTGGTTCCAGCACCCACATGGCAGCCCTAACTCCAATTTGAAGGGATCCAATGCCCTCTTCTGGCCTCCATGGGCATTGAACACATATGACTCATATACATGCAGGCAAAACACTCATCCACACAAAAAATTTAAAATAAATGTTTAAAAAACATTTCCAGCTGGGTGTGGTGGAGCACATCCAGGTAGAAAGCTAGTACAGATCATTTGCAGACTGAACAGAGGTCAGCTACAAGCAAAGAAGACTGAGGCCAGCCTGGTCTACATGGGAATTTCCAGGCCAGTTGGAGCAACAGGGAGACCCTGTCTCAAAAAGACAAATAATAATATTAATAATAATAAATAAAACTAAAAAGATATTTCTGCAAATGACTAGCAAAGCCTGGGCATGGTGGTGCTCGCCTTTAATCCCAGCACTTGGGAGGCAGAGGCAGGCAGATCTCTGTGAATTCAAGGCCACTTAGGCTAGGGTACAGGGAGCTCTTATCTCAAAAAAACCAAAAAAAAAAAAAAAAAAAAAAAAAAAAAAAAAAAAAGGAGAAGCAAAATTAAATACCTAAAATAAGATATTAAATTAGGAAACTGATGCCAGGCGTGCTGGCACATGCCTTTAATCCCAACAGTTGGGAGACAAAGGCAGGTAGATCCCAATGAAATCCAGGCCAGCCTGGGTCTTCATAGTGAATTCCAGGCTAACTAGGGCTGCAGGAAGACCCTGTCTCAAAAAGACAAAAATATATAAAATAAATAAATAATGAAATCGATCTTACTCAACCTTGGCCGTATAAACCTACTTTCTCCTTATGCAACCTGAAGTCATTTACAGTAACCCTGTCACCGGGAGAGGGGAGAATCAAAACAGAAAATCAAGCCCCTTAGCTCTCACAAATGCCAGGTACTGAATGCAATCACATTAGCTCCCAAGGCAAGCCCTGGGGCGTGATCTCCGCAGTATCAAGCTGAGTATGAGAACTCAGGAAACCGGAAACCACAGTCTCAGTAGCATCAGGAGGTCCACGAACCTCAGTAAAATAATGGGGCACAAGGGAAGCAAACCAAGTCTTTGCCCTAGCCTGAGGTCTCTCCAGTCTAGACTTGAAGACAAGTTCCTAAGCTTTGCAGGCCTTAACTACTCTGTAGGTGAGGGGGAGGAGAACAAAGTCAGAATTTAAGTTCCAGTATTTTGCAATATCATAAGGAGGGGAAGAAAAGGAGGAAGAAAACATTTTAAAGAACACTTTGTCCTAACCACTAAAAAGATAAAATCTACCCAGGCTGCTTACAAGACCAAGATCTATGTCCTGTTCTTGGTCCCCAGAGAGCCCCACTACTTCTCACTGTTCGCTATAATTTAACCATACTTAATAAATGTTCCTTGGGGCTGGAGAGATGGCTCAGCAGCTAAGAACACTGGTTGTTCTTGCAGAAGATCTAGGCTCGAATCCCAGCACCCACATGGCAGCTAACAACTGTCCATAACTCCAGAGGCCTTCGGATTCCCCTGGAACTGGAGTTAAGGATGGTTCATAGCCGCCATGTGGGTGCTGGGAATCACACCCAGGTCCTCTGCAAGAGCAGTCAGTGCTCTTAACCACTGAGCCATCTCTCTAGGCCCGTGCCTATTCCTTTAAAATTAGCCAACCATGGGGCTGGAGAGATGGCTCAGTGGCTAAGAATACTGAGTGTTCTTGCAGAAGACCCAGGTTCGAATCCCAGGACCCACATGGCAGCTAACAACTGTCCATAACTCTAGTTCCAGGGGATCTGATGGCCTCTTCTGTCCTCTGTGGGTGTTGCAAGACATGGTACACTTACCTACATGCAGGCAATACACTCATACACATAAAAATAAAAATAATAGCTAAAATATTTTTTAAAAACTAGCCAACCATGAAAGACTGTGAGGTCAAATCCCAGACAATGAGGAAAAGACATGACACTGTACTCTTGCATTAGAATAAAAACCAATCAAACTTCCAGCTGGTTTGTGCTTGTTCCATCCAAATGATGCAACCTACTCTTTTGCTGAGTTACTTTCACTTTGTCTTCCTGGGGTGTGTGTGTGTGTGTGTGTGTGTGTGTGTGCACTGCATGTGAAGACTCATACCTATTATAATCCCAGCCCTGGGGAAATTGAGGCTGAGAACTACCAGAAGCTTGATGCCAGCCATAATAACAAAAAACCCTGTTTAAAAAAAGTATTGGAGCCGGGCATGGTGGTGCATGCCTTTAATCCCAGCACTCTGGAGGCAGAGGCAGGCGGATCTCTGTGAGTTCAAGGCCAGCCTGGTCTACATAGTGAGTTCCAGGACAGCGGGGGCTAGAGGGAGCCCCTGTCTCAAAAAGACCAAAAAAAAAGAAAAAAAGGGGTAGAGGGGGAGCTGTGTAGAGTGTAGATTTAATGGTCATTATGGTCCCAAGGAACAAAAGCATGAATAAGTGTATCAGTGAAATTGTGTGCATTTGAGACTGAAGGGAAAAAGAGAGGGTGTGGCATTGTTGACAAGTGATGCTCTGCAGCCCAGATCTCTTGGAATTTGTTCTTGCCTGCTCCCTGACTCACTAAGATACAAAAGTTCTCCCTTTCTCTGCAGCTTAGCACGTTTTTTTAGTTTTCAAAAAATATTTTATTATTTTTATCTTATGCATATGAGTGTATAGCCTGCATGCATATAAGTGCACCTGTGTTGTACAATGCCCATGGAGGCCTGGAACTTGCTATGTAGACCACGCTGGCCTTTAACTCACAGAGAATCGCCTGCCTCTGCCTCCCAAGTGCTGAGATTAAAGGCCTGCGCCACCCACCAGTCCCAGCTGGATATTTAGGGTTTTTTTGTTTTGTTTTGTTTTGTTTTTGTTTTCCGTCTTTTTGAGACAGGGCCTCCCTGTAGCCCCAGTTAGCCTGGATTTGCTATGGAGACCAGGCTGGCCTCAAACTCACAGAGGTCTGCTTGCCTCTGCCTCCTGAGTGCTGGGATTAAAGGTGTGCACCACCATGCCGGGCCTAGCATTTTTTATTTTATATATATGAATGTATTGTTGGCATGTAAGTGTACCCATAACATGCTATCCCTGCCGAGGTCGAGGTCAGAAAAGGGTGCTAGATTCTCCTGGAACTGGAGTTACAGATGGTTGCTAGCTGCCACGTGGTGCTGCCAATCAAACCCAGGTCTCCTGTAAGAGCAGCCAGTGAGTTTAACCACTGAGCCATTTCTCCAGCCCCATTAGATACTTCTGAATAACTTTTAGATTTTTCTTTTTTTTTTTTGAGACAGGGCCTCACTATGTAGCCCTGACTAACCTGGAACAAACTAGGTTGACCAGACTGGCCTCAAATTCACCAGAGATCCACCTGCCTCTGCCTCCCAAGTGCTGTGATTAAAGGCATGAGCTTAGATTTTTGTTTTTATTTTTATTTTAGATCTTGTTTTATTTTATGCATATGCGTGTATTGCTTGCATGTGTGTAAGTGCACCTGTGTTGTGCAACGCTCACAGAGGTCAGAAGATCTTGGAGCCCCTAGAACTGGAGTTAAGGATGGTTCGTCCCCGCCATGTGGGTGCTGGGAATTGAACCCCAGTCCTCTGCAAGAGCAGTTAGTGCTCTTAATCGCTGAGCTATCCCTCCAGCCCTCAATCTTTTTTCTTAATTTTTAAAATTTGTTTTTGAGACTGAGTCTTGCTATGTAGTCTGATTGCTGGGATTATAGGTATGTTTCATCCTGCCCAGCATCAGGACAGCTCCTTTATTGTAGGAAGCAAACTAGAGGCAGAAGCCTATAAGAGGGGCATAGTAGCACATGGTTGTAATTTCCATGTGGTAGAGACAGGAGGATAAGGAGTTCAAGGCCATCCTTGGTTATATGAGATACTGACTCAAACACCCCCCCCCAAAATGGGCTAGACAGATTAAGAGCACTGGTTGCTCTTGCAGAGGACTTGGGTTTGGTTCCCAGCACCCACATGGGAGCTAACAACCATCAGTAACTACAGTTCTAGGGATCACATGCTCTCTTCTGGCTTCTGCAGGTATCCATGTAAGGGTGCATTTCCATGCATGAAGGCAAAACACTTATACACATAAACTAAATAATAATTAGATAAATAAAATCTAATATTAAAAAAAGAGAAAAGAAGGCCGGGCATGGTGGCACACATCTTTAATCCCAGCACTTGAGAGGCTGAGGCAGGTAGACCTCTGTGAGTTTGAGGCCAGCCTGGTCTCCATAGAGAATCCAGCCTAACTGGGGCTACAGGGGGACCCTGTCTCAAAAAGACCAAAAACAAAAACAAAACAAAACAAAAAAAACTAAATATCCAGCTGGGCCTGGTGGCGAACGCCTTTAATCCCAGCATTTGGGAGGCAGAGGCAGGCAGATCTTTGTGAGTTTGAGGCCAGCCTGGTCTACATAGTGAGTTCCAGGACAGCTGGGGCTACAGGGGGACCCTGTCTCAAAAAGACAAAAAAAAAAAAAAAAAAAAAAAAAAAAAAAAGAGAAATAAAAAAAAAAAACTCCTCTGCATGCTTGGCCAATGTAGAAATTAAAGATGCCAATACAAGCCCAAATGATTGTCTAATAAATGAAGAGTGTTGAGTCCTTCCCACTTGGACTTTCTAAACAGACCTTGACCTTGAATTTCTGTCCTCCCACCATATGCCTGAGAGTAAGGTCTCTGATATTTCAGAGTCCACATTCCCTGTAGCATTGATTTTCATATGATGTGTTATGTATTTGTTAATAATCTCTCTGGAAGTCAAGCATATCTCAAACCATCAGATACAAAAGCCACCTAAGTCCTTACTTAGGTTATTCTTTGGTTTGTTTGAGGCTCTGGGTTAAATGCCCTATGGGGACAGATTATAATACTTTATGAGGCTTAATATTTTTTCATGTATTTATCCATTTGGTTGTGTGTGTGGTATATTTGTTTGAGTGAATGCACTCATGCATGTGGAAAACAGGCTCAACTTCAAGTCCCTTTGATCACTGCCTGCACATCATTTTCTTTTTTGAGACAGGGTCTCCCTGTAGCCCCAGCTGGCCTAAACTCACCATGTAGACCAGGCTGCCCTTGAACTCAGAGATCTGTGGCTGCCCATTTGCACAGGTGCCACTCCTTTGTTCTCATGGGTGCTGTGGCTGCTCCTCCACTCACCCTGAATTGAGGCCACTCTTCTGCTTGCCCTGTGCTGCCTCCAATCATCACTGCTTCTGCCTGGTCCCAGACCCCAGGGCTGGTGAGGAGACTGTGTCAGTGGAGCTGCATTCAGACACAGAAGACCAGGTTCAGTGACACAGATCCACTTAACTGCAGGAAGGCACAAGCTTATATAGGGGTAGTGGTCCAATCATAGCATAGTGAGTAGGATACCTTATTAGCATAACAGGCTTAGCGTCCTATCACAGTATAACGGGCCAGATGCCTCATTAGCATAATGGGTTTCAGATTACAGAGCCTGGATTCCTGGAAACCACATGACTCTGACTGTTGCAATATCTAAGTGTAGCAATTTGGAATTCCAAGGGTGATGATTAGGGAGTGGTGAGCTCTAGGCATCAGTCTCATAATCTGCCAATGGATGCAAATGTCACAAGGCATTCCTTGTGGCTCCAGCGGTCTGGCCATTGCCTCAGGCCTGCTGTATGGCTGTCATTAAGACTTTCACCCTAGGCTCAAGCCTATCTCCCACAGATATCCACTTGCCTCTGCCTCCTGAGTGCTGGGATTAAAGGCATGCCTGGCTTCATTTTGTTTTGAGACAGAATCTCTCACTTAACCTAGAGCCCACTGATTCCATAGGCTGATGAACTTCAGCAATCCACCCATCTCAGTCTTATGCTGGGGTTACAGATGTGCTTGACTTTCATATATTTGCTGGGTATCTGAGCTCAGGTCCTCATGTTTGTAGGTTTGTAGCAGTCATTTTACTGACTGAGCCATCCTCCCAACCCCTAGGTGTGGGTTGTTTGTTTTATTTTGGAAGACAGGATTTTGCTATGCAGTACTGGCAGGCCTAGTGCTTGCTATGTAGCTCAGGCTGACCTTAAACTCAGAGCAAGTGCCATTATGTCTTATTTATTTATTTATTTATTTATTTATTTAAGGTCTCTCTGTAGCCCCAGCTGACCTGATACTAGCTGTGTAAATCAGGCTGACCTCAATCTCAAAGAAATATGCCTGCCTCTGTTCCCAAATGCTGGGATTAAATGTGTGTGCTCCCAGCTTGGCCTGGTTTACTTATGTTTAAGGAAGAAAGGATTAATTGTGGCTCACAGTTCAAGGGATCAGTTCATTGAGAGCATGAAGGTGGTCAGCTCCATGGGTAGGATGTTGCAGTCAGTTGTGGGTTACTTTACTTTGACAATTGAAAAGTAGAAAGAGGGCCAGGTGTGGTGAAGCATGCCTTTAATCCCAGCACTTGGGAGGCAGAGGCAGGTGGATCTTTGTGAGTTCGAGGCCAGCTTGTTCTACATAGTGAGTTCCAGGACAGCTGGGGCTACAAGGAGACCCTGTCTCAAAAAGATAAAAAAAAAGTAGGAAGAGATGAATGTTGGTGCTATGTAACTTTCTCCTTTTTACACTTGCATTTAAAAAATATATTAGCCGGGCATGGTGGCACATGCCTGTAGTCCCAGCACTTGGAAGGCAGAGGCAGGGAGAACTCTGTGAGTTTAAGGCCAAGCTGGGGAACATAGTGAATTTCAGGGCAACTGGGGCTGCAGGGGGCAACGGCTCAAAAAAAACAAATATATATATAATTTATTTATTTATTATTTATTATTATGTGTATGAGTGTTTTGCCTACATGTAAGTGCATCCATGCCATGCAATGCCTATGGAGGATCCCATGGAAATGGAGTTAAGGACAAATGTTAGCTGTCATGTGCGTGCTGGGAACTGAATCTGGGACCTCTGCAAGAACAGTCAGTACTGTTAACTCCTGGGACATCTCTCCAGCCCCCTTTTCCTCTCTCACTCAGTCTGAGCCTCTAGCCCATAGTGAGTTCCAGGTCAGCCAGGGCTACATAGTGAGACCCTGTCTAATAAAGGGGAGAGTGGGAGCTGGAGAGATGGCTCTCCAGTTCAAAGCACCGACTGTTCTACCAGAGGATCCAGGTTTGTTTCTCAGCACCCACATGGCAGCTAGCAATCATCTGTACCTCCAGTTCCAGGGAATGTGATGTCCTCTTTTGGCCTCTATGGGCACTGCACACATCAGGCAAAACACTCATACACATAAAAGTTAAAAAATAGGGGCTGTAGAGATGGCTCAGTGGTTAAGAACACTGGCTGTAAGCCGGGCATGGTGGCACATGCCTTTAATCCCAGTACAGCACTCAGGAGGCAGAGGCAGGTGGATGGATCTCTGTGAGTTCAACGCCACCCTGGTCTACATAGTGAGTTCCAGGCCAGCTGGAGCTGCAGGGAGACATTGTCTCAAAAAAAAAAAAAAAAAAAATTGAACACTGGTTGTTCTTATAGAAGACCCAGGTTCAAGTCCCAGCACCCACATGGCAGCTACTAGTCTTCCATTACTCCAGTTCCTGGGAACCTGATGCCCTCTTCTGTTCTCTACAAGCACCGAGGCACTGAATGATACAGGTGCACTTAACATACATGCAGGCATAACACTGATACACATAAAAAAAGTTAAAAGTAAGGGGTTGGAGAGATTGCTCAGCGGTTAGGAACACTGACTGTTCTTGCAGAAGACTTGGGCTCGAGTCCCAGGATCCACATGGCAGCTCACAACTGTCTATAACTCCAGTTCTAGGGGATCTGACAGCCTCTTCTGTTCTCCACAGGCATTGCAGAACATGGGTGCACCTACCTACATGCAGGCAATACATGCACATACATAAAATAAAAAGTAAATAAATAAAATTAAAAGTAAAAAAAAAATACAATTTTTTATTTTAGACAGGATCTACTTATTCAGTTCAGGCTGTCCTGGATCTTATGATCCTTCTTCCCCAGCCTCCTCAGTGCTGGGATTACAGGCATGAGCTATCCCTGCCTGAGTTTTTCTTCTCTCTCACAATCTGTTTGTGATTTTTTTTAAGCTTTCACAGACTTCATAATCTTTTGCCTAGGCACTGCCTTTGCAGGAGCCTGAGCAGCAGCCATTGCATCTTCCTAACCTCTTAGTTTTTTTTTTTGTTGTTGTTTTTTGTTTTTCTTCCTTGGTAGCCTTGAAAATGTGCTCTCCTTGAGCTTTTCCGACTTGTTTCTGATCCTCTTAGCCATGATTTTGAGATACACCTTTGATTGCATGTTGGGTTTTTTTCTTTTGAATTTCTTCCAATTGTCCTTTTTTGTGTGCTTCTGTAGAAGACAGTTAAGTTTATCTGGGGACTGGGGCAGATTCCTCTTGGAAAGGAATGCGGACTTGTATTTTGCCTTAAGAAACTGGAAAAATCTTCTCGGACCTGGCGCGGTGCCGCTGTTGTCAGGGTAGATCTTGTATCCGCTAAAAACGTACAACCCGACTTTCACGTTGAAGACTGGCTGCTAGGCAGAGAAAAGATGGTGAGGAGCCCTTTCCGTTTTTTTGAGACAGGGTCATACACTGTAATCCAGGATGTCTAAGAATTCACTGTATAGTTTAGGATTGCCTCAGCCTCCCAACTGCTGCCATTAAAGGCATGAGCTAGCAGACCCAACTTTTTTTTTTTTTTAAACCATACCTGATTTTATTTTAAATTATTTTTCTTTCGGGTCCTGGCTCCAAGATGATCAAGGAAAGTAGAAAAAGGGCCGGGGCCATGTGCAGCCCATTCACTGTCCGAACTGTGCTCAGTGCATGCCTAAGGACAAGGCCATTAAGGAGTTCCTTATTCGGAACATTGTAGAAACTGCTGGAGTCAGCGATATTTCTGAAGCGAGTGTCTTCGACGCTTACATGCTTCCCAAGCTGTATGCCAAAGTTGCATTACTGTGTGAGCTGGGCCATTCATAGCAAGGTGGTCTGGAATCGATCCCGCGAAGCCCAGAAAGACCAAAAATCTCCACCAGGATTTAGAACTGCATACACATAAAAAATAGAAATATGCCGGGCATGGTGGTGCACACCTTTAATCCCAGCATTCGGGAGGCAGAGGCAGGCGGATCTCTGTGAGTTCAAGGCCAGCCTGGTCTACATATCAAGTTCCAGGGCAGCAGGGGCTACAGGGAGACCCTGTCTCAAAAAGACCAAAAAAAACAAATAAATAAATAAATAAATGAAATAATTTTTTAAATGATCATGATCTCCAGACTTGACTGCTGATCCCCTCCTCCCCTGCCTAGGATGAAAAGTCATCTTCTATAGATCATGAGTCATATGTGAAAACCATACAGCCTTTATAAAATACTTTAAAAACTGGACGAAAAA
Source organism: Nannospalax galili (assembly GCF_000622305.1). NCBI lineage: Eukaryota > Metazoa > Chordata > Mammalia > Rodentia > Spalacidae > Nannospalax > Nannospalax galili. The sequence continues at coordinate 575,559 of NW_008344592.1, read as the reverse complement.
AAAAAAAAAAAAAAAAAATAGAACTAATTAAAAAAAAATTCCTAGATACTGGTGGTGTAGTTTAGGGTTAGAATACTTGCCCAGTTCAAAAAGGCACAAGGTTCATGCCCCAATATCATTATGAAAATAATTTTTTGTTGTTAATTTTATTTATTATTTTTATTTTATGTGTATCGTGTATTGCCTGCATGTAGGTAAGTGCACCCGTGTTGTGCAATGCCTGCAGAGGTCAGAAGAGGCTGTCGGATCCCCTGGACCTGGAGTTACGGGCAGTTGTTAGCTGCCATGTGGGTGCTGGGATTTGAACCCAGGACTCTGCAAGTACAACCAGTGTTCTTAATTGCTGAACTATCTATTCTAGTTTGTTTCTCCATTGCTGTGACAAAACACTCTGACCACTACCAACTTCGGGAGGAAAGGGTTTCTTCAGCTTATATCTCCAGGGTCACAGTTCATCAGGGAGGAACTCAGGGCAGGAACCTGGAGGCAGGAGCACAGGCCATGGAAGAACTCTACTTACTGGCCTGCTCCCCTGGCCCCTGCTCAGCCTGCTTTCTTATGCAACACAGGCCCACCTGCCCAGGGGTGGCACCACCCACAGTGAGCTGAGCCCTCCCTCATCACTCAACAATCCAGAAGATGCCCCATGGACACGGCCACAGGCCAGTCCAAAGAAGGCAGTTCTCCAACTGAGGCTCCCTCAACCCAGGTCAGTCAAGATAACACTAAAGCTATCTGGCAAACTCCAGCCTCTGTTAATTTTTTTTGAGAAAGGGTTTCACTTTGTAGCCCTGGCAGTCTGGAACTTGCTATGTAGACCAGGCTAGCTTCAAACTCACAGAGATCCACCTGCCTCTGTCTCCTGAGTGCTGGGATTAAAGGTATGTGCTACCCAAGCCCTCAAAATAAATTTTTTTTTAATTTTTGGTCTTTTTGAGACAGGGTCTCCCTGTAGCCCCAGCTGTCTCGGAACTCACTATGTAAACCAGGCTGCCCTTGAACTCACAGAGATCTGTCTGCCTCTGCCTCCCCAGTACTGGGATTAAAGGCTTGTGCCACCAGGCCAGGCTCATCTCTTTTTCTAAAATTTTAATATTTTTTATTTATTATTTTTATTTTATGCGTATGAGTATATTGCCTTCATGTATGTGAGTGCACCCGTGTCATGCAATGTCGCAGAGGTCAGAAGAGGGTTTCAGATTCCCCTGGAACTGATGTTAAGGAAGGTTCCTAACTGTCATATGGGTGCTGGGAATCGAACCCAAGTCCTCTGGTCTTAACCGCTGAGCCATCTCTCTAGCCCCAAGACCATCTCTTTGTAAGGATTTGTCATTCATCTTTTTTTTCTTTTTCCCTTTTTCTAGGAATGGAATACAGGTCGATCGAGTCTGTCACTGAGCTATATACACTCCTGGCCCACATTCACATTTATGTAAATTCCTCTGGGAATTATCACTAAAATGCTCTTGACACTGTTGCCAATAGGCAAATATTTGAAAAAGTGTCAAATTCAATCAGTAAGTAGATGGTGAGGTAATGAAGTACACATGAATTTAGGTGGAGACTATTACAGTTTCTTCTTTATAAATGAGACAAAGCTCCCAGGGGTAGAAAAATAATTCCATCTGTTTAAAATGGGCTCGGGGACCTGTAAGATGCATCAGCAGGTAAAAGCACTGCAGTGCAATCTGAAGACCTGAGTTCAATGCTCAGAACCAAGGGTAGGAGAGAACCAAGTCCTGAAAGTTGTCCTCTAGAGTTTCTTTTCAAGCTGACACACACAAGAGCATGCAGACATGAAACAAACAAATATAAATGGGTCAGCTGGGGAGATGGCCAGCAGGTAAAGGCATCTGTCTCCATGGCTGACAACCTGAGTTTGATTTCTGGGACCTACCTGGTACAAGGAGTTAAGTGACTCCTTCAGGTTGTGCCTCTGACCTCCACCCAAGCTCAGTGGCACTCAAGTATCCCTCTTACCTCCCTACACCACACCCAGACACCCAGACACCCACACAAATCTAATAAAATATAAAAGAAGATGCACTTGGGTTTTGTTGTTGTCAGGTCAGCAGTGGTGTAGCAGAAGACACAGCCAGCAGTCTGAGGAGTTCTCTTATCCTAAACTCCATTCAGATTAAAAAAAAAAAAAGAACTAAGACCCCTCCCCATTGAAAAAAACCCAAAACTATTTGCCAGGCCTGGTGGCACACTCTTTTAATCCCAGCAAGAGGAAGGCAGAAGCAGGCAGATTGCTATGAGATCAAGGCCAGCCTGGTTTACATAGTGAGTTCTAGGCAAGCTGGGGGTATAGGTAGACCCTGTCTCAAAAAGACAAAAATAAAACAAAACAAAAAACTCCACCTTTCTATTAGCATATATTATATATATTAACAGGTTCCTTCAGGACATTTTCATTGATAGTAACAGGTTTCATTATGACATTTTTACTCATGTATAAATCATTTCAATTATATTTACCATTACTCCCTATCCTCTTGTCCCCTTCCTATTCCAGCTAATCCCCTTCTTCTTCTCAACTAGCTTCCCTTTTACTTTCATGGTGTGTGTGTGTGTGTGTGTGTGTGTGTGTGTGTATGTGGGTCCTAATGAATTTAATTAGGGCTGCTTTTAGGAGCATAGGTAAGCCTGAGGGTTTGGTTATGGGCATGGGCACATTACCCATGCTATACCATTGAAAAACAAGTGTCTCCCTTCCCTATCAGTCATTAACTATATATAACTCCTCAGGGGGAGGTATGAGCCCTTTCTCCTTCCTTGACAAGGTGATATTGGGCCCAGTCTTGTGCAGATCTTGTACATGTAATCACAGAATATGAATTCAAGAGTGCAAGAGTCATGCCATGCCCATAAATTGGCATTCCATACCTCTCTTATATTCTTTTTCCACCTCTTCCTGTGATGTTCTCTGAGCCTTCGAGAGGATTAATAAATATCCCATATATGGGTTGAGCTTTTTTTTTTTTTTTGGTCTTTTTGAGAGAGGGTCTCCCTGTAGCCCGAGCTGTGTACAGGAACTCACTACGTAGACCAGGCTGGCCTTGAACTCACAGAGATCTGCCTGACTCTGCCTCCCAAGTGCTGGGACTACAGGTGTGCGCCACCACAGCCGGCATGGGTTGAACGTTTAATTTCCATTTATTCTCAGTATTCTGGCCAGTTCTCTCTTCAGTCACTGCTGCCCACTGCAACAAGCAGATTCTCTCACCAAAGCTGACAGCAGCACTGATCTATGGGTGTAAACAGTTTAGAAGGCTATTTGATGGGCACAATGATGTTCATTTAGCAAAATGACAACAGCGGCTTCCCTATTGGGACCATGACTTCCCCAGCCAGAAGCTGTTGACCTAGTTTTTGCTCTTGTGGATGAGGCATCAAATCCAATCAGAAATCAGTTGATTACTCCCAAAACAGGCTTAGGCTTATCTGGCCTGGTGGGTCAGTATTGTGCATACAGAGTCTAAAGTGGTAAGATTGTTAACTGCAGTTCTCCCTTAGTACCCTGCATAGTACTTACCTCCTGGCATGGTGGGGCCTAGTCAGTTGGGAGGAAGCTTCCAGCCTAGTTTTACCTTGATTTCCTTCTCTCTGTGTGTGTATGTATGTATGTATGTATGTATATGTGTGTACATGTATGTGTAGATGGAGGCCAGAAGTACACATCCTGCCTTCCTCTATCCACTTTGAGACAGAGTCTCGTACTGAACCTGAGGTCAGTGACTGGTTAGTTTGTCTGCCTTAGGGAGCTCCTGCAGTCCCCCAGTTTCTGCCTTACACACTGCTTAGTGCTGAATTTATAGGAGTGCTGCCATACCAGTGTTTTTGCTTTGTTTGTTTTCCACTTCCTGCCTTTTTATTAATTCATGGATGCTAGGGCCAGGGATCTGAACTCTAGTCCTCATGCTTATCCAGCAAGTACTTTACTTACTGAACCATTGAACCATTTCTCAAACTGCAAATTAAGTGCTGAATTAAAGATGGGTGTCACCATACAAGGCCTTTTTTTTGTTTGGACAGAATTCTTTGCAGAAGTAAAGAATTTCAGGACAAGCCAGTAGGAAACAGAGTTGGTATTTATCAGCAAGAAAACATAGCCAAGTGTGATGGCACCATGGGGGTGCTGGGAACCAAACCCAGCACCTCTGTAAGAGCAGCCATTGCTTTTAACCACTGAGCCATCTCTCTAAAACAAGTCTTTAATCCCAAAAGGAGGAAGGAAGAGGAAGGGCAATTTCTGTGAGATCCAGGCCAGCCTGGTCTACACAGGGAGTTCCAGGCCAGCTGGAACTGTCTCAAAACACCAAAAACAAAAAATAAAAACAAACAAGACAAAAAGAAGAAACCCATAGATTTAAGCATAGGCAATAGTAGAAAGAGAGAATCATACTCAAAAGCATAAATATAGGAGCTTTTTTTTTTGGTCTTTTTGAGGCAGGGTCTCCGTATAGCCCCAGCTGGCCTTGAACTCACAGACTCACAGAGATCCACCTGCCTCTGCCTCCTGAGTGCTGGGATTCAAGGTGTGCGCCACCATGCCTGGCATAAGAAAACACAAATAATTTTTAAAGTTCACTATTTTTTTATTTTATGGGTGTTAGTGCACTGCCTACATGTGTGTAAGTGTACCCACTGTGCAATGCACATGGAGGTCAGAAGAGGGAGTATAGAGGTTGTTAGGTGCCATGTGGGTAATGAGAATTGAACCCAGGTCATCTGCAAAAGCAGCCAGTGCTCTTAATCAGTGAGCCATCTCTCCAGCCCCATAAATAATATTTTTTTTTTTTTGGTCTTTGTGAGACAGGGTCTCCCTGTGCCCCAGCTGTCCTGGAACTCAATATGTAGACCAGGCTGGCCTTGAACTCACAGAGATCCGCCTGCCTCTGCCTCCCAAGTGCTGGGATTAAAGGCGTGCACCACCATGCCAGGTTTTTTTTTTTTTTTTTTTTAATTACTATAAACAGGGTTAATCTTGTTCGAGTCTCAGAAAATATCTGGGAAAGGAATAAGGCCACATTTGAAGATCATATACGCTTAGACCTTAAGCACTGTTAGTTGCAATTTTAACATTACTTGAAAATCTCTCTCTGTAAAAGGAATATTGGGGCTGGAGAGATGGCTCGGTGGTTTAGAACACTGGTTGTTCTTGCAGAAGACCCAGGTTCGAATCCCAGGACCCACATGGCAGCTAGCAACTGTCTGTAACTCCAGTCCTAGGGGATCTGACAGCCTCTTCTGTCCTCCAGGGGCATTGCATGACATGGGTGCACTTACTTACATGCAGGCAATACACACATACACATTTAAAAAAATAAAAAGGAATATTGTCTCTATGCCAGCAACCTTTACAGTAAATGTCAGCTGTACTGCAATTCTTGATTATCAGCTTGCAAGAGAGACTAACCTGTGACAGGGAAAAATAAAAAAAAGGCTCATTGCACTCATTATTGATTTCAGAAGAATTGGCAGTCTAGTAGCTAGATTATGCAACCACAAGTGCTCCCTGCAGGTTAAAAAACTGGCCAATGACTGTTGAGATGGCTAAGTGGGTAAAGGTATCTGCTACCATTCCTGACGACCACAGTTTGATCTCTGGACTCATGTGGTGGAAGGAGAACCTGAGTCTTGTAAGTTATCCTCTGATTACCACATGTATACCCTCGTGAAAAAAAAAAAAAAGCCTGGCAAATGAGAACCTTGGTACTCTGAGATATTCTAAATTCTGGCGTGTTAACTTCAAATTTTAAGTTTGTTTATGTGGTATTTATTTAAATTTTTTATTTTTATATTTATTTATTTATTTATTATTTATTTTTTGGTCTTTTTGAGACACGGTCTCCCTGTAGCCTCAGCTGGCCTGGAACTCACTATGTAGACCAGGCTGGCCTTGAACTCACAAAGATCCGCCTGCCTCTGCCTCCCAAGTGCTGGGACTACAGGCGTGTGCTACCACGCCCACCCTTTTTATTATTTTTATTTATTTTTTGGTCTTTTTGAGACACGGTCTCCCTGTAGCCTCAGCTGGCCTGGAACTATGTAGACCAGGCTGGCCTTGAACTCACAGAGATCCACCTCCCAAGTGCTGTTATTTTTATTTTTTAAAATTTTATTTTTATCTGTATGTGTGTATTGCCTGCACATGTACGTAAGTGCACCCATATGTAGGTGCACCTGTGTTGTGCAATGTCCTTGGAGGTCAGAAGAGGCCGTCGGATCCCCTGGGACTGGAATTATGGACAGCTGTTAGCTGCCATGTGGTTGACAGGAACTAAGCCTGGTCCTCAGCAAAAACAGGAAGTGCTCTTACCTGCTGAGCAATTTCTCCAGCCTCTTGTTTGTCTGTTTTGGTCTTCTTCTTTTAAAGATTTCTTAATTTTAGTTATATATGTGCATGTACATTTGAGTGTAGTGACCAAGAAGGCCAGAAGAGTATGTCAGATCCCCTTGAGGTGAAGTTATAGGCCCTTGTGAGCCACCCAATGTGGTGCTGGGAACTGAACTCAGGTCCCCTGCAAGAGCAGTAAGCACTCTTAACCACTAAGCTATCTCCTCAACCCCTAGTTTGAATTTTTTTATTTTTTGAGACAGATCTGGCTGATCTGGAACTCACTATGTAGACTAGGCTGGCCTGGATCTCACAGAGACCCACCTGCCTCTGTCTCCTGAATGCTGGCATTAAAGGCATGTGCCACCATGCTCAGTTCTGATATTTTTGAAACTGTCTTCCTATGCTGTCCAAGTTGGCTTCCAAATCCTTGAATAGCTGATGACCTCAACACTTGACACTTCTGCCTGCATCTCCCAAATTCTGGGATTATAGAAGTATGCCACTACATCCTGCTCTATTTTTGCTTTTTTGGGGGGACAAGGTCTTGTTATATACCCAAGGTGGCCTGGAACTCACTATGTAGCCAGCCCTTCCTTGTACTCACAATCCTTTTTGCCAACTAAGTACCAGGATGAGGTACTTTTCTACTACTCCCAGCTCTGAATAATGTTCTTATGGTGTCGAATAACATTTTGCAGCTAATGACTTTAGAAGATGATGCCAGGTGGCTCAGGCTTTTAATTTTAGCACTAGAGAGGCTGAGGTAGGCAGACTGCCAAGAATGTGAGGCCCCACTTGGCTATAGGCTAAAATATTGTCTTAAAAAAGCAAGCAAGCAACACATACAAAACAACAATAACAAAATAATAAAACTTTAAAAGGGGGCTAGAGAGATGGTTCAGTGGTTAAGAGCACTGGCTGCTCTTGCAGATGACCTGGGTTTGGTTCCCAGAACCTACATGGTGGTTGACCTTAACTCCAGTTCTAGGGGATCCAATGTCCTCTTCTGGTCTTGCTGGCATTGCATGACACAGATGCACTTACATACATGCAGGCAAAGCACTCATACACATTTAAGAAACCACAAAGAAAACCTCTAAAAAAAATCACTCCAAAGATAAAATCACGTAGTATTTTTGATATTTTCTTCTCAAGATAAAAATATGCATTATTTTTCGGAGACTTAGTTTTCCAGCTGGAGTACTTCAGGAAACAATTTAAGTACATTTAATAATCAAATGACTTGGCCCTTACATTCTCACTTTTTTTTTTTTCCTAGACTGAATTTTTATATAGCTCTGTAGGCCAGGCTGGCATCAAATTACAAAGTGCAGGATGACCCTGAACTTCTGATCTTCCAGCCTCAACTCAAGTTCTGCCTGTTTGTTTTTGGATTTTTTTTTTTTTTTCTGTAGCCCCAGCTGGCCTGAACTCACTATGTACACCAGGCTGGCCTCGAACTCACAAAGATCCGCCTGCCTCTGCCTCCCAAATGCTGGGATTAAAGGCGTGCGCCACCAAAGCCTGGCCACTAAAGGAGATTTCTAAATTCTTCTCAACTCATCTCTGTACAGAACCTGGAAAGAATCTTATTTAAAATAGTCACCTATATGCTTTGATATTTACAACAAGCAAGTCAGAATTACAGAGTGAACAAAAAGTTTAGTCTATTGTTTCCTATGTACAATGCTTCAATTTCCTGTAATGACTTTGCTGCCCCAACCCCCCCCTTTTTTCAAAATATTTTTTACTTTATTTATTTATTATTTTTGAGACAGGGTCTCCCTGTAGCCCCAGCTCTTCTGGAACTCACTGTGTAGACCAGGCTGGCCTTGAACTCACAGAGATCTGCCTGAGTCTGCCTCCAGAGTGCTGGGATTAAAGGTGTGTGCCACCACATCCGGCTATTTTTATTTTATGTAAGTGTATTGCCTGCATGTATGTAAGTGTAGTTGTGTCATACCCTCATTTTTTTTCTTAAGACAGTGACTTATTCTGTTGCTCAGGCTTTTCTAGCATTCACTGCTAGATGGCCCAGGATAGCCATCTTCTTGTCTCTGCTTTCCAGTGTTAGGCTTACACACATGAGCCATCACACACAGAGGCTTTTGGTTTTTTGTTTTCTTTGAGACAAGGTCTCACTATGTAGTCTTGGCTGGCCTGGAACTCACAGAGATCCTCCTGCCTCTGCCTCCTAGATGCTGGGAGTAGAGGCCCAGAGAATGCTGCTTAATGGTTACATGTCCTCATATGTATTATTTAAAGCAGGAATATGTCTGGTTTTGCTATTGTAGTTTTTTGGTTTTGGTGTCTTAACTTGCAGGGATCCTCCTGCCTGTCTCCAGTGTTGGAGGCCATACTCCACTAGGTTTGGTTAATGTGTTGCTTTGGATGGAGCCCATGGCTTCATGCGTGCTAGGCCAACACACTACCAACAGAGCTACGGAGGCAGCCCCTACAGGTTTGCAATGATTAAAATATTTTTCCAGCACTTCAGTCATATGGCTTAATTTTCATCATACTCCTGAGCCTTCATTTCATTAAGCTTCCACCACTCCCTGCTGAATCTGGGAATTCATTAGTGAACATTTCCAGCCTTGGTCAGTGGGAACACATGGCGGCTTGCTGTGTATACTTCCCCTTTCCGAAGAAGTGGAAGAAATGCTCTGGGAGCCTAATTTGCTTGCCCAAGGTCACACAGTGTTGGAGCAGCAAAAGCGTCTCATTTCAAATCCTTTATACCCTCAATCATTAAGCTGTTGATAGGGTTCCTGATTGGTTTGCTATTTTATTTCAAGCATTTTTTTTCTGAAAGGTAAAAATCTTACAGTGGATGATGTCCTCTCCCCGTCCCCTCTTGCAGTATAAACCAAAATCAACGGCAGATTTACACTTAGGCTGCCAGGGCTCTGAGACTCGAGCAAGCAGCCGAATTCTAGGGGAAAAGGGGGGCACTTTTAAAGTAAAAAAGCAACCTCGACATACTAAATTCAGGGGACAGAAAGCTAGCCACTGCCGAGAGAAACAAACTCTTTTCTTCCCCCCATCTTTTCGTTGCTTTTCTCCATCGGGGTCGCACCTAGCTGGGTGACATCAAACGACAAAGAAATCACACCTTTTATTCTACCCCTGGTTCCCCTAACCGTACACTCTCTCTCCTCGCCTCGGCGCTTTCCCCTTCGTATCCACGGCCCGGAATTTGGAAACGATCGTTCTACCCTACGGCCACATGTACTAGAATAGGTAGCCTTATGGCGACCTTGACAGCCATCTGGGTGGAAGGGCGGGCGTTGGGGGGCGATCCGCTGTGAGAAGGGGGGAAACCTTCAGATCCCGGGACTAGCGGACACGAGCCCGGCAAGGCGCCTCTCAGCAGGGAGTTCTTCCAAAGATTGACAGACAACACACCAACTGTCTTTGCCCCAGCCACAACATAGTCTCGCGAGATATCTGAGCTTTTCTGGCGGTGCGGTCCAAGGCGCCTCTCTAAATAGGGGGATGGGATCGTCTATGGCGCAATCATTACACGAGATTAGGCCACGGTCGCCAGAGCCCTACTGAGGTCTCGCGATAGTTCGTTTTGTTCCCCCGTCTGGAACACAGGGCAGTTTCTCGCGAGAGCCCGTGCTGAGGGCTCCGGGAGACCCCGGGTGTTTGTGTGTGTGCGTATGTGTGTTAGTGAATGTGAGTACGGGGAAGCAGCGGCCGCCATTTCAGGGAGCTAGCCGACACTGTCGCAGGGGTGGATCCTGAGCTGCCGAAGCCGCTGTCCTGCTCTCCCGCGCAGGCTCCTTTAATCCCATTATTTCTTTTAGATTCGCTTGGGCCTAGACGCCCTCGGAGCCCGATATTCGGGTTGGGCGGTAACCGCGGCCTGGGCCTAGGGGCTTAACAGTAGCAACAGCGGCAGCGGCAGGTTTCCAGAGCGGAGCACAGGCGCTCGAAAGCCGGCACAGGTACGGGGTGTCGCGGGCGCGGTCCTGTCCGCCTTCCCGAGGCGGGATGGGCCGAGCCGCCGACCGCGTTTTGGCGGCTTGTGGCGACGCGGGCAGGGGATGCTCGGGATACCGGCCTCGTTCTCATGGCCGCGCCCGTCGTTTCCGGAAAGAGCACCGGGGGATGGGGGTGGCCAGGACCCCTGGGGAGGTCTCGGGCGGATGGCGGCCTGTCCCTTAATCCAGGGCTGGCCACGACCTCCCAACATGGCGCCCGTCGAACGTTACCTTGGTACACAACCCCTCCCAATAGGGAGTTTCCCTCAGCGGCTAAAATGGCAGCGCGGGTTGCGTGCGGACTGGGGCGCTCCGGGTCGGGCTCTCGGTAGTGGCGTGGTTCCGGGGAGGCCCTGTGAAAGTGGGCAGCGAATTCGTATGCGTTTTAGATTTACGTGCCCAAGTCAGGACTGAGTCGGGTGCGTCGCACCATTTTAGTCATTGTAGGGCCTTTGAAGGATTTTCTTAAAATTTGAATTGTCTAGTCCGAGAAGGAAAAAAAAAATTCGAGCAGCACTGGCAATTGTTTACTCACGGAATGATTGTCTTGTTCCCTAGGCGTTTAGAGAAAATGGCAGACGATATTGATATTGAAGCAATGCTTGAGGCCCCTTACAAGAAGGTGAGAAAAAACATGTCTGTGACGTTTCTATATTTCTTAATTTAGCAATATTCACGAAACTACTGCTGAAATGTAAACTAACCTCCCCGGAGCCCTCTTGATTATCTTATCAGAGATGCATTACGTGTAACTTACAAAAGTAAATATATGCTATTGATGTAATAATATTGTGCAGTAGTTTCACTTCAGCGTGATGAATAAATGCCCATCTATCTCTCTTTGTAGACTTGCCTAACGATATCTCACCTCTACTCCCATGAATTCACCTTTGATTCCAGTGTGAACTGTCAATCATAAGGTAGTAATTGAGTGACTTATCGCTGTACCGTGGTCCCCTAGGTAAAATGACTCAACTAAGATTTCCAGCTCCAGTTTGGTATAGCAAAAAGGTGAATGTAGTGGTTTGGGAAAATAGCAGGGGTCCAAGAATAAGAAAGCATAACCAGCCTTTGGCAAGTAAATCTTCTGAGTCTTTTAAGAAGAAATGGGTGAGATTTAAAATTTACATATATAAAAATACATAGAAGGCTGGTGATAGTAAATCTTTAAAACAGGCAGGTGGTGATCTGCTTCTCAGTTAATAATTATTAAAATTCTTGGATCCCTGAAAAGAAATTTTTTTTAAAAAGGCAAAAGAGGCAGTATCACAGCTTAGAGTCACTTGATGACTGTTTTGCTGTTCTCCATAGTGTTTTGTTTTTAATTAGGCCCTGCCATAGTATTTCACACTAAAAACTACAAAGGAATTATTTTGGCTAGTTATAGAGTATGACCCATTTCAGTATCACAGTAAAAGTAAACACTCTTCTTTCTTCCACCAGTTGGTGGTGAAAATAGCAGTATGCATGCATTATCACTGGTGACACAAACCGTAAGCTTTGTAATTTAGCAGTAATGCTCCTATAGCTGATGTGTTCAAACTTAAACATTGCGCTAAACCGTTTAAAAATAATGCATTTGTTTTCAAGTATGTAGCACGACCATGTGGTGCCTTTTGGATGAATTCTTATAGCTTTAAATAATTTTGTGATGCTTAGACTCTTGAAGACGTACTTTCTGTTTTAATGTTTCTTGTCTTAGTTTAACGTGGATGTAATTCCATGTAAACAGGTATGGAAGTAGAAAATGTTTAGGCTGGACTGGTGGTTTATTAATTAACTTTTCTTGGGTTCTTGGGAGTCAACATTACTAAAGCAGTGTGAATCCCTGTTTGCTTCAGGGCGAGATGTGTGACAGAGGTGGCATCAAGCTCTTACAGTCCCAACCCTCCAACGGAAATGGGCGAAGATCTCAGGAATGGCATCGGTCACAGGAAATCGATAGTGGCTGGCTGCTAGCATTGGCCACTTGGGGCTTAGGCAGAAATAGAGCCATGGTACTGACGAAAGGGACCATAGCACACGGAATAAAACTCAAAATGACTTCATTCATGTTTCATAGAAATTATATTTAACCACTTCAGCATTGTAATTCTGGATAACTTATTTAATATCTAAATATGTAAGAAAGTAAAATTAACATGCTAATGTGGAAAGATTTGATTTTTGCTTCTTAATTAAGCAACAAAGTGGTTAAACACATACCATCTAAATTTTTTTTATAGCCTTCCATGTTAAACTAAAAAGTAATTAGTTTTAAAATTGTTTTGTATTTTCTTATTCCTATTCCCTTTACCCTTTGACAACTTGAAATGTTACCACTTCGTCCTCATGATGTTCTTCTATCAACCTTGCTTAGGATGAGAACAAGTTGAGCAGTGCTAACGGCCATGAAGAACGTAGCAAAAAGTAAGTTTGAAGAAGGAACCTGGGAGGGGGGAGGTTAATGTACGTCATGTGGTTGAAATCTTAAGTTGTGTTCTTGTGCTTAAAAGCATCAGCTAAAATTTTCTTCTGAAGGCTTTCTTTGCTGCTTAGCAAATTGATTGTATACTTTTTGGGATGAGAAAGTCCTTGATGTAAAGCTGTGGAACTTGTGTAGATTTCAGGATCTGGTTTCAGGGACCTTCTGGATACTTTCCCTTCAAGTCCATCCCATGATACTCTTGTTAAGAGATCCTGCAGTATTTAAATTTGGTAACTGGCTTAATTTTTGGAGATGAGTAGAACTTAAATTGTGGAACTGAAAGAAGAGGTGTTACAGTGAAAAAAATAGTATGGCCGTGGAGCTGTGAGTTACTTCTGCTGCATGCCGCTGAAGGCTCTTTTGGTAGTAGAGAAATGGCATATTTAGGATATTAATGTGATTTTCTTTGACTTAGGTGTTTGAAATTCTAGGATACCTAAGGCAAAAATTATGAATATGGAATTTACTTGGGTTAGATGAGTAACATGAAATAGAAATAGGAACTTTATGCTACAGACTAGTACAGAAAACTATACAAAATTTATAAGCTTAAAGCCTGTTAGCTGTTGAAACTACTTTTCTGTTCTGAGGTTAGTGATTCTTAACATCAGGTGGTCGCATTATGTGCATTAAGTTGTACTAGTCTATGTTGTTTGTGATGACATACTAAGACATTTTGTCATATCATGACCCCATAATACATAATGAAAAATGATGATAAAATATTCACTTATTTGACTCTTTTTTGGCTCTTTTCCTCCTAAGAGCTCAAAGTGCTTCATAATAACTACCTCAGTCATCCTCACAACAACTTTGTTAGGTAGGTTCATATAATTTCATAAAATAGATGAGAAAATTGTTGAATTTTGGGTTATTGAGGGTTGAGTCAGATTTTTAGAATTTTCTAAATGGTACGTACTGGATTAATATATGGGCTGAATGTGGTGATACAGGGCTGCAATTGGAGTGCTTAGGAGGCTGAGGTAGGATGATCACAAGTTCAATGTTAGTTTGGGTTTCATAGTGAGACTGTTAAAATAACAAGATAAATTAAAAAGACTTGCACGTGGTGGCACATACCTTTAATCCCAACAGAGACTGGCATATCTACATAGCGAGTTCCATGCCAGCTAGGGCTACATAGTGAGACCCTGTCTCAAAAACCTAAAATCAAATAAAAAGAGAAAAAAGGTCTAATTTATGGAAAATGCTTTTTTCTGATACAAGCTTAGGTGGGAATCACCCATAGTTTCTTACTAGTCATAAGTGGCTATGGCAGAGCAGATTGCATTAGTCTTAAATTACTTTGAGACATTTCATTCCAGGGTTTATGAAGTTTTAATTAAACCTTTAACAAAGTGATAGTTTAATGTTTCTGTTTTGCAATTTTACTCTCAAATGAAAAACCAGTGCACAGAAAAACATTCAATTTAGATGTCAGGCCTAGTGACTAAAGATTTCATCTCAAGTGATAAAAGGTTGTAGACAAAATTTGGAATGCAGATCCTACACTATTTTGTCACACCTTGGCACTAATGTCATCTCCAGCTTGTTGTTATCCTGTATCTAAGTTCATTATCAGGAAATTTTTATAAGGAATTTGAGTATTAAGTACTTCATGGAGATATTTAGTGTACTTTTAATGATGGAGAAAGTCCTACGGGGCTGAGTAGAATGAACAATTTAATTGGCCATACAGTGGTTTTAAGGGAAAGCTTTCTAAATACTCCATCAAGTAATATCTTCAAAATGTACAAAATATTTCTATCAGATTCTTACCTTAACTGTAGCTGATTAAAGAGGTGATTACCTTGTTTAATCAGAAATTATTCATCCAGTTTTTTTGAAGGAGCCAGTCTTTAAGATTAATAGAACAAGGCCGGGTGTGATGGCACAGGCCTTTAATCTCAGCACTCTGGAGGCAAGAGGCAGGTGGATCTCTGTGAGTATAAGACCCGCCCAATCCACATAGTGAGTTCCAGGACAGCTGGGGCTACAGGGAGACCCTGTCTCAAAAAAAAAAAAATTAATAGAATAGTATATTAAAGAAATTTGTTAAAATTTAGGAATAGATGAAATACAAGTAGTTACTCTTGTTTTAAGAGAATTTGTGTTAACCTGTAAGGAAAATGTCATTTTTGCATGGTTTATCCTTAAGATTTTATTGTTTTGAAAAACCATTGAATGTTGAAGGTGCTAGTTGTTGGTGAGCTGGTAAGAAACTGCACATTCTTGCAAAGAATTGACTATTATGCTTTCACTTTGCTGTCTCCCAGGTTAGGTTGTTAGTCATAAAAAGGACGAAGTTTAATATAACAAAAAAGTTACAGTTAGCCCACTTTCTGAAGAAGTAGAACCCTGAGTTTGTCAAGACCGCCAATCGCTTTAAGTACCTTAAGTACATGAAGTGCTCTGGAAGTATTTGTTAGTGTATCTAGTTTTGTAGTCTCCAGTGAGAATTCATTCTGTTAAGCTTTTTAAAGAATTAGGAAAAGAATAACAATAAAATGACACAATGGAAATATATTGGGCTACTGTGGTGTGGATTATCAAATTTTGGAATAAATGACTTTTCTATTTTTTTTTTCTTATTTTCCAGAATACTTTGCATTTAAAATTTAGATCTTCTTACATGGAAGAGGTCAAATCCAGTTATAGCAAAACACCTTTACAGCAGAGGCCATATAACCAAAATGTCCAAAGGCCCCAGCCCAGTGGACCATTTACTTCAATGATGTTCAGTACAAAAATTCCACTGCCGCTAAAGACTTTGGAAAGTCCCATTTAAGTTGTAACAGGATTTGACTATTAGGATGGATTTTGATAACCATTTCTTTAGTTGATAAATGTTCTTTGAAGCTGGAGTTTTGTTATATAGAAGTATCCTGGTTTCTTGCAACATAAGTCTTTTGTGTGGGCGTCTATATAGAAAATTATATTTTCTGATACATACTGTCCTTTTACTTGTCTGGGGTTGCCTTCAGATGTGGGTGGGGACTTTAAAAAGTCTTAACAACACCTTAAGTTAACAAATGAGCTCTTTTTTTTTTTAAAAACTCTTTTGGCAGACTTAAATCTTAGAGCATATGAGGTAAAATAGCTGACTGCCTCTGCTATGGGCCATCTTTGAGCAGAGCAAATTTTTGTTTTTTTTTTTTGGCCCTATTTCCTGGGGATGGGGTTAATTTTTACCTTGTCCTCTCATTTGAATTAATTATAGATAGGACTTTGGGTTTTAGCCATGTCACAGAAAGTTCTAAGAAAGTGTGAGGTTTTCAAATGACTAAGGTGGAGTGTTAACTATTGCCCTTTCTGAGCATTGGCATTGCTTTGACTTCTATATAAATAATGAGTGTAGCCTAATTTTCTGTCATGTGCTACCTAGCATATATATTTCTGACAGTCAGGTGGATTATCTTGAAATTTTAGACAAAGTTTCTGCCTCCTTGGAAAGCTCTACATCTCCTTGTGATTGGAGTGTGGGTTTCAAGATTACAGAAGGTGGGTGTCTTCATTTTCTATTTTCAATCACTCTAAGATGACCTGCTTACAGGTTCTCTGAGGCAGACGTCAGTTGTTCTTGTGCTAACTTTGCTTTGATACAGACTAAATAGCTGATTAGTTTTCCTAATGATGTAGAGTTGTCAAAATGTTCAGACTTTACAACCACTACAAGTGGACGTTTTAGTGGAATGAACTTATCTTGAAGTGTTTTTCAATTTATATTGAAGTATCTGAAGGCACCTCTCTTAATTTGGGTGATGACAGAGGTACATATTGCAAGGTATAATTATGAAAGGAGTGGGTGAAATGCCGTGAGGAATACAGAAATGAATAGAAAGATAACTGTCTTTTTTACCTTTCAGAGTTTGAGATTTTATAAAGATTTATGAAGGAAGGTCAAGTTGATTGTTGTTTTTGATTGCACCCTACAGGCTTGTATAAACTGGCTTTAAAATGGCATATTCCATTTCATTCTTTTAAATTGAAAGTGTTAGAAATGGTCATATTAAAACTGGAAATTGTCAAAAAGAATTTTACTGCATTTATAGTATCCTTTATCATTACTTAAAAACTAATGTGTAAATGGCCTGTTGAAAGTATAAAATCTTAATTATAAATGGGGTCAAAATTGACTTGAACTAAATCATTACTGAAAAATTTTGTATGAACAATTACTAGTTCTTAAATATGAACTGGATGTTATTGCTGTAGCTTATGGATTGCATTAATGCTCTGTGGCCTGTTACATAAATGGCAGTTAAACATTTTTTTAAGTTCAAGCTTTGTTTTATACTTACCAGCAAGTCCTGTTTCTTACTAAAAGTAGTAGCTGGCTTGCATTGCAAGTCTTTGCAATTCTTCCGCTTAAAACATGTCTCTGAATTCTTTACCATCAGTGTTGTAAGGCAAAAGTTGGTGTTTATATGCCGTACCAGGAATTTTTTTTCCTAAAGTATGATTATGTATCTTTACAATGGTCAAAATATCAAAATAAATTTCAAAAGGATAAACATCTTGACCATAAAAGGAAGTATATATTGGTTGGTATTTAAGCCAGCATGATAATGATAGGGTTTTTTTCCCTTAGGAGAAAAAAAAGCAAGAGCAGAAGCCGTAGTCATGAGCGAAAGCGAAGCAAAAGTAAGGAACGCAAGCGAAGTAGAGATAGAGAAAGGAAAAAGAGCAAAAGCCGTGAACGGAAACGAAGTAGAAGCAAAGAGAGGAGAAGAAGTCGCTCACGAAGTCGAGATCGCAGATTCCGAGGCCGCTACAGAAGTCCCTAGTATGTGATTATAATTTTGACTTTGGAAGGGTCATTCTCTAGGTGTTTAGGGAGCAGTTTTACTGGAGGAATATGAATTGTGAAATTTTATTGAACTGGTTTAAAAAGTATTAAAAATGAAAGATGTTGGCATTGAAGCTAGTAAAGTGAAAATGAATTTGCTCAATTTTTAGGCTCCTCACCCCCTTATGAATGAAAGGTTCTTTAATAGATTTTAAACTGAATGCTTTACTGATTAAGGCACAGGACTTTGCATGTGTTATTTAAGCAAGTTAAGAGTAAGTTCATTATGGATCATGCTAAACATTTAACTGTATTTAAACAGCTTTGGGAAGAATACTGTTTTCTAATCAATGTATAAAACAAGTAAGTAGTCTTTAATACTTCAGTAAGACCTTTAAAGTGTATGAGAGGTATTTAAATTAATACTTCTTTTTTTTTTTTTTTTTTTCGTCTTTTTGAGACAGGGTCTCCCTGTAGCCCAGCCCCAGCTGTCCTGGAAGTCACTATGTAGATCAGCCTGGCCTTGAATTCACAGAGATCTGCCTGCCTCTGCCTCCCAAGTGCTGGGATTAAAGGCATGTTGTCTCAAAAAGACTTAAAGAAAAAAAAGAGGTCCGATCCCTCTGGAGCTGGAAATAAAGGTAGTTATAACCCACCTGATATGGGTGCTGGGAACTGAACTCAGATTCTCTGCAAGAGGAGTATGGACCATTAACCCCATTATATCTTTTTTTTTTTTTCTTTCGTGTTTTGAGACAGGGTCTCCCTGTCATGTCAGCTGGCCTGGAACTCACTATGTAGACCAAGCTGGCTTTGAACTCACAAACATCCGCCTGCCTCTGCCTCCCAAGTGCTGGGATTAAAGGCAAGCGCCACCATGCTCAGCCATTATATCTAATTTTAAAAATTAGTGGAATTTGAAGACAAATAGATCTGAATCGGCCTCTGATCTTTTGCTCTTAAGGAAGTGACTTGGGCATAGCTAGTAATGTGAAAAGAATACTCATACTGGTATAATTGATGGCATCTAAATTTGGATCTGGTTCTTTCATCCTTAAAATAGAAAAAATTGAAAGTATTGGTTGAATTCCATGTTTGCTATACTCCTCCAAGTTGTTTGCTTCATAAATTGCATGCTGAGGATTAGACCACAGTGCTATTTTAATTGTCAGTGCTATCTTAGAATTTGTATTTTCTGAAGATTACCTACATTTTTCAAGTGGGATGATGGTGTTTTGTCAGGATGAACTAAATGGGAGTCAGTTACAAAATTTGGGATACTATTTTTGTTGAAAACTAAGTTATTTTGTCTGCCTGTTACCTTGGTCTGAATTTATTTAAAGATTAGTTCTTACGGAAAGTTGTGGCCAATGCCTTTAATTCCCAGCACTCTGTCTCTGTGAAGGCAGCCTGGTCTACATAGTAAGTTCCAGGCTAGTTGGGCCTACAGGGAGATCCTCTCACCTCCCACCTCTCAAAAAGTTGGATTTCAAGTGATTTTTTTTTTTTGTTAAAACTCTTGGAGAGTTTAACAGTTAAAGGGAGAGGAAATAGCATATTTTTCCTTATAAATTCTTAAATGAACTTAAATTTATACAATTTATCATTAGTAGGCTCCAGGGAGGCAGTGAATTTTAAGCCAACCAAATCTAGTAATAAGACTGCCTCAAAAATTTTTTAGAGTGGGGCATGGTGGCCCACACCTTTAGTTCCAACACTGGGGAAGTAGAGGGAGATGGATCTCTGTGAAATGGAAGCCTGCTTTGTCTGCATAGTGAGTTCATAACAGGTCCCCTTTTTTTTGTCTTTTTGAGTCAGTCTCCCAGTAGCTCTAGCTGGTCTGGAACTAACATAACAGATCTGCCTTCAGCTCTGCCTCCCATTGTTGGGACTACAGGTGTGTGCCACCCCGCCCAGCTTGGGTCCATTTCATTGAATGTCTCCTAAGGGAGTAGGATAGTAGGATGAGCAAAAAGTACTTGTATTGTAAATGAACTATTGTGAAGTAATGGGGATTGAATTTAGGGCTACTCCCTTGTTTGCTAGGCAACAACCCCCCCCCCCAGTGTTTTTGAGACAGGGTCTCCCTGTAGTGGGGGCTGGCCTTGAAGATCAGCCTGCCTCTGCCTCTCTAGTGCTGGGACCACAGGCTTGTGGCATCACATCTGGCTGGCAAGCATTCTTCACTAGAACTGTATTCCAGGTCCTCTGAACCATGTAAAATCCTTAAATTTCTGATGAGTAATTGAATGGGCTTTACATCTCTATTATGGACTATTTGGCCATAAAGAACTGATAACTAGTGCATTAAATGTGCTGTCATATTCTGTTTAAGAATTATTAAATGGAAAAATCAACTTCATGGATATAAAAATACTATGAAATTTAATTTTTAAAATTTTATTATTTTATGTGTATGAATGCTATGCCTGTACGTAAGTTAGTTCACCCGTGTTGTGCAGTGTCCGCAGAGGACAAAAGGCTGTTGGATCCCCTGGAACTGGGGTTAAGGACAGTTGTTAGCTGCCGTGCACGTGCTGGGATTTGAACCTGGGTCTTCTGCAAGAACAGTCAGTGTTCTTAACCGCTGAACTATCTCTCCAGCCCCTGAAATTTATTTATTTATTTTGCCTTTTGGGACAGGGTCTCCCTGTAGCCCCAGCTGGTCTAGAACTCACTATGTAGACTAGGCTGGCCTTGAACACAGAGAGATCCACCTGCCTCTGCCTCCCAAGTGCTGGGATTAAAGGCATGTGCCACCACGCCCAGCTTTCCGGAGGCAGAGGCAGGTGCATCTCTGAGTTCAAGGCCAGCCTGGTCTACATAGTGAGTTCCAGGACAGCTTGGGCTTCAGGGAGACCCTGTCTCAAAGACCAAAAAAAAAAAGTCCTTAAACTGGCTGTGGTGGCTCATGCCACAGATCCCAGCACTACAATCTTAGCACTCCCAGAGGAGGATCAGGAGTTCAACCTCATTCTTGGCTACGTAGTGAATTCAAGGCCTGTTTGGGCTATAAGATCTGTATGAGAAGTTTTTAAAATGTATACCATAAGCCTGGAATGGTGGTGCACACTTAATCCCAGCACTTGGGAGGAAGAGGCAGGTGGATTTCTCTGAGTTCAGGGCCAGCCTGCTCTACATAGTGAGTTCCAGGCCTACTGGGGCTGTAGGGAGACCCTGTCTCTAAAAGACAAAAAAAAAAAAAAGTATACTATGGATGTGCGTGTGATATGCACATATTTTTTTTTCCAAGAAAGAACAGTAAATTACTATGTTACTGCTGGTGTGAGGGAAGTTCAGAGTCACTTTTACTTTGTGTGTGTGTGTGTGTGTGTGTGTGTGTGTGTGTATTTATTAATTTCTTTTCCTGGTCTTTTTGTTTAATATTTGTCTCATTGGCTTTGCCATTGGGAGATTTAAGAAGCCACCATGAAGAAGGATCTTCCCTGAAACCTTAAAGACACTCTCCCTAAGTTACATAGGACCAAGGCAGGCAGCAGAGTTTTGTTCTTTAGTATTTTTATTATTTTATTGGTGTGTTTTCTGTGTGTGTGTGTGTATGCATGCACGCGCCATGTACATGCCTGCTATGCAAGGAGGACAAGAGGGCATCAGATCCCTTGTAATGGAGTTAAAGACAGTCTGTGGTAAATGGCAATGTAGATGCTGGGACCTGAATCAGGGGCCTCTAAAAAGAACTAGCCGTGCTCCTAATTGCTGAGTTATCTCTAGCTATGGCATTAAGGTTCTTTTACAAAGATTGGAAAGGGTCTTTAAAGTCTCTTTGAATATGTGGTTAAAATGGCTTTTGTTTTTTATATTCACTGACCTTCACTCTGGGTCCTGCCTTTACAAGAATTCTGGGTGGGGCTGGGAATGTAGTGCAGTGGAAGAAACGTGCCTAGCTATGTGAAACTGGGTTATATCACCACCAACAAAAAATAGTTTTTTTTTGCTTTTCCCTAATACTGTGCTGATTTGTCCTAGGAATTTGCCATATTCTCTAGGGAGAGGCAGATGGGTTTCTTTCTTTTCCCTGTAATCTTACTCTGTCAAAATATGTAAAGGTGTATAGCATATATCTGTTCAGTTGATCAGTTATGTGGCAAAAGACCTTTTTAAAATAACAAGGGGGTAAAGGTCCTAGGTTTTCATAAATTAAGGGTGTTATAAAAAGCTGGGAGAGATCAAAGCCAAGTCAGGTGACACATACATCTGTAAATCCAGCAGTGGGAGGCTGAGGCAGGAGGATCAGGAACGCTAGGTCATCAGCTAAAGCAAGTTCAAGACCAGCCTGGGCTACAAGACCCTATCTGATGGGGTGGGGAGGAATCCAGAGTCTCATAGAAAGGCAGTAGTGTGTTGGCTCGAGGATCTTTTTGATTCCGAAATCTCATTGCTAGCTGTAAAGCTGTAAACCTAAAGAAAAGTCCAACACCCCCTAGGATTTTCAGGGCTTCATCTGAATGTTTAAGAAACTTTTCTTCACACATCTGGCACTCAGAATTCCTGTTCTTGCACATTGCATTGTAGGAAGTGTCATCTTGTAGAACAGGGTTGTGAGGTTGAATAAGCCACAACAGTCAAAGCTTCTTTCCAGTTCATGCTGGGTGCTGTTACTCAAGACCCACCAGAAAGCATTGATGGCATCTGTCTGTTTGCTTCAAATAATGGCCAGACATGAGCAAGAGATTCCAAACTGGAAGATAAAGACTAAACCAAGGATGATCATGTATAAAGAATAGCAGGACTTGGTGGTGGTTAACAGCACCCACCAGTCCAGCCACTGCAGTGAGGAGAAGGAAGACTCCAACAGCAATGACTCCTCCAATGATGTGAATGCTGGACACCAGACCCAGACCTTTTCCCCAAGCAGCCACTTCAGTGAGCAATAAGCCCAGCAGCATGTTGAGAGTGCACAGCGTGTTCTTGGACGAGGCAAAGACTCCGCAAACCATCTCCCCAGTTCTGGGACCCCAGTGGTCCCTAGGACTTGTGGGGGAAGGTATTGGGGACCGTTTTCTAGGACTCTGACAGCTTCTGTCCCTTTAAATTGAAGCCCTATTTGTGTATATTTTTAAGGCTCAGGAATGTAAGCACAATTGTGGGATTGGGGGCTGAAGTAATATAATCTCAATGCTTAAGAATACTGGCAGCTTTTTCCAGGGAACCCAAGTTCAGTTCCCAGCATCCACATGGTGGCTGACAATGTCCATCACTCCAGTTTTAAGGGATCCAATACACTCTTCTGGACACTGGCATTGCATGACATGGGTGCACTTACATGCAGGCAAAACATACATAGAAAATTTAAAAAATAACTATAGACTGATGGTTTTTTAGAGTCTATAAAAGTTTTGAGGCTGTAACTTCTGGTCTTGGCACCTCTCTTTGGTCCAGGATAGATAAATACAAGGGCAGTAGATCTGGGATAAAGTTAAGAATTTTCTAAGTCATTTTGTTTCCTTTTCATTTGAGATGGAAAGAAACAGCCTAAACAATGTAAAATTTGCTGAGAGCATGAAATTCCATCTTAGCAAGACCCTAAGACTGTAACTAGTATAATTTTGTGTTTCCTTTTTAGCTCCGGACCAAAATTTAACAGTGCCATCCGAGGAAAGATTGGGTTGCCTCATAGCATCAAATTAAGGTTTTTAAACATACTTCTGAATTGCTTAAATTGTTTTTCAAGGAACCGATGTGATGTACCTGTTTGTAACTTATAAAAATATTTTACTTTTGCAGCAGACGACGTTCCCGAAGCAAAAGTCCATTCAGAAAAGACAAGAGCCCTGTAAGGTAGCTGTTAACTTCTTTTCTCTTTTAATACAAAGTTTTGCAAAAAAAAAAAAAAAATTAAACCCCTTTTGTAATTTTATGTTCTGCTAAATTTTATAATGATTTTGATAAGATTAACTCTTAACTTTCTAGTACTTTTTTTTCTTTTTTCTTTTTGAGCCAGGGTCTCCCTGTAGTCCGAGCTGACCTGAACTCACTATGTAGACCGGGCTGGCCTTGAACTCACAGAGATCCGCCTGCCTCTGCCTCCAGAGTGCTGGGACTAAAGGCGTGCATCACCATGCCCAGCAGTTTTTAAAATTTTTTCTTTTTCAAATAAGGTCTCTCTGGAGCCCCAGTTAGCCTGGAACTGGCTATGTAGACCCAGGCTGGCCTTGGACTCACATCCTTCTTCCTGTGCCTCCAGAGTGCTTTGGTTAAAGGCCTGCGCCACCACACTTAACTTCATTTCATATGAAATTAATAAATAATGAGGTTTAGGAAACAAATCTATTTGGCACTGATTCATGAAAAAATATATATTAGGTGTTTTACTGAATTGTAGTCAATATTCATGAAAGTTGCCTAGATGGATTTTCTTTCTAGACGAGAATCTGTACAGTTTACTGCTATGGTTCAGGAAACATTTTGTCATATGGTAGCATTCTTCACTAGCATTTCTGGCTGACTGTAAAGGGAACTTTTTTTTTTTTTTGTCTTTTTGAGACAGGGTTTCCCTGCAGACCCAGCTGGCCTGGAACTCACTAGGGAGACCAGGCTGGCCTTGAACTCACAGAGATCCACCTACCTCTGCCTCCTTAGTGCTGGAACTAAAGGTGTGTACCACCTCGCCGTGCTAAAGGTAACTTTTTTTTTTTGGTCTTTTTGAGACATGGTCTCCCTGTAGCCCCAGCTGTCTTGGAACTCACTATGTAGACCAGGCTGGCCTTGAACTCACAGAGATCCTCCTGCCTTTTGTGAGTTTGAAATCTTATCTTTTTAGCAAGTATTCATTTCCTTATAAGAAAATAACTAGTTATCATCATTCTCTGAATTGAATTAAGATTTGTAGTACTTTGACCATTGCTTAAATGACATACAGGCTGGGCATAGTGGCATAGGCCTTAATCTCAGCCAGCATAAGCAGACGGATTTCTGTGAGATTCAACCCAACTCAGTTTACATACCAAGTTGCGGGCCAGCAGGGGCTATAGAGATACTACTATACTTTAAATAATAGACATTCAGACTGGTTAAAAAGCTTTGGTGCAGGAGTACTTAGTGGGGGGCCCAGGGTTCCCCATCCACAGCCCAACAAACAAAAGTATCCATAGAATTCTAAAGAGTATAAACTAAAGTTGTTGTCCCCCCCCCCCTAAAGTGTTTCCTAATGTGCAGAGTATGAACAAAGCATGTTTGGGCTTTTATCTTTTTAAAATTAATTAGAACCTTAAATACTGTGGTATATTGTGCTTTTACTTTTTCCCCTTATTGGAGCACTTAAGTGACATCTACATCTGCAGGTTTAGAAGTCTGGTGTCTTTATGTTTTTTGTAAAAATGAATAAGTTGAATCTCACTTCATATTTATTTAGGCAATTTCACTTTTTTTAAAAAAAAAATAGCATACAAAAAATGTGTTTTATGCTGGATGTGGTGGTGTACAGTGGTGCAAACCATTATAATCTCAGCACACTGGGAAGCAGATGCAGGTGGATCTTTGATCTACATAGTGAGTTCTAGGTCAGCTAGTGCTGCAGGAGGCCCTTACTTAAAAATAACTTTATTTTGAGCCTAGGGACATAGTTCAGTGGTAGAGCATTTTTGTAGTAAGTATGAGGAGGTGCTGGGTTCTGTCCCCCAAAATACACAAAGTCTGAAAAGATACTTTCAAAATATTACAGAGCTGGAGATGTACCTCAGTTGGTAGAGTACCTGTCTGGCATATAGGAGACTTCGGGCTTGATTACCCCCAGCAATGCGTAACATGAGTCTGGTGGTGTGTACCTGTAATTGGGAGAATTAGTTAAAGGTAGTCCTTAGTTACAAAAGGCATTCGAATATCTGTGAGTTTGAGGCCAGCTTGGTCTACAAAAAAAAGTTGGAGGGCTACACAGTCTATATGAGACTGTCTCCAAGTAAATTTTACTAAGTTAAATCTATATTCTTTTCTTGTTAGGGAACCTATTGATAATCTAACTCCTGAGGAAAGAGATGCAAGGACTGTTTTCTGCATGCAGCTGGCAGCAAGAATTCGACCAAGAGATTTGGAAGAGTTTTTCTCTACAGTCGGAAAGGTAGGGGTGGAGGGATCAGTCAGCGAAGAAGAGCACTTGCTATTCTTCAGAGGACCCGTGTTGGGTTTCCCAGCACATGTAGGCCTGGGAAATCACTCTGCTGGCTTCTGTGTATTCTTGTATGCATGTAGTGAACTTAAACACATGCAGTCAAACACATAAATAATAAATATCTTAAAAAGAAAGCCATTGCTGGGCTGGAGAGATGGCTTAGCAGTTAAGCCCAGACTGTTTGTTTGCAGAGGACCTGGTTTGATTCCCAGCACCCACATGGCAGCCACTAACAATCCTTGACTCCTGTTCCAGGGGAATCTGCTGCCCTCTTCTGACCTCTTCAGGCATTGCAGGAAACAGGTGGACTCACGTGCAGTCAATACACTCATACACATAAAATAAAAATAATAGGGACGGGAGAGATGGCTCAGCAGTTAACACTGGTTCTTCTTGCAGAAGACCCGGTTCGATTCCCAGCACCCACATGGCAACTAACAACTGTCAGAGGATCTGACAGCCTCTTCTGTCCTCTGTAGGCATTGCACATGGGTGCGCTTACCTGCATGCAGGAAATACATGGATACACCTAAAAATAAGTATTTAAAAAAAATAGTAAAAAAATATATTTTAAAAGAAAGCCTTGCAATAAGTGAAAGTGTTTTAGGTTTTGTCATTTATGTGTATGCGTGTATTGCCCGTGTGTAGATACATGCACCCATGTCGTGCAATGCCTGAGGAGGACAGAAGAGGCCGTTGGATCCCCTGGAACTGGAGTTACGGACAGTTGTTAGCTGCCATGTGGGTGCTGTGATTCGAACCTGGGTCTTCTGCAAGAACAGTCAGTGTTCTTAACCACTGAGCCATCTCCAGCCCCCCAAGTTTTGTCATTTTTAAGTTTTGTGGGAATGGTGTTGAAGCTTGGCTGATAAAGGTGCATGTTGCCAAGCAAGATGAACTGAGTTCAATCCCCATAATCCACACTCTTGAAGGCCAGAGCTGACTTTTAGCTTTTATAAACTGACATGACAATGTCCCCCCATCTTCAAATTAAATGATCATTATGACATAAATGGATGAAAATTATAAAAGAAATTTGGTATGCTGGGTGTGGTGGCACATGCTTTTAATCCTAGGACTCAGAAGGCAGAGGCAGGTGGATCTCTTGAGTTCAAGGCCAGCCTGGTCTACATAGTGAGTTCCAGGCCAGTTGGGGCTAGAGGGAGACCATGTCTCAAAAAAATGAATTTGGTTGTATCTGTCCCTACAGGGATAGCACATGGGACTCTGAGGCAGGAGGATTGACCTGAGCTTCAGGCCAGTTGGTGCTTCATAATTCCATGCCAGCCTCCTCTACTGAGTGGATCCCTCTCAACTAAACAGGAGAAAAGTTGTAAAATCCTTTCCTGGGTATAGCAGCAGAAATTTTTGGTCACCTTTCCATTTACCATTTTAATTAATTGGTATATCCATTGACTAGCACTGTATGAAAAATAAGACAGGAGGAAACACTTCCAAGATGTCTTCTGACCTCCAAACATGCACATTCCCCAGTATATAAAAAAACAACTTAGTTTATTCCAGGTGGCCCATACCTTTAATCCCAGCACTCCTGAAGTAGAGGCAAGCAGATGTCTGAGATCCAGGCTATCCTGGTATATATATAGCACATTTCAGGTTAGTGGCTCCAGGGAGGACCCTTTTCCAAAAACAACAAAAAGTATATTTGTGTATGTGTGTGTGTGTATATATATGCCTGTTGTCAAAACAATTACATGTGTATGGTTTGGAATGAGTTTTTGCACGAAGATAAATGCTACATGTGCCTTTTTCTTTGTAGGTTCGTGATGTGAGGATGATTTCTGATAGAAATTCAAGACGTTCCAAAGGGATTGCATATGTGGAGTTTGTCGATGTTAGTTCAGTGCCTCTAGCAATAGGATTAACTGGCCAACGAGTTTTAGGTGTGCCAATCATAGTACAGGCTTCACAGGTAAACTTTTTCTTGATTTAGAGCCTAACCTTGTTTTAGATATTCTTTGCTTTTTCAACTTTTCTGTGTTTAATCTGATAAATGACCTTTAATGCTGTCCTGTTGCATTAAAATAGAATTTGCAAACATAATATTAAAAGACTTGACAAATGTCTAAAATTTTATTCATGTTATTTCATTAGTAAGGGACATATATCTGATTGTTTCCTCTTGCCTTTCAAACGGAATGATTTTATTTTATATGTGTGTGGTATCCACGTGCCCAGGGGATACCCTCTACATGTGGGTGCTGGGAAACAAAATAAATTCCTCTGGAACTAGTGCTCTAAATGACTGAGCCATCTCATCTTTCCAGCCCCTAAAGGAATGTTTTTGACTGAATAAATTCAAATGCATTCTTTTTTTCTTCTGTCTATTTGAGACAGGGTCTCCCTGTAGCCCCAGCTGGCTTGGAACTCCCTATGTAAACCAGGCTGGCCTTGAACTCACAGAGATCTGCCTCCCTCTGACTGGGATTTAAAGTGTGCCACCACACCCGCTTGGTTGTATTCTTAAGAACATACATTTGTGTGATTCTTAACAATAGTTTGAATAGACATCAGTTGCAGAATTTTCTTTTAAATATGCTACCAGTGGAACCCAGGGTCCTGTGCATTCTAGGCTAATGCTGTTTCTCCTGAGTTATATACTTAGCCCAGTTGTAGAATTTCTTGAAAAATTTTGAAATAGGATTTGGAGCATATCTTTCTATATTAACCCATGTTATGATTAATTTCCACTTACTTGGTACTCCATAGTGCTTAAGTATTTCATAAAATTGAGTTTCATGGTCATATATTTTAGATCTTTATAATGTAAAAAATTAGAGTGCCTCACTTAAAAATTTTTAAAAATATATTTTATGTGTATAAGTGAATTGCCTGCATGTATGTAAGTACCACTCATGTCATGCAGTACTCACAGAGGCTGGAGAGTGCATTGGATCCCCTGGGACTGCAGTTAATGGACAGTCCTTAGCTGCCATATATGTGCTGGGATTTGAACCTGGGTATTTTGCAAGAGCC
This sequence comes from Nannospalax galili, assembly GCF_000622305.1. NCBI lineage: Eukaryota > Metazoa > Chordata > Mammalia > Rodentia > Spalacidae > Nannospalax > Nannospalax galili. The sequence goes on along the minus strand of NW_008344592.1, from coordinate 546,843 downwards.
AGCCATTGCTCTTAAACTGCTGAGCCATCTCTCTTAGCCCCTGGACTGCCTCACCTTTGAGCATATAAGAAATTTTACTTAGGAGTCTTCTTTTTTTTTTTAATGTGTATAAGTGTATTGCCTACATGTATGTGAGTACACCTGTGTCATGCAGTGCTGCGGAGGTCAGAAGAGGGCTTTGGATTCCCCTGGAACTGGAGTTAAGGACAGTTCGTAGCCACCATGTGAGTGCTGGGAATCGAACCCGGGTCCTCTGCAAGAGCAGGCAGTGCTCTTAACTGCTCAGCCATCTCTCCAGTCCCAATTTAGGATTCTTATAAGTAGCCATGTGCCCTTGAACAATCCTGAGTTTTTCACTGATAATTTAAAAATGCCATGCTGCTTGATAGACCGTGACTCAGTGGTTAAGAGCACTGGCTGTTCCTGCAGAAGACCCAGGCTGGTAGCTAGCAGCCATACTTAACTGTAGTCCAGTGGATGGATTTTGATGCCGCCTTCTGACCTGACAGGCACTGCTCAACATGAGTGCACAGATAATGCAGGCAAAACAGGCAAATACAAAATGAAAATAAACTTATTGAGATACTAATTTAGTTTATTGTAAAGCTTGGTTTAGTACTAGTCATGTATATGAGTTTCCTATCAGAAAATGATCTTGTGGTAGAATATAAAAAAACCACCCTGTAACAGAGTGTTTTACAACAAATACTGAGTTGCTTAATGACAGTTTGATATATATCGTTCCTTGAGCCTTGTATTTCAGCATAAACTGATAAAGGCTTATGGTGACATTCAGTTGTCACAATGTACTTTCAGTTACATTGATCTTTAGTTTCTGTCTTTGTGTTGTGTTTGTAGACAGGGTCTCCCTTTAGCTGTGGCTGTCCTCAAAACTAGCTGTGTAGAAAAGGCTGACCTTGATCACAGAGCTCTGACTGCCTCTGCCCTCTTTCCCTGCAGTGCTGGGATGAAAGGCATGTGCCAGTCAATCTTAAGTTGTTTTCTGAAATTCTTTTACGGTTGATTTCATTTAGTCATGACATACTTTTTTTTTTTTAATAAAACTTACATAAGGTTTTTAAAACATATTAAATTTCAGCAATTCTTTGTAACATTTAGGGTGTAGGATGTAGCTCAGTGGAAGGTAGAGTGTTTGCATAGTGTGCACAGGTTTCCCAGTATCCTTTCCCCATTGCAAAAAATAACCAGTTTTGTAGGCCAGGCCTGGTGGAGCATGCCTTTAATTCCAGCATTCAGGGAGGTACAGGCTGGTGGATCTCTGAGTTCAAGGCCACCCTGGCAAGTTCTAGGCCAGCTGAGGCTATAGGGAGATCCCTTCTCAAAGAGATCAAAAAAACAGTTTTGCAATTTCATACTATTTATAGCATGGCAGTAATCACCACTGTGCATAGTCTGAACTTGTTCCTACCAAATCTAGCAAACCATAATTTACCTTACTACTTTATCCTAGTTGTTAACGTCTAAACGAATTTTTTCTCTATTTATTTAATTATTTATCTAGGTACAGGGTCTTACTGTGTAACCCTGGCTATCCTGGAACTTGCTTATGTATACCAGAATGGTGTTGAATTCCAAGAATTCTACCACTGCCTCAAGTACTGTCATAAAGGCGCCACCATACCCATTAAATTTGTGTACTTTCTATCATTCCTGTGAATGAATTCATAGAGTCATTTGGTAATTTTGTAAATCTCTAGTCTCACCATTTCTCTGTGTACCTAGTTGTCATTGAGCTAACCTGAGACCTTATTTATTAGTATTATTTGAGGTTGATTTTGCTTATTTTATTTACAGGCAGAAAAGAACAGAGCTGCAGCAATGGCAAACAATTTACAAAAGGGAAGTGCTGGACCTATGAGGCTTTATGTAGGCTCATTACACTTTAATATAACTGAAGACATGCTTCGGGGGATCTTTGAGCCTTTTGGAAGGGTGAGTTTTTTTTTTTCCCCCTAAATGTTTTATTTATTTATTTATTTATTTATTTATTTATTTTTTACTATTTTTGAGAGGGTCTCCTTGTAGCTCTGGCTGGCCTGGAACTGATTATGTAAACCAGGCTGGCCTCAAACTCAAAAGAGAGTCTCCTGTTTCTACCTCCCCAAGTGTTTTATTTTTATTACTTTATGTGTATGAGTTTTTGCCTGCATGGATGTAACTGTACTCATTTCATGCAAAGCCCGTAGAGACCAAAAGAGGGTGTCATATTCCCTGGAACTGAAGTTACAGAGTTAGAGTTGTTAGCACTCACGTGTATCCCTGGAATCAAACCCAGGTCTTCTGGAAGAACAGCAAGTGCTCTTAACTGCTGAGTCATCTCTCTAGCCCCTAATTTGTTTTCTTCTGACTGTAGACCGTCTCCCCACCCCAAAATTCAAAGCTTTAAAAAAATTTATTTTTTATTTTATGTGTATGAATGTATTGCCTGCGTGTAAGTGCACCCACTCATGGTATGAAATGCCCGTGGAGTAACAGATGGTGGAGTAACAGATGGTGGTTATCCACCATGTAGGTGCTTGGAATCAGTGGAAGAGCAGCAAGTGCTCTTAACCGCTTAAACATCTCTTCAGCCCATAATAATAATTCTACTGGAGAGATGGCTCAGCAGTTAAAAACACTGGTGGTTCTTACAGAAGACCTGGCTTCAAATCCCAGCACTCACATGGCAGCTAACAACTGTCCATAATTCCAGTCCCAGGGGATCCGACAGCTCCTTAGGACCTTTGAGAGCATTATACAGCCAATGGGGTGAAGGCACCGCCTACTATGCATATCATTATTTTTGTGACGTCAGGGGAGGGGGGTCCGGGGGAGGGGCCTGTGGCCCCGCCCCCGAAGGCACCGCCTACTATACATATCATTTTTGTGATGTCAGGGGAGGGGGGAGGGGCCTGTGGCCCCGCCCCCGCGCTTTTGGTTTTGAATATAACCGCTTTCAGTTTTCAATTAGGTCCGCTGTGACGTCAGCCCGAAGCGTGGCGGGGGCTGGGGCCCCGCCCGCGAGGGAATGCGGTTCTCCGACCGAAGCGCCTGCGAGGGCCCGCGTGGCTCCACCCACTCGGAGCCAGTTTCGTTTTGTTGTCGCCGAAGGCGACCGTG
>NW_008344592.1:473153-543584 GCF_000622305.1 Nannospalax galili | reverse complement strand
ATAGGTATATTGAAGTCTTCTTCTGATTCTGTTGTTGTTGCTAAAAAATCATTAATGTCTGAATCATGAATTGAAGATTCATCATCTGAATCTTCGAGTGTCAAATCGAAAGTTATTCTTTTATTCCATGGGAAGTCGTTCCACTCTCCTCTGAGTTGGTTTTTAAGGTGGGTGCACTTACCTACACACAGGCATACGTATGTATAAAATAAAAATAATAAATTAAAAAAACTCTTGTGCTCAACACAGGTTCACTTAGGTACATGCAGGCATTCACATAAAATAAAATTAATTTAAAAAATTTAAGAGGTTGTGTATGGTGTCCATGCCTTTAATCCTAGCACTTGGGAGGCAGAGGCAGGTAGGATCTGCATAGTGAGTTTCAGGCCAGCTGGGACTACAGAGAAACCCTGTCTCAAAAAGACAAAAAAAAAAAAAAAAAAAAAAAAAAAAAAAAAAAAATTGTAGTCCTGCAGAAGATTTTATTTGGGAAGAATTGTGGTGTCTTCATTTCTTCTCCATAAGGGAAGGGAAAAGAGTTTATATATACTAGATTTTGATTTTTTTGTTTTTTTTTTTAATTTTATCATTTTTATTTTGTGTGTATGAGTGTATTGCCTGTAGGTATGTAAGTACACCCGTGTCGTGCAATGCTCATGGGACAGAAGATGCCGACAGATCCCCTGGAACTGGAGTTATGGACAGTTAGCTGCTATGTGGGTGCTGGGATTCAAACCTGGGTCTTCTGCAAGAACAACCAATGTTCTTAACTGCTGAACCATCTTTCTAGCCCCCCCCCTTTTTTTTAAGTTTCTCAGAAAAAATACTTTTGAGTAATTTATTTCTTTTATATTTTAGATTGAAAGTATCCAGCTCATGATGGATAGTGAAACAGGTCGATCTAAGGGATATGGATTTATTACAGTAAGTGTCTTAAGTAACAAGATAATTTTTGTGTTGCAATAAAACTATATGACTTTTGGATTATTGGGGAAGAGCCATGGTTCAAGTGGTTTAAATTAATTTGCAAATAATAGCCATTACTTCTTTGAGGCTGGGTTTTTCTATATAGTCTTTGCTGTTTGTTACTTTGGCTGTGGCTTGCTTTGAACTAAGGGCAATCCTGTCTGTTTTCTGAGTGAATAGTGATGTTACGGGTTACTATTCTAGCTATCATTCTTGATAAGTTAGGTATGTTCATCATATCTGAAGTTTCATATAGCTATTTCCTGATAATTCCATACGCAGTGCTTAATATATAGTCAGTTTGCAATGTCATCTTGTCAGATAAGTTAAAGGGTACTGGGATTTTAAACAGTTAAAATGAAGGTCTTCTCAAAGTATGTTTTATTTAATTCCTTATTCCCTCCCCTCCCCCAATTTTTTTGATAGTACCTATCGCATGTTGGTGATCTTATTGACTCAAACTCCTGAATCCTAGAATTACAGACATGAGCCACCACAACATCACCCTTCAAATATAAATGTACATACCTTATTCAATTAAAGGTGTTAGTGGCTAACCATGGCAACTTAATAGATTATGGAGTAATTTCTTATTTTACTGTAAATAGATCTGCCTTAATCACCTCCCCTTTGGTTCTAGAATCAATCCCAGGGTCTCATACATGCTGGACAAATGCTTACCACTTGTCTTCTCTTTTACCCTTTCCTTCTTAAAAGTAATTTTGCAAGACTTTTTGGCACATGCCTTTAATCTCAGCAGAGAAGTAGGTGGATCTCTGAGCTTGAGGCCAGCCTTGTCTACCTATCTAGGGCAGCTGGGGCTACAGGGGGAACCTGTCTTAAATAACAACAAAAAAAGTAGTTATTTTATTGTCGCAAATTTTCAAATATATGATCTTACTACATACTTAAACCATTTTAAGACCCAAGGCAGATATTTTTACTTACAACACATATTTATTTTAATCAGATAATTGAAATTATGTCTGTATTTCAGTAAAACATAATACTTCCTGTGATGATAAATACCGACTAGAGGAAGGAAGCTACTTCTAAAGTATAACTCAGCAAAATTTTTACTTTAACAGTAATATGGCAATTATCTTTTTCCTAAAGACTACTTACATTTATTGTTATGCTAAAGCCAGATGTTTTATTTTTCCATTTTGAAATAGTTGCACAGCTTTGCACCATATTTGGCTAGAATTCTATTTCTGTCTGCACCTCTGAATTAAGAATTTGAATGATCAGAGCTCTGGGAATGTAGTTCAAATGGTCATTTGTTTGAACGAATTAAACCTTGGGTTCACCACTGAAGGAATTGGGTGTGGTTGTGCACACCTGTAATCCTGGCACAGAGGAGGTGGGGTAAGACCATTTATTAAAAAAATAAAAGGTGGGGCTGAAGAGATGGCTCAGTTAAGAGCACTGACTGCTCTTGAAGAGGACCTGAGTTCGATTCCTAGCACCCACATGGTGGCTACGAACCATTCTTAACTCCAATTCCAGGGGAATTCAAAGGCCTCTTCTGACCTCTGTGGCATTGCATGACACGGGTACACTTCACATACATGCAGACAATACACTCATACACATAAAATAAAAATAACAAAATGCTTTTTAAAAAAGGTATCAAGAGTTCCTTGAGGCAACAAGATTTTATTTAAGAGAATTATGGTGTGGTCTGAAAAGAGAAAAATTTTCCTGGGGTGATAGCCTACTTTAAGGCAGTTGGCTAGGAGAGGGAAAATTGTCTCAAACTGGGAAAATGAGGTATCTCGAGGATATGAGGGGAGGAAAAGCACCCTAGGCACATTTACTGGATGGAGAAGGATGTGCCCTAGCACTTTAATACCTGAGTTTTCAGGTCCTTCTTCTGGGGCGATTGCCTTTCACATTGAGACAGGGTCTTCACTTCTCCAATATCCCCAGAATCAGTTATGAGTGCTACATCCAGGAAATAACCATGCCTCTGTGATTTAACTTTTTTTGGGGGTGGGGTGAGGTGAGACAGTTCTCCTGTAGCCTCAGCTGGCTTGGAACACTGTAGACCAGGCTGACCTTGAAATCACAAGCGATCCGCGGGCCTCTGCCTCCCCAGTGCTGGGACTAGGAGTGCGCCACCATGCCTGGCCATATTTGCTTATTTTTATTTTATGGGTAGAGATGGTTTATCTATAAGTATGTCAGAGTGTACCACTTGCATGCAATGCCTGCAGGTGCCATAAAAGGATTGGATCCCCTTGAATTGGCGTTACAAGGAGTTTAGCTGCCATTTGGGTGCTGGGAACTGAACCTGGGTCCATAGGAAGAGGGACCAATGAACCATCTCTCTCAGCCTCTGGGATTTAACATTTCCTGAAGATCATAGGTCTCATGAAACCTGCCACCACCCTGTAGCTTGCTGGCTTGTCTTTAGGGTGATAGGGAAATTAAGTCTGATTAGCTCCATGCACTTAACAAAAGGAAAAATAAAGAACTTTGACATAAATTATTAAGATAGGACCCAACATTGGTTTCAGAATTACTAGTAAGCTGGGTTTCATGGCTCACGGGTGTCAGTACTTTTGTGCACTGATGGAGGAGAATTGCCTATGTTCAAAGCCAACCTATGTTACATTGTGAATTGGACAGATTTTAATTTTCCGGGACTGAGTTCTTTCATGAGGAGCAGAGGTAGCACCTTATGTTTATCCGAGCACATTGGAAAGGATTTTAGTATTTGAAAAAAATTATTTAATTGTTAGAAAGATCCTATGTTCCCAAATACTGATATATCAAGGTAAAATATTAAAACCTTTGTGCATTTGTAGTCTGATTATCCATGCATACTAATAACCATTAACATTTTTGTACTTTCTCATCCATCCTAGAGTCATGCATATTTAGATTTACAAAAGTAGTAGTAGAGGTATAAATGTAAATTAATATATTGTAACAGGAAGGAAGGGGTCAGTTGAGAGTCAATGTCCTGGTGGGACCTCCTGCAGCTATGGGAAGGCCAGGCCACTACCAGACAGGTTCTCACATGATTTCTTGACACCAAAAAAGTACTTGTCCAAGCCTTGTTCTGGATGATTAACTAGGACCTTGTCATTGTGGGCCATTTTTATAGCCTAAGCCCCAGCCCTGCTTCTCAGTTGTGGAAGAAATCCATGGGTACTGGGCTAGTGTCATGTAAGGACTTTGCAACTTTTCTATGATGTATGTCATTGGAGCTCTCTGTAGTGGTTAGCAGTGAAATTTTCATTAAATGTAAAATAAAATAAAATAAAATAATATATTGTAACTCTGTATCCCATTTTAGTTTTCTGACTCAGAATGTGCCAAAAAGGCTTTGGAGCAGCTTAATGGATTTGAATTAGCTGGAAGGCCAATGAAAGTTGGTCATGTTACTGAAAGAACTGATGCTTCTAGTGCTAGTTCATTTTTGGACAGTGATGAATTGGAAAGGACTGGAATTGATTTGGGAACAACTGGTCGTCTTCAATTAATGGCAAGACTGGCAGAGGGTAAGTTTTTCTATTTGTTTGTCCTGCATATGGTGGTGAAAAAGAAAGGTAACCACAAACTGAGAAATGGAAAAAAGATTATGTTGGGATTCACGTTAATCTTTGACAGTATATTGTAATCTTTTATTTGTATCTTAGGGGTATGAGTGTGTTGCTTGCATGTATATAAATGCTCCATGCTTGTAGTACATGAGGAAGCTAGAAGAGTGTGGAACTTTACAGAGGCATTGTCAGCTGCTATGTGGATGTCCTCTGAAAGAGTAGAAAGTTCTTAACCTGAGCCACACATTGTAAACTGAAAAGTGCTTTTTATTGAAGTTTTCAATGGAAGTACTACAATGTATTTGAGTTTTGTATATTACCATGCTTTAGAGGAAATGAAATTATTTTACCTTGTCATCTATAATTTGATTTATTATTACTACATTTTTTTGTGTGTATTGTAATAAAGTCAAATTTCCTTCTGTGAGGCGCGCTGCAACCCTCTCTCCCTACGTTGTACTTAACAAAAACTACAGTTTAAAGAATAAAGATATTCACTTGGGCTTGCCAACAAAGCTTATGCTGTCTGGGAGAGGGTTACTTATAAAGGCATGGAAGCCCATGGGCATTTTCCCCCACATCTTGGCTGAGCTTTCCAGACCCACCCACTGGCCCGAGATGGTGAAACTCCACTCTCCTCCCTGGCTTCTTTGTCTGTCCATAGACCCTCCCCCTTATGTACTGAAGTTGACTGATTGGGTGGGAAGGGGTGACTGTCTCCTTCCCTTCATCCATTTTAGGGTTGAGACCCCTGCTAGTTCTTTTGGAGGACACACCTATCAACATGTGTCTTTATGGGGAGCAGCCCACATGTATGAAGATCAGAACAACTTGGGGGAGTGGTTTTCAGGTCATGAGACTTGGTGCAGGCACCTTTATTACAGAGCCATCTTACTGCCCAATGTAGTGAGGTTGCTGTGGTAGAATATATCCACAAAACTTAGACTTACTCTTTCACAGGTACAGGTTTGCAGATTCCACCAGCAGCACAGCAAGCTTTACAAATGAGTGGCTCTTTGGCATTTGGTGCTGTGGCAGGTAGGAATTGAATCTTTTCTAATTTGAAATCATTGTTTTTTCATCTAATTCGAAAATACTCCAAATTTTTTGCATTGCAAAGGACTAACTGAGAATTCAATTCATCAAGTACTTTTAGCATCTAAACACTTGAAGTTTAGATTTAGGATATAGCTATCTACTAGTCAGAATATTCTGTGAGACTTTCTGAAATCCACATTGTAATTTTTAGTTTGCGTTGGTCAAAATTGAAGATCACAAGTATATTTTTTGGAAGAAAAAAATGATTTTGGTTATATTTTCAGAAAACATCCTATGTGCCTTAAATCAAGATATGTCTAAAACAATTGCATTATGAAGAGCACAGTGAAAGCTATTTAGTTTTGTTTCCTGTTGGCTGTGACAAAGTACTCTGACAAGCAGTTTAGGAGACAAAGGCTTTATTTAGCTCAGGTTATCCTAGCAGGGAGGTCACAGCTCAAGGTAGCTGTTCATCTTACTAGACATAGTCAAGAAGAGACCAGGGAATGCATGCATGCCAATGCCCAGATTTTTTCCCCCTTTTCATTCATTCCTATGGCCCAGGCACAGCTGACAATCTGAGTGGGTTTTCTTACTCAGTTAAGACAGTTCTTATTGAGTTCTTACAGGTGATTATCTATTTTCGTCAAGTGGACAGTCAGAACTCTGTTTGCCTTCCTAAATAGTATGAATACCTTTGAGTTGGAGAATAAATTTGAGAAAAGAAAAACTGAGAGACATGTTTTTGTGTTAGTTTAATAGATAATAGTTTTTGATACTTTGCCTAATCCTCTAAAAATAGAGGACTTGTCTAATCATATGACTTTGAAATATGATTGTGGTTTCTCTTGAATTCCTGACAATCATAGAAGTATAATGATTTTAAGGAAAGAAAATTGAGGGATTTGTGCAAGTAACATTTGATAACTCCCCCAAATACCTGTTGTTTAATTATTTTGAATTTTTAAATACTAGCTTTAAAATCTTTACAGTAAATTAATAGTATGTGTTCTGTAATTGAAGACATTGAGGTAAACTTATTTCCAAAACATCCCCTTTTTTTTGTTTTAACTTTTTTTTTTCCTGAATATTGTTGCTTTGCTACTTCAGGTCAAATTTTAATAATAATGAAAGAAACGCTTGATAGTTAATCATCCTCTAGGTATTGCATTAGAGTTTAGATTTATTCCTTGCTTTAATAAGAGTGATACAGTGGTAAGTTTGACATGGTGGCTGAAAAATCTGTACATCTTGACTTGCCTTGAGTTTGAGGCTCTCCTGGAATAATGAGTTCCAAACCAGTCTAATGTATACCATGAAACTCTTAAGTAAATAAGCATTCCTGTATCCTGAATATTGTATCAAATATGCTGGTGTTATTTTCTAAACAATATTTTCAGCTAATTGAAAATTGTGTTAGAGGCAGGGAGATTTCTGTGAGGTGAAGGCCAGTCTGGTCTCCAGGCCAGCAAGAGCTACAGGAAGAAACTTATCGCAAAAAAAAAAAAAAAAAATTAGCTGGACATGGTGATTCATGCCTGTAGTCCTAGCACTTGGGAAGTACAGGCAAGTACAGGCAGGTAGATCGGTGAGTTGGAGGCCAGCCTGGTCTACATGATGAGTTCCAGGCCAGCTGGACTACAGGAAGACCCTGTTTCAAAAAGACAAAGAAATAAATTAAGTTAAAAAATTTTCAGTGTTAAGCAATCTCACCATCAGTTACTATTTCTTAGATGAAGAACGTATTTCTGGGTATTCAGTAGTTGATGTGAAGTAAACTGATTGTGACCAACTGACATCTAAAGATCCATATGAGTTCCTAGATACTGCAACCATATTTATGTTTTGTTACAGTCTCATGTTTAGTGATCAGTGATGTGATTTTGGTTTGTTTGTTTGTTTGGTCTTTGATGCAGGGTCTCCCTGTAGCCCCAGCTGTCCTGGAACTCACTATGTAGACCAGGCTGGCCTTGAACTCAACAAAGATCTGGCTACTTTTGCCTCCCACGTGCTGAGGTTAAAGGTGTGCACAGTGATGTGATGTGTTTTGTTTTGTTTTGTTGGCCTTTTTGAGACAGGGTTTCTCTGTAGCCCCAGCTGGCCTGGAACTCACTATGTAGACCAAGCTGGCCTCGAACTCACAGAGTTCCCAAGTTCTGGGATTAAAGGCGTGAGCTACCATGCCCAGCTTTTTTATTTTTTAAAGGTTGCCTTTTTAAAAAAGCTTCTCAAATTATTTGGGGTTTCGGTGGCATATACCTTTAATCCCAACACTCAGGCAGAGGCAGGTGGATCTCTGTGAGTTCAAGGCCAGCCTGGCAGCTTGGTTTACATAGTGAGTGTCAAGCCAGCTAGGGCTACAAGGAGACCCTATTTCAGTAAGACCAAAAAAAATAAAAATAGAAAGAATGCTTCTCAAATTACTACTGAGTTTATTCTCAATATAAAATATTTTTTTCCTACACTTAAATATTAGGTTAATGCTTATATTTGTCCCAGTGTTTATTAGGAAAATGCCATATACCTTTATGTGTATGATTGCTGGTCCTGCAACTATTCAAGTTCACACATGTTGTGTGGTACCCTTGGAGGACAGAAGGACATCACAACCCTTGGAACTGGAGTTACTGATATTTGTTAGCCAGTCAGTATGTAGATGCTGAGAATCAAACCCAGAGTCTGCAAGGGCAACCAGTGGTTTTAGCTGCTGAGTCAGCTGTTCAGTCCCTCAATAACTTTTTAACTTTTTTTTCCTGGTCTTTTTGAGACAGGGTCTCTGGAGTCCCACCTAGCCTGGAACTCACTATGTAGACCAGGCCAGCCTTGAATACACAGAGATCCACCTGCCTATGCCTCCCAAGGCCTGGGATTAAAGGTCTGTACCACCATACCCATCTTTAATTTTATCAAGTGCTTGGTTCTTACGTGTGGATTTCAGAGATCAACTTAAGCAACCTGATTCTTCTCACCATGTACATCTTATTGGCCTTAATAGCCACTATTTTTGAGACAGGTTCTTTTCCCGGTTCTTCCAGTACTATCTTTACAGTCCCAAACCCACAGCAATCCACTTTCTTCATCCTGCCACCCTGGCTTGCCATATTTCATAGTTTTTTTGTTTGTTTGTTTAATAGAGTGCTTCCTTCTTTTTTCTTTAGGTGGAGTATATAGTAGGAGATGAGTCTGTCTTATGTATATAGCCCAGGTTGTCCTTGTACTCCTATGTAGCTGAGACTAGCCTTGAACTACTTACTCTCCCTCTACTCAGTGCTAGGATTTGAGGCATGCTCCCAACACTCTTAGCCTTTTCTAACTAATAATAGTCTTTATTGTAACATAGATACATTAGAAGTAGCCAGAAAAGTTTGTAAATCTCTTTACACATGTACATTTCCTCCCATTTTCAGTAAAAGGACAAATTATTTAAAGTTTACTGACAGTTTCTATGGTCATACCTTGTTCACTTGGTGTTTACCAATTACCTTCCCTTTGCTCATGGAAATTTGGGTTTTGAGCAGCTAGCATTCCCTATATTATATCCTAATGTATTTGGGGTATAGATCTGCTTACATATTTCTCAGTGCTTTATGTCCCCAACAGAAAATCCGTATAGATTAAGTAATGTTCTTATTTCTTGTCAAATTTTCTGCTCTTTTACTCTTACAGCTTTTGCTTAACAATATATTGGGCAAAAATTCCTATTCATTTATTTTCTTTGTTTTGATTATTGCACAGGCTCTCACTATGTAGACCAGGCTGGCCTGGAACTCCCAGAGATCCATCTGCTTCTGCCTCCCAAGTGTTGGGATTAAATGTGTACACTACTGTGTCCAGCTTTTTTTTTTTTGGTATATTTTTTAGACTGGGACTCCCTGTAAGCAGCCCCAGGATCTCACTGTAGACCAGGCTGGCCTCAGTCTTGGAAACATCAGCCTGCCTCTGCCTGGAATTAAAGGCATGTAGAACCCTGTGTAACAGACCTCCCCTGTTGTTTATTTCTAATACTATTTATAGTATCCTTAATACTCATTTTAGGCCAGAAAACTTTGGCCTTGATAAGATTGTCATGTGTAAAACCAGGAAATGCTAGAAAAATAATTTCACGTTCAAATAGTGTCTTTCTCAGTGGTTACTACTGAATTGGGAAATTATTTAACATGGTTGTGTCATTTTTATGTGTATGGTTGTAGGGTTTACAGTTTTATCTTAACCTTTTAAATTACTGAATGCTTACTCCCATTAATTTTAAAAGAAAATTCCGAAGTACTTGGAATTGAATTCTCAAAATCAGGGTTTTTCCACAGATTTTCTGACCGGTATGCTCCCCTTTCCCCATTTCCCATTATTTCCAGTTGGAAAGTATTGGTGATGGAAAGCATTTGCTATAGGCAGTAGTAGGAATAGGAAGAGAGTTATAAACATCTTGCTAGAATAAGAGGGGAAAACAGGCCCCAAAGCCTTGTTAATGAGGAATGGGGAAGGAGGTTTGGCTGCCAGGTTTTAATAAGTACATCTTAATAAACCCTGCTCATGTAGTCCTCTTTTATTAATGCTTTCCTGACATTTACCCTGTTAGTTGAGGCTCTTCATTGTTCCTGCACTGAGCTGTAGAATTCTCTTTTGTTATAGATTTGCAAACACGACTTTCCCAACAGACTGAAGGTGAGTTTTTTAATACGTTTTTAAAAAATTGTCTTTGAATAGAATTAAATGTAGGATATGATTTGTTGATAGAAGATTGGATCTAATTTTTTCATATGTATATTGTAAGGTACTTGAGAAGACCAAACCTTATTGCATTATAATAGACAAAGAAAATGAAAGTATCCATGTTGTTTTAGGTTGCTTAAAATTTTCAGCTTTGGACTTTAGCCTGTAGCCCAATGGTAGAATGGTGGCCTATGACAGTACTGTGTTTTTAACAGGAAAAGGAAACAAAAATTAACTAGGCAGGGTAGTGTGTGCCTTTAGTCTTAGCATGGCTATGTCTGAGATCCAGGCCAGTTGAGGCTACAGGAAGACCCTGTCTGAAATCCCAAACAAAAATAGAAATAAAACTAAAAAACTTTTTGCCGGGCATGGTGGTGCACGCCTTTAATCCCAGCACGTGGGAGGCAGAGGCAGGTGGATCTCTGAGTTCAAGGCCAGCCTGGTCTACATAGTGAGTTCCAGGACAGCTGGGGCTACAGGGAGACCCTGTCTCAAAAAAAAAAAAAAAAAAAAAATTTAAAACCTCATTTTAAAGTTTAAATTTTAAAACCTATTTCTTTAATGGTTTCATGGATATAAAACGTGAAATAGTCTGAGATTATATTTATAGTCAAGATGTTTAGACCATAGAGTCGAAACTGAATTTGTTATAGGCAGTGCAGTTCTGAATTTTTGATACCGTAATATTACTGATTTGTATTGTTCTAGCCACTACCATCAAGCCATGAGTAAGTTGCATGCACATTGAAATGATACAAAAGTGGACTCTAATTTAGTGTCTTTAATAATAAAGTCTCTATGGCAAAAAAAAAAAAAGCATCTTGCTGTTTCCATTGGATCCATCTTTATTGTGATGTTAATGTTTATATCAGAATGGTCCTATATAAAAATAATTAGTATGTTCTTTGATAATTGAGCTAAATTTTTTAAGTTTCTATAGCATACTATACAGTTGATTTTAATGCTTCATGAAAAAATAATGGAGAAATTTTTATTTGGCTTGTGCATGCTACATGGGTTGAGCCAAAAAATTCTATCGTAATTTGCTTGATGTTCACTAGTTTTCATAGTCAGTCGTAGAAGACTTGAGAAATGGGGTGGGAGAAGACAATCAGGTGTGGCATGTTGCCTTATTTCCAGCACTTGGGAGGCAGAGGCAGGTGCATTTCTGAGTTCAGTGGCTTCTGGGGCTACAGAAAGGCACTGTCTAAACACAAAAATGCACAATACTTTTTCTATGCATGCTTATATTTGTTTTATGATAAGCTATACATGTAGTGGTCTTTTCCTTAGTAATACTTTGTTGGTAGTGAAATTTAAAAGTTTTGTTTTTTTTTTCTGGTCAGCCCTAGCTGACCTGGAACTTGCTATGTAGACCAGGCTGGCCTGGAACTCACAGAGATCCGACTGATTCAGCCTCCCAAGTGTTGGGATTTAAAGGCATGTGTCACGGAGCCTGGCTAAATTTATTTATTTTTTTAATTCATTAAGGTGAGTTTTTAAGATGCCCTGGCTGTTCTTGATCTCGTGAGTTAAAGTAGTTCTATTTCAGGTTTTTCTAAGTAGCTAGTTGGGACTTATGGGCAGTTACCCACTTTGTCAGGTAACTTCCTCCAGTAGAATTTAATTTCTTTAGGGATATTTATATTCCTTTTAAAATCACTCAGTATATATTGGTCATCCCAGTAGAATTATGACATCATTTGTTACTGTAAGAAAATTATTTGTTTACTGAGGGCAATGAAGGAAAAGGCTTTTCAAATCTTCATGAAAGAAATTACCTTCTGTTGAAGGAAAAGCATTTGTAATTCTGTGAGGAACAGTCATTTTTTAATGGGGTGTTTCTTGCATAACCCTAAGTTTTGTTCAGTGGAATATTTCTGATGCTTCTTAAGGTGATTGTTCATTTTAATTACCACGATTTCTTAATGCATTATTTTATCCTTAGCTATTTGTTAAGCATTGGAATGAGATTTGGTCAGATAATATGATTACGGTGAGTTCTGTAATAGCTACTGTAATAGCTACTGGTATTATATTTGTAAATTGTATATAAAAAACATTGGAACAACTGGTGAAATTGGCTGAAAACAAGAAAAATTCAAAACAAAAAGAATACAGGAAAAAACCATTGGAAAACTATCTTGGAAAAGAGCTTTTAAAGTTAAATATTATAGTGTCCAGTATTTAAAATGTAATTGTAACAGATACGTTGTTTGTGTGTGTGCGCTTGTGTGTGTGCACGACTACCCGCTTATTGTGGTAAGAGAAAATCTTTTAAAGTGCTTATTTATTACATTTTCTTTGGATACCTTTGTGTCTTTTAAAAGTTTGTGATACTAAGGTTCATATATTTAAAAAAAAGTTGGGTGGGAGAGATGACTCAGTGGTTAAGAGCACTTAATACTTTTGTATAGAACCCAGTATCTTTTCTTAGAACCCACCTTGGTAGCTCACAGCTGTCTAACACCCACCCCTCTCTGACTTCCGTGGGCACTAGGCATGAATGTGGCAAATCCCTATAATGAAGGCAAAACACTTGATGCAGAAAATAAATCTTGAAACCAACAAATACAGAAGGGTCTTTTATTTGGTCTTTGTACCATTTTCTTTTTTACTTTTTATTACTTTTTCGATGTTTTTTTTTTTTAATGTCTTTTATTTTTTATTACTTTTTCGATGTTTTTTTTTTTAATGTCTTTTAAGAAACAGGATGCCAAGGAGCCAAGTCTAACCTTGAATTTACTTTATTGGCCTGGATGACATTAAACTTCTGATCCTCCTGTCTCTACCTCCCACTTGCTGGGATCACCAAACCCAATTTGTGCTGTGCTCAGTATCAAGCTAAGAGTTTTGTGCATGCTACACAAGCAGTCTAACAATTAAGCTATACCCCCAACTCCTGAAATTTTGAGGGGAAAATGTATTTGTAGTAATTTTGTTCACATTCTTTTTCTCTTGTAATTTTCTCTGTATATAGGTATACAGTGCATAATTTGTGTTGGCTTTTATAAGTAAAACTGATCATTTAGTCACATTTAGCAGAACATTTGTATTAAGTAAGGTGAATTGGTATAGTAAGTGATTATCTTCATATTGTTGAAATGATAATCTCTGCCATGGTAGGACAGGTTTTGTTGCTTTCATTTTTAGTTATTTTTCAGGGATAGTTAACACATTTTCCATGAAGCTAATTTCTTTTTTTCTTGTTTTTTAGCCTCTGCTTTAGCTGCAGCTGCATCTGTTCAACCACTAGCAACACAGTGTTTCCAACTCTCTAACATGTTCAATCCTCAAACGTAAGTAAGCTTTTGTTAAACTGGGATTAAAAGCTTTTGAAATTTTCTGTAATACGAAGTTTGTGTAACCAACTTTCCAAGTGCTGTATCACTGACAAAGATCCTCAGCCAGGGTGGGTTTTTTTTGTTGTTGTTGTTTTTTTCAATTTTCCATGTGTATGAGTGTTTCCTGCATGTATGTAAGTACACCATTCAGGTGCAGTGCCCATGGAGGCCTGAAGAGGGCAGTGGAATCTGTCGTACTGGAGTTTTTTTGTTTTTTGGTCTTTTTGAGACAGGGTCCTCCTGTAGTCCAAGTGTCCCTGGAACTCACTGTGTAGACTGGACAGGCCTGCCTCTGCCTCCCTGTTGGGATTAAAGGGATTTGCTATCACACCCAGCCCCCTGTAGTTGTTAGAGTCTCACTAGATTATCCCTTTCCTAGCTGGAACTCCCTCTGTAGACCAGGCTGGTCATTAGTTCAGAGATCTTCCCCTGCCTCTGCTTATCACCATCATGTACTTCAATTAAATGTGTGTGTCAGCACATCCTGTTCCAGCCTCTTTTTTTTTTTTTTCTTTTTCTTTTTTTGTATTCTTTGCCTGCATGTATGTAAGTGTACAATGCATGTGCCTGGTACCTTTGGAACCTGTTAAAGTGATCTCCCATGTGCTCATAACTGAACCTGGTTTAATGCAAGTGTTCTTAACTACTGAGCCATCTTTCCAACTCTTTCTGCTCTAGCCCTCTTTTTATTTCATTTTGAGAAAAGGGTCTTAGTGGGTTGTTAGGAACAGTCTTGGACTTGATCTATTTTCAGTTTACCTTCTCACCACTCTTGTTTTGATATTTATTAAACATTATCAGTCAAATATAATGATTTTCTTTTATTAATGTATGGTGTTGGTAGACATACTTTTGTGTGGGTTTATGCAGGTATATAAGCATACATGTGTGTATCTATGGTTGTAGAGGCCATCGGTCACCCTAAGGTGTGATTATTTGGGAGCTGTCTACTTTGGCTGTGTCATTTTGTTTTATTTGGCTTTTTTGAGATAGGGTCTCCCTGTAGCCCCAGCTGGTCTGGAACTTGTTATGTAAATCAGGGTGGCCTTGAATTTACTAAGATCCCGCATGCCTCTGCTTCCTGAGTGCTGAGACTAAAGGCATCCACCACCACTCCCGGCTTCATTTTTTTTGTTGTTTTTTTGAGACAGGGTCTCGTAGCACTGGAGCTTGCTGTATAGACCAAGCTGGCCTGTAATATACTTTCCATGTGTATGAGGCCCTAAGTTGGATCTTCATACCCATGTACAAAGCTTGGTTTCCACAAGCCCGTGTTGGGGAATAGGTAGAGACAGGTGAATCATTTGAGCTCATTGGCTCATCAGCTCAGTTGTAAAGATGAGTTCAGGTTCACTGTGAGACTTTGAAAAAGGTGGAGGGAATTGCAGGGAATAGCACTTGCTGTCAGCCCTTACTACCCTAGTACTTTTAAGTCTTGAATATAATTTCATTCTTTTTGTAGATTCTGATTAAAGTTTAATATTTTCTTACAGAGAAGAAGAAGTTGGATGGGATACAGAGATTAAAGATGATGTGATTGAAGAGTGTAATAAACATGGAGGTGTTATTCATATTTATGTTGACAAAAATTCAGCTCAGGTATTTGGAAATTTTGAACTAAACATTTTAAATATACTGTTCTGTGTCATATTGTTTACATATTTGGGGCATATCACGGACTTTTTTTTTTCTAAATGGAGCCTTGCATTGTAGCCCTAGACTGGCCTTGAGTTGAAACTAATCTGTCTCAGCCTCCTATGTACTGAAATTACATGCATGTGCCACTCTGCTGGCCTAGTGGTTATTTTTAAAAGGAACTTCAATGTGTTAGCTAAGAACCCCCTCCAAAATAAAAAGCTATTGCAAAACAATTCATTTGACAAAGGTTATTAGCATTACAGATCACTTCTTGGTAATATCCAGATGCTGGCATGAATTACATCCATCTTTATTCATATATTGCCTGCATGTATGGGAGTGCACCCATATCAGTGCAATGCCTTGGAGGTCAGAAGAGGGCTTTGGATTCCCCTGGAACTGGAGTTAAGAATAGTTCACAGCTGCCATGGGGGTGCTGGGAATCAAACCCAGGTCCTCTGCAAGAACAGCCAGTGCTCTCAACCTCTGAGACATGTCTCCAGCCTCTCCATCTTTATTCTTACCTTAGCTAAAAACCAAATAACATATGGTAATGCAAATATGGGCATATAGTCATTTTCAATAAAACTTAAGTGCATACACAGTATTTATTAGAATAAATATACAGAATATATATGTGTTCTGTACAACTTTTTTTAAACCTTTTTATCTTTTAGGGCAATGTATATGTGAAGTGCCCATCTATTGCTGCAGCTATTGCTGCTGTCAATGCATTACATGGCAGATGGTTTGCTGGTGAGTTTTTTTCTTCTTTTTTTTTTTTTTTTTTTTTTTTTTTTTTTTTTTTTTTTTGTTCTGTCCTTGCTACTAAACTCAATGTTTACATCAAGTGATTAAGATGCTAACCCAACTCTTGTCTTTTTTTCATCAGGTAAAATGATTACAGCAGCATATGTACCTCTTCCAACTTATCACAACCTCTTTCCTGATTCTATGACAGCAACACAACTACTGGTTCCAAGTAGACGATGAAGGAAGATATAGTCCCTTATGTACATAGCTTTTTTTTTCCTTGAGAATTCATCTTGAGCTATCTTTTATTTAGATAAAAATAAAGAGGCAAGGGTCTACTGTCATTTGTATACAACTCCTGTTACTTTGAAAAATAAAAATGTTAACAGGAATGCAGTGTGCTCATTCTCCCTTAACTAGCAAACCCCACTTTATGCAAAGTTCTCCTGCCTTTTTAAATGTTCATTTAGAAAATTACATTAAGAATCTATAGAATAGCTCTAGGGGGAACAAAATGTGCTTTATGTATAAAGGCAGACAGGTAATGTTTTAATATTTCGGAAGCCTAACTTTTTACACAGCAGTTAAATTTCACCTTTCACTCATGTATTTCGCTCATGGTTCAGCAAACATTTCTGGAATGAATACACATGCAGTGTATGAAAATTCTAGGCAGCTAAAGGGCTGTTTAGCATCTCACCTTGGTAAGAAAGGGAGACTTAAAATTATATTTCTTGATGGCAACTTTTCAATTAATGTATCTGTAAGTTTCTTTGTAAATACTGTGTGTTCTGGTGTGTCTTAAGATTCCAAACAAAATGATCCCTGCATTTCTGAGGATGTTTAGTAACAGTCTGGTAAGCAAAGCAGTCTGGGCAAGAGATAGGAAATGCAGAAATAGGTTTTGTCTGGTTGCATATCTTTGCTCTTTTTAAGCTCTGTGAGCTCTGAAATATATTTTTGGGTTACTTCAGTGTGTATGACAAGACAGCTTGATATTTCTATCAAATGACTTTCATATTGCAACAATCTTTGTAAGAACCACTCAAATAAAATTCTCTTAAAAAGGCCACAAATGTTCATTTTTCCAATGTTTTAATGTTAGAAACTCGAGCATAGGCTATAAGCTTTCATTTTGAGAGGGATCACCGTTACAGTCAGGGTTACTACAAACTGATCCTCCTGCTTCTGCCTTGGGATTGCTAAAGTCATAATAGATAATATACCACGTCTAGTATTTAGTAATACTAAAGAACTTGGCAGTGTAGGGGAAAAAATTCTTTTCCCCTACCTACCTGCTGTTGAGTTCAACCCAGGATTTTGTGCATGCTAGGTAAGTTGTCTACCATGGAATTGTGTCCCTTAGCCAAAGAATGTATGCTGCATGGGAAGCTTGCCCTCGTTTTATTCTTTTACTGAATTACCAATATAATATATTTTGGTGGTTAATGCATCAAAATGCTGGGGAAATTTTTACCTTGATTTTCAAATATGGATGTTTGATGTAGGTGGTCTTTGGGAATAAATGCTTCACTACTTTTTAAGACGAGTTCGGTCTTTTCCTAAGTGCTGTGTAACACGATTTTTGCTTGCGATGCTTTTGCTCTATTGAGGCATACTGGCCTGAACCTTTTTAGAGACAGAGTCTCACTGCTTCACTGACCATTACCTCACTGTGCTAGGACTGGCCATTAGACTTCATGCCTATTTGTGGTTTGGGTTAAATCTTGTTGAATAGTCACTATGGATCCTACTGGAACACTTAATTCTTAGTCTGTACCCTCTCCAGTTATGATCTGTAGTTCCTAGAGCTGTTCTAGTGTCTTTCCATACTCACTTCCTGCTCTGTTACAGTATTGGTGAGGTTTTCAAGTACTAGTCAGTTTTTTGAGGGGCAATGTCTACCCAAGACTGAGGCTTAGTTTGCCAAGGACACTTGGTTCATAGAGATGTTCTGTCAACCTAATAAAATTTTGTGATATGGTTACACAGTTGAATTGTTGAGACCTGCGATTTAGATAGTTAAAATTGGCTATTTCAAATGTGTCTTCTACTGGGTAAGTTTGTGTTTTTCTACAGAAATTTCAAAGATCAGACTATTGAGTAGGACAAAAATGTAAATTAAAATTTTTTAACCAACAATGAACTAGTCTTACGGGGGCGGGTTTTTAATAAGACAGGGTCTCGTTGGAGCCCCAGCTGGCCTGGAACTTGGAGATCTGCCTGCCTCTGCTTTCCCAGTGCTGGGATTAAAGGCTTATGCCACCACACACCGGCCAATTAACTAGTTTTAAAGTTTGTTTACAACTTTGAAACATGCCAACCGTGTTCAGTAGCTCACCTTTTAAATATACAAGGTCTTTGGTTGAGCTGTACAATAACAGACTGAGAATGAGAAGAAAAAACTTTTTATTATAGTACAAGGGTCGAGATGGATGGGAAAGTTTAGATGTAGCAGGCACTCACTGTCCTGATTAGCATCTTATGCCCATTCCGATGGCCATGAATGTGCCAAAGGTGCCGCCACTCTGCATCATGGTTTTCCCAATGCCGCCCATCAACTCCCGACCCCGCATTCCGATCCTGAGGAGAAAGCAAGATGGGGCCATTTGGGAACAAAATCAGGTCAAAGTATTAATTTTCCCCTTTCCAATCCGTTTTCAAATAAGTCATTAACACTCAGACGATTCCTTTACCTTATCTGCTAAGATGAGAAATACATTCTGTAAATTGCCTCCAGTTTATAGAAGGCATCAGGTACAGTATAAAGCACATGGGCAGGGACACCAGCTTCTATGGTGTGTGCTACCTAAGACTGTTTTAGTTTCCTGTGTTCATGATTTTTGCAGTTGAATACCGGCTATGTAGACAGTATAAAACGGGCAATAGGTCATTTAGAAAAACTACGTAACTACAATCTTTTTTGAGGGGGAGGGGCGGGTCTTTATGAGACAGGGTCTCCCTGTAGCCCCAGTTGACCTGGAACTTAGGTAGACCAGGTTGGCCTTGAACTCACTGAGATCCGTCTGCTTTAGGTTCCCAAGTGGTAGGATTAAAGGTGTGCGCCACCATTCCCAGCGATAACTACACTCTGAGCACAAAACACTAAGTTTTGAGTAAACTAACATAATAAAAATACATATCCAAATTATTTCCTCTATAATCTAGCGGCATTTGTGTGCGGAATGAGTCCATTTGCTCCATTTCTATATCCTTTTTTCCAGAATAGTAAAACCGCACGAACCTTGCTTCATTCCACACCAGGCAGCAATAGCAATAATCCCCATTCTCGCGGGTTTACGGTGTGCCAGATGAGGTGCAGAGCACGCCACTATGATTAGTTTGAGTTGGAGGTGCGTGTTAGTGCACGCCTACAGTGAACAAACTGCCTCCAACTTGCCCAAAGCTACCCAATTAGAATGGTCAGAAAGCCATTTTGACGCCAGCGCTCCGAGTCTAAGTACTGCGCTTCCAACCTATAAACAGGAAGTCGGTCTAGCTTTCGAAGGACTCGAGGCACCGGGGACCGAGAGGGCTCTCTTGTCCGAGGGAGCCGGGAAGTCCCGCCCAGAAGTCGCCCGCGCCCCTCACCTGAGACAAGAAAAGGTGCCGAAGAGCGCCCCGGCCGCCATGCCCACGGCGCACCCCATAACGAAACCCATCTTCACGCGGTCGAAGCAGCTAGGCTGGGACTGCCCGTAGGGACCCACAGCCACCGGCATCTGCGGGGTGAGAGGCCAGCGCGTCAGGCCCGGCCGCCAGCGCGGGAGCTGGCGGGCAAGGACCGGGAGTTCCGCGGAACCAGGGCTTCCCCAGGCCCTCGGTCCGCGCAGTTAGGCCTCCGCCGCGAGGGCCATACTCACCTCGCTTCCTTCCACGGTAGCTCCGCTCGACGTCTCTCACAGAGACCTGGGCGGAGGACGCGCGCGGCCCGGAGTATCGCTTCCGGAGCGCGCGGCATCTACTTCCGGGAGTCTGGGTCTGCGGACTTAAGGGCCTCAGATGGTGAGCGCTGTTGCTGGGAACATGCTGCTGCGAGCCGCTTGGAGGCGAGCGGCTAAAGCTACGTCCGCGGCTGCCCGGCGGAGCCCTGCGGCGCCCACCCGGGGACTGCGCCTGCGCGGTACTGTCCCCGTCGCGGTCGCCCCCACCCTCCCAGGCGGTACAAGCCATGCGGTGCCGTTCGTTCCAGACGCGCTGCCCTGCTCCGGAGCCTCCCGGGACCTCCCAGACTGACGGTTCCCGTCATCGGCAGCCCCCCTTTTCCCCGCAGGCCGCTCGGCGACCGTGCCCGGCTCGTTCCCTGAGCCCACCAGGCTCATCCTTCCGACCCCTTCCTGGCCGACAGATGCTGATCGAGGCTCCGGTCCAGCCACGAACCTTTGCAGGAACCTACGCTTGTTTTCACTTTTCTTCTAAGTGATTTTGCCTTTCAGAGCCCTTCTGACTCCCTTCAGGCAGTTATAACATTGCGAGCATCTTCCTCCTCTGAGACTCCGCCTCTTACCTGGAGTACCTTTGCCGAGTGCTGGCTTCTCTGTTGATTTGTTGTCTTTCCTTTGAGATTTGATTCCAGCCTCCCTTCCCTTCCCCTGGGTGCAGCCCTGAGCTGCTGCTGTCTTGTATGCCCTGTCCACAGTTGCATCATATCTCAACCACTCCACTGCATTTTTTTGTCAGTTGTAGATCATGCGCCCTGGTTGCCTGTTCCCTCGGAGGCGGAGTCAGTGCTGCGACCTCTCTATATGGATGTGCAGGCTACGACTCCTCTGGTAAGTACTGAAGGAGAGCTTTTCCCCCTAAGTCTTTATAGGGAATGTAGTTTAGAATGACAGACTTCACAAAAAGGCTAGGTTTGTGCAAAATTGAAAATCATTAAATGTGTTAGGAAAGGTAGTAGTTAATCTAGGAGTCGGGTCTTAAATTCTAGTTTGCCAGAAATGGCTTTACTGCTTTGACCTTGGTCAAATCACTTTCAGTACAAGTATTATAGATTTAAAAGTTCATTGATGGGGCCTTAGAGTTGGACATGGTGGTCTGTAACCCAAGCACTTGGAAGACTGCCACTTAGTAACTATGTGAACTTGGGCGAGTATTAAATGGGCTGAAAAACATACTGCACCCTGGCACATGATAAGCACTGAATAATAGTAGTTATTGGGGTTGGGAATGTGATTCAGTTGCTAGAGTGTTTGCCCAACATGCAAGAGGCCCTGAGTTCAATCCCTAGCTCCACATAAAACCTAATTTCTGCCAGGTGTGGTGGCGCACGCCTTTAATCCCAGCACTCAGGAGGCATAGGTAGGTGGATTTTTGTGAGTTCAAGGCCAGCCTGGTTCTACATAGTGAGTTCCAGGACAGCTGGGGCTACAGAAAGACCCTGTCTCAAAAAAAACGACCAGAGGAAAAAAAAAAACTAATTTCTGTAATCCTAGCACTAGGGAGCCGAATGCAGGAAGATGGAATTTTAAGGTCATCCTTGGATACATCATTCAAGGTCAGCCAGGGTTACATGAGGTTGCCCCCCTCCCCCAATCTCCAAAAACTAGTTATTTAGTGCTAAGTACACATCCTACTGCTGGCTATGCTCCAGTTCCATTATTAATACAAGTTTTCATTAGTGTGAGGAGGGTGTTTGCCTGCTTTTGTCAATTCACAGGCCTTTGGATTTTTTTATTTTTTATTTTTTTGGTTTTTTGAGATAGGGTCTCCCTGTAGCCCCAGCTGGCCTGGAACTCACTATGTAGACCAGGCTGGCCTCAAACTTAGAGATCCACCTGCGTCTGCCTCTTGAGTACTATGATGAGTACTGTGATTAAAGACTGACTTGTGACATCACACCTGGCAAGTAATTCTTTGTAAATCAATTCCATTGCCTGATAGGACTGGATACATGTGTAGAGACAGTTGTCAGAACAAGACAGTGTTGGGGTGGGAATGTAGATCAGTTGGTAGAGCTGGTAGAGCGATTGCCCGGCATTCACAAAACCTTGGGTTGGATACCTAGCACTGCATTAAAAAACAGACACAGTAGTATACAACTCTTATCCCAGCACTACTAGGAAGGTATAAAAAGGAGGATCAGAAGTTTAAGATCATTGTCAACTACATAGTAAGTTTAAGGCTAGCTTAGGCTAGAGACCCTGTCAAAACCAAAACAAGATTGCGTTGTTAGATATGGAGGCAGGAGGATTAGGAGTTTGACACTAGATTGGGCCACATAAGACCCTATCTCTCTCTCAAAAAAAAAGGACAATGTTTATAAACTACCTGAGGGAATGGTAGAAGACTGTCATTTAAAATGGTTTGGGAGTAGGAGTATATTAGATTGATATTTGATTAGAATTTGAGGAGATGGAGGTATGTTAGGCAGTATCTGAAAGATTGAGACTGTACTGAGCAAGATAGGCAGGTTTCAGAGTGTGGAACTGGGCCTGAGTTGACCATGGACTCAGTAAGACTCATTTATTCTCTCCTGCTCAGGATCCCCGGGTGCTTGATGCCATGCTTCCGTACTTCATCAATTACTATGGGAACCCACACTCCCGGACCCATGCATATGGCTGGGAGAGTGAGGCAGCCATGGAACATGCTCGCCAGGTCAGTACAGAGGAACTTGAGAGGTTTGGAGTTCAAGTTCAGTGGCCTGGATGAGGCATTTTCTTCCTGGAAGTGGAAATGTTTATACTTTAAAAAAAAAAAAAAATTTATGTGTATGAGTGTATTGCCTGCATGTCTATAAGTGAATCCATGTTGTGCAATGCCCAGGGAGGTCAAAAGAAGGCATTGAATTCCCCTGGAGCTGGAATCACAGATGGTTGTTAGCCGCCATTTGGGTGCTGGGAATTGAAATTGGGTC
Source organism: Nannospalax galili (assembly GCF_000622305.1). Taxonomy (NCBI): domain Eukaryota; kingdom Metazoa; phylum Chordata; class Mammalia; order Rodentia; family Spalacidae; genus Nannospalax; species Nannospalax galili. Next base: position 520,722 of record NW_008344592.1, on the reverse strand, counting down.
CTCTGTAAGAGCAGTCAGTGCTCTTAACTGCTGAGCCATCTCTCCAGCCCATGGTTATATAAGAGGTTCAGAGAGTAGCTTTGGAGTTTAACAGGAATTTGATTGTCATATTTCCTAGCTAAATTACCTTGGATGTACTAATTTCTCTAAGCCTTAATTTCCTCACATATCAAGCAGCGAGAATAACAGTTTCTACACTAGAGGGTTATTGGGGTCAATTAAACAAGGCAATGCTGGTAAAGTTTAATACATATATAGTTCAGTAAGCACATAGTAAGAGTTCAATAAATATGTTAAGAAATATATATTATTTGGACCAGCAAGACTGCTCAGTAAAAGTGCCTGATGCCAAATTTGACAACTAACTTGAGTATGATCCCAGGGATCCACATGCTCTAGTATGATAACCCTTCACCCCAAAATCATTTAACAATATTTATTATTTGATGGGCATGGTGGCACACACCTTTAAACTAGCAGAGGTAGGCCAATGTCTGTGAGATTGAGGCCAGCCTGAGCTATATACTGAGTTCCAGGCCAGCTGGAGCTACAGGGAGACCCTGTCTCAAAAAAACAAGGACTGATATATATGTGTGTGTGTGTGTGTGTGTGTGTGTATTATATATATATATAGTATATCACATGTATATATTGACATTTTAGGTTTTTATTTTTTTTTTATTTATTTTTATTTATGTGTGTGTGGGTACTTATGAAGGCTTCAGGTCCTTTAGAGCTAGAGTTCCAGGTGGTTATAAGCTGCCTGATGTCATTACTGGATACTAAACTAAGGTCCTCTGGAAGAGCAGTATACGCTCTTAACCATCTTTCCAAGGTTTTATATTTTTTTAAATTACTTTTTATTTTTTTGTGTATGTGTATGTTTACATGTAGGTACCACAGCACACAGTGAAGGTCACAGGACAACATGCACCAGTTAGTTCTCTCCTTACACTGTGAGGGTCCCAGGGTTTGAACCTCAGATCATCAGGCTTGGTGGCAAGTGTCTTTACCCACTGAGCCATACTACTGGTCCCCTATTTTCTTTTTTTCTGAGAAAGGTTTCAGACTGTGTTCCAGTCTTGGCTGGAACTCATTATGTAGCCCAGGCAGACCTCAAACTCATGGTCTCGGCCTCCTAAGTGCTCGTTTTTCCAGTGTGCACCACCACACCTGTTTTGCATGTGCTGGATATCAAACCCAGGACTTCATGAATACCAGACAAACACTCTACCGACTAAAGCACAACATTTGACATTCTTACTTTGTCTTGTAATGCATAAAAGGTAGAATCTAAGATGTAACAGTCTGTTCCTTTTTTAACCCTAGTCCCACCTCACGTAAGTTTCTTGTGGGCAGCAGGTAGAATGCAGTGGGGCTGTTCTTGCTCTAGAGTCCTGTTCCAGCTTTATCTGCAGCCCCATTCCTGAAGGGAGCTGATAGATATCTTTGGTTCTTGACTTTCAGCAAGTAGCATCTCTGATTGGAGCTGATCCTCGTGAGATCATTTTTACTAGTGGAGCTACTGAAGCCAACAACATAGCAGTTAAGGTAAGGAAGGGGGTTAAGGGTGTGGTTTAGTGAGAGGTATTGGGAAGAGGAAGGACAGAAGGAAAAAGAGAAGGGAAGCAGGGACTCTGTCTGGGAACTAGGGATTGAACTTAGGTTGTCAGGGTTGGCAGCAGGTGACTTTACCAGTCACCTGCTTTACCATCTTACCAGCCTCTTTAGCCTTTAAAAAAAACAGTGCAAGGGTGTGTGTGTGTGTGTGTGTGTGTGCGTGCGTGCGTGCGTGCGTGCGTGCGTGTGTGTGTGTGTGTCTCTTGGTTTTGGTTTTGCTTTTTTGAGACAGGGTCTCACTATGTAGCACTTGCTGACCTGGAATTTGCTATGTAGACAATGTTGGCCTTGATCTCAGAGATCCTCTCACCTCTGCCTCCCGAGTGCTGGAATTGAAGGTGTGCACTCTCATTTCCAGGCCAACGGTTTCATATTTTTTTAGGATGGCAGCTATTTCAGGTAATGAGTAATAGTAACTGCTGAATCCTTTGCTCTATGCTTTTCTCCTAGTGACAATGAAGTCTAGGATCAGTTTCACTTGTTCACTTACACACTTGATTTCAAGGCCATTTATCCTATCAGCTTTTCCTTTGCTTTCTGATTAGATCTGTTTATAAAATTTCTCTGCATTCTGAGGTGACTGTTGCTATGGTGCTTACTGTCAGCATTCATTTAGTCTCTCAGTCTAGGATTAATCATTATATCCTTAGGGCATACAGATGCTTTCTGCAAAAAGTGCACTATTAGCCGGGCGTGGTACCCACCTTTAATCCCAGCATTCAGGAGGCAGAAGCAGACAAATCTCTGAGTTTAAGGCCAGCCTGGTCTACATAGTGAGTTCCAGGCCAGCTGGGGCTACAGGATGACCCTGTCTCAAAGACAACAACAACAAAAAAAGTCCACTCTTAGTAGTCATGTTGATGTTTCATAGAACATAATAACATTTGATTGCTAAGATTCCTTAAGTAAATGACAAGACTCTTAGAAATTGTGGCCTGTTGTAGGTACAATTCTGGCTTCACCACTTTCACTGTTGTTTCCCACATGCCATCCACCTCCTTTGAGACAGGGTCTTTCATTGCCCTGGAGTTCACCAATCAGGGTAAACTGGCTGGCTAGCCAAGTGCCTAGGGTTTTCCCATCTCTCCCTCCCCATCAGTGGAATTACAGAAGTGCTGGGTTTGTTTTAACACGACTGGGGATTGAACTCAGGTCCTCATGCTTGTGTGGCAAGCACTTTACTGCCTGAGTTATCTCCCCATTTTCTGTTCTTTTTTTTTTTTTTTTTTTTTTTTTTTTTTTTTTGAGATGGTATCGCATCATGTTTCTTAGGTTGGTCTTGGATTTGTAAATTCAAATGATCCTCCCTCAGCCTCCAAAGTGGCTGTTACAGGCTATGCACTCAGCCATATATACTTCCTCATTTCCTTCCCTTCCTCCTTCTTTAGTCCTTCCCTCCTTCCCTTCCTTTATTTTGTTCCTTCATTGGTTCCATTGTTTCGAGACATGGTTTCACTATGTAACCCTCATTGGCTGTGTAGACAGTGATGGTCTCAAATGTACAACCATCCTCTTGAAAATGACCTAAGTGCTGGGATTATAGGTATGTGCCACCATGTCTGGATATGCTTTCTTTCTTTTTTTTTCTTTTTTTTGGTTTTTTTTGAGACAGGGTCTCCCTATAGCCCCAGCTGTCCTGCAACTCACTATATAGACCAGGCTGGCCTTGAACTCACAGAGATCCACCTGCCTCTGCCTCCTCCTTTAATCTGCTGGGATTAAAGACGTGTGCCACCACGCATGGCTGATTTCTTTTTATGAGATAAATGGTTCTTACTCTTTTCTGATAACATTTGAAATGTTAAGAACTTTTGTAGCCTATCTTTACCATTTTTTTTGATATTAAAAGTATTATAGCTGGAGGTAGAGGCAGGCAGATCTCTGTGAGTTCAAGGCCAGCCTGGTCTACATAGTGAGTTCTAGGACAGCTCGGGCTACAGGGAGACCCTGTCTCAAAAAGACAAAACAAAACAAAACAAAAGAAAACGTATTATAATTTGGCTGGGGATGTGGTTAGTGACAGAGAATGTCTATAGTATGCTGAAGGCCCTAGGCTCCATCCTTAGCACATACATACAGAAAGCCTGCTTTAGGATTCAAGTTGTTATCTCTCTGACTATGTTGTTCTTTTTTTCCACTATCATCAATTTTTAGGGAGTGGCAAGGTTCTATAGGTCACGGAAAAAGCACTTGATCACCACCCAGACTGAGCACAAATGCGTTCTGGATTCCTGCCGTTCCCTGGAAGCTGAAGGCTTTCGGGTCACCTACCTCCCAGTGCAGAAGACTGGAATCATTGACTTAAAGGTAGAGGCTGTAGGTATGAGGGTCAAAATAGGAGGAGCCTGGCTTCTTCCTCTTAAGTCTGTCTCTTCAGCTCTGGCTGGAGCCTAAAGGTGGAGCTAATGGTGAGGGTGCAGCATAGGATGGGATGGAGATCATGTTTCCTTAAGTGTGCAGTGTCCTTCTCTCTGAAGAATTTGATCCTCAGCTTTGTTGATGATCCTGTTTTTTCTGAGAGCCACTGAATTGGTGTAGGATGCCAGGGACTTGTACCATGGCAGAGCTCTGGTCTCCTCCTTCCTTTCACTGATGTTTCTTATTTCTATGTGAAGGAAGTATGGTGGCTAGAGGAGTGTAGCTCAGTGGTAGACCTTCTGTTTTTTGTTTTGTGTTATTTTGAGACAGGGTCTCACTAAGTATCTCTGGGTGGCCTGGAACTTACTATGTACGCCAACTAGCCTTGAGCTCACAGAAATCAGCCTGTTTCTGCCTCCTGAGTGTTGGAATTAAAGGTATGCACCACCATGCCCAGCAGTGGTAGAGTTCTTGCATAGCATGGGCAAGGATGTAGGTTTGTTCCCCAGCACTGCAAAAACCAAGCATGTTTAATATAGAATAGTTGTAGGGGAACGTGCCTTTAATCCTATCCCAGAACTCTGGATGGTTCTGGCGTGGTGGCTCTTGCCTTTAATCCTAGAACTGGGCAGAGACAGGGGGATCTCAAGGTCACCCTGGTCTGCATAGTGAGTTCTAGGTAAGCTGGGGCTCCAGGGAGACCCTGTCTCAAAAAACAGACAAAAAAAAGTTGAACACACCTTTATTCTACTTACATGTCTGTACTTATGCTATTATTACACTGCAGCTTTCTAGAAAGCTAAAATCAGAATTCTATTAATTTAATTTTATTATTTATTTATTTTTTGGTCTTTTGAGACCTGTAGCCCCAGCTGGCCTGGAACTCTATGTAGACAGGCTGGCCTTGAACTCATATTTATTTATTTATTTATTTACTATTTTTTGGTCTTTTGGAGACAGGGTCTCCCTGTAGCGCTAGCTATCCTGGAACTCACTATGTAGACCAGGCTGTCCTTGAACTCACAGAGATCTGCTTGCCTCTGCCTCCCAAGTGCTGGGACTACAGGCATGCACCACCATATGTGGCTTATTTATTTATTTATTTATTTATTATTTTTTAAACAAAACAAATTTTTTTTTTAATTTATATTTTTATTTTATGTGTATGTGTGTACTGCCTGCATGTAGGTAAGTGCACCCATGTTATGTGATTCCCAAGGAGGTCAAAAGAGGCTGTTGGATCCCCTGGGACTGGAGTTATGGACAGTTGTTAGCTGCCATGTGGGTGCTGGGATTTGAACCTGGATCTTTTGCAAGAGCAGTCAGTGCTCTTAATTGCTGAGCCGTCTCTCCAGCCCCTTATTTGTTTGTTTGTTTATTTATTTTGTTTTGTCTTTTTGAGACAGGGTCTCCCGGTAACCCCAGCTGGCCTGGAACTCACTATGTAGACCAGGTTGGCCTTGAACTCACAGAGATCTGCCTACCTCTGCCTCCAAGTGCTGGGAATAAAGGCGTACACCACCATGCCCGGCTATTTTTTAAATTTTATATGTATGAGTGTTTGACTGCATGTATGTAAGTTTATGCATATTATGCAGTGCGCTTGGAGGCCAGAAGAGGGCATTGGATTCGCCATGTGGGTGCTAGGAACCAAACTAATGTCTTCTCAAGAGCCATCAGTGCTCTTAACTGCTGGGCCATCTCTACAGCCCCAGAATTCATTTAATCTAATTAGTCTAATTAGGATCTCTCTTTTTTTTTTTTTGAGATACGGTTTTATGAATTCTAGGTTGGCCTAGAACTGGATATGTAGCCAGTTCAAGGATGATCTTGAGCTCCTGATTCTCCTTTCTCTGATATTTTAAGCATGGGCTACAGTGCCTGGTCAACTGACTTTTCAATATTGAGTTTGTATCCTGTTTCCTGAACTTGTTTATTAGATCCCATCATGGTTTTTTTGTTTTGTTATAAACTCTATAGAGTATTAGCTGGGCATGGTGGTACACACCTTTAATCCCAGACCCCATCTCTCTCTCTCTCTTTTTTTTTTTTTTTTTCTGTCTTTTTGAGACAGGGTTTCCCTGTAGCTCCAGCTGTCCTGGAACTTATTATGTAGACCAGGCTGGCCTTGAACTCACAGAGATCCACCTGCCTCTACCTCCTGAGGCCTGGGATTAAAGGCATACGCCACCATGCCCAGCTTTTTTTCGTCTTTTTGAGACAGGATCTTCCTGTGGGCATGTACCACCATGTCTGGCAATTTCTATGCATTCTTACCGGAATTTTATATTGTCATTTTTTGTTGTCATTGTTTGTTTTTAACCTGTAATACTAGGGATTGAACCCAGCATCTCACACATGCCAGGCAAGCATTTTACCACTGAACTACATCCCAAGCTCTTGTAGGGTTGTAGGGAAAGACCCCTTTTCTAGACTGAGGTTGCCTGTGTTCTCTTGACACCCTATAGACTTCTTAATCCTACATATTCTTAGGAACTAGAAGCTGCCATCCAGCCAGATACCAGCCTGGTCTCTATTATGACTGTGAACAATGAGATTGGAGTAAAGCAGCCAATTGCAGAAATAGGTGCGTATTGTAAGGTTAACCTTGACTCTATGGTCAACCTACTAGGGTCAATCACTGGGGTCCATCTAAGGCAACTGGTGTAGACTAGGAGTTCTAACTCTATAGTACACAATGAGAAAATGAAGGGAAAGAGACTTTAACTACCTTGTTCACTCACATATTAAGTAGAACAGCCATTATTTAAATTTTTTAAATTAAATTCTAATGTAACACTTTGTCTTAGTTTGTTCTCTATTGCTGTGACAAAACACTCTGACCAGTACCAACTTGGGGAGGAAAGGGTTTATTTGTCTTACAACTCCCAGGTCGCAGTTCATCAGGGAGCCCAAGGTAGGAACTCAGGGCAGGAACCTGGAGGCAGGAGCTGGAGCACAGGCCATGGAGGAACGCTGCTTACAGGCTTGCTCCCCTGGCCCCTGCTCAGCCTGCTTTCTTATGCAACACAGGCCCACCTGCCCAGGGGTGGCACCACTCACAGTGGGCTGGGCCCTCCCACATCACTCATCAAGAAGATGCCCTTCAGACATGGCCACAGGCCAGTCCAATAGAGGAAATTCCATCACTGAGGCTCCCTCAACCCAGGTGTGTCAAGTTGACACTAAAGTTATCCAGCACACACTTTATTATTATTAAAGCATGTGGGGAGTGGCTTGTGCCATGGTGTGACTGTGGAAGTCAGAGGACAACTCTGTGGAGTCTGTTCTCTCCTTTCACCTTTACGTGGGTTTAGGGGATTGAACTCAGGTTGCCAGGCTTGCATAGCCAGTACCTTTACTCACTGAGCCAACTCACAAGCCCCTGAAATTTTAAAAAAGATTTATTTTTATTTATATTTATGTGTATGCAGGTACCTGAGGAGGCCAGAAGAGGGAGGATGTTAGATCCCCTCAGGTAGAGTTGGAGGTGGTAGTGGTTGTGAGCCACCCAATGTGGGCTGGTAACTAAAGTCTGGAAGAACAGCAAGTGCTCTTAACCACTAAGCTATCTTCCCAGCCCCCACTATTTGATATTTTATTTATTTTTATTTTATATGTATGTGTGTATTGGCTGCATGTAGGTAAGTACACCTATGCCACTAATTTATTGAATTTAGGTCTAGTGCCCTTTGTGATTTTTTTTTCATTGCATTGCAGTTTTTGCCCAAAATGTCAATAAAACAGCAGGAAAAAAGTTACGGACCCCTTTTTCCTTTAGAACATTCATTATCCTCACTTAGAGTATACCACATAATATCTTTACACATGTTAAGGAAAAGACTGTGTTAATCTTTCCTTCTTTTAAATAAAAAAGTTCTAAAAGGTAATGTTAAAGCTGGGCTGGGGTGGGCATGGTGGTGCTCTCCTTTAATTCCAACACTGGGAGGCAGGCAGATCTCTGAGTTCAAGGCCAGCCTGGTCTACATAGCTAGTTCCAGGCCAGCTGAGGCTACAGGACACCCTGTCTCAAAAAAACCAAAAACAGAAGAAAAAAAAAAAGGTAATGTTAAATATCAAAAGGGAATGAAGAATCTTAGGTATCAGAATATAGTAGGGTGTGATGGTCATCTTGGTCAACATAGAGAGTTCCAGGTCAGCTGGGGCTACAGGGAGACCCTGTCACAAAACAAACAGGACTCTCAGAATTATCATGTGTTTTTTTTTATTTTTTTTCATTTATTTATTTCTGTTGTGTGTGTTTTGCCTGCATGTAAGTTTTCCACGTGTGTGCAGTGCCCTCAGAAGCCAGTAGAGGGTGTTGGATCCTCTGGAACTGGAGTTAAGAACAGTTGTTAGCCACCATGTGGGTGCTGGGAACTGAACATGTGTCCTCTGGAAGAGCAAACAATTGCTCTTATGAGCTATCTCTCTCTCTAGCCTCCATGAATGTTTGTGGGTTTTTTTTTTTTTTTTGGTCTTTGTGAGACAGGGTCTCCCTGGAGCCCCAGCTGGCCTTAAACACTATGTAGACCAGGCTAGCCTTGAACTCAGAGATCTGCCTGCCTCTGACCCCCCAAGTGCTGGGATTAAAGGCTTGCGCCACCATCCCTGGCCCCTCCATGAGTGTTTTATCCTTGATCTATAGAGTAATAGCAGAGGCCAGGGAGCAGGGAGGGAGGTGTGAGGGGAAGGGGAATGTTGAAATGGATGAGGCAGGGAGGAAGAGAGGACTTACTTGCAATATTAGTATTCACTATGGGTAGAGATTATTGGTGGTGCCTTTTGGGACCACTGCCAGGTTGCTTTCACTATGCTCTTTATCTTTCCCTCTGTTGTTTCCTTAGGGCAGATTTGCAGTTCCAGAAAGGTATATTTCCATACTGATGCAGCCCAAGCTGTTGGAAAAATCCCACTTGATGTCAATGACATGAAAATTGATCTCATGAGCATCAGTGGTCACAAAATCTATGGTCCTAAAGGTACCAACCCCTTTCTCTTCTCTGAACTTCTCAGCAAACCCCTTAACAGATGCTCTTCACAGTCATTTGAGATTATGCTAGCTCTGGGAGGAGCTAAATTTAGAGTGGCCTGGACTATGCAAGAGTCATTCAGCAATAGTTAAAAACACTTGCCTCCTTGGAAATCCAATTAGTCATTATGCATATAGCAGGCCATTCTTCCTTTAAAAAAATCCTTAAAGGGGGGGCTGGAGAGATGGCTCAGTGGTTAAGAACACTGGTTGTTCTTGCAGAAGACCTGGATTCGAATCCCAGCACCCACGTGGCAGCTAACAGCTGTCCATGACTCCAGTTCCAGGGGATCCGACGGCCTCTTCTGTCCTCCATGGGCATTGCACAACACGGGTGCACTTACCTACATGCAGGCAATACACTCATACACATAAAATAAAAATAATAAATAATTTTTTTTTTTTTGAGACAGGGTCACCCTGTAGCCCGAGCTGTCCTAGAACTCACTCTGTAGACCAGGCTGGCCTTGAACTCACAGAGATCCACCTGCCTCTGCCTCTGCATGCACCACCACGCCTGGCATAAAATATTTTTTTTTAAAGTGATAATTTTGTTTCATCCACCTCTTTTTTTATAACAAACTTTGTTTCCCAGGCGTTGGTGCCATCTACATCCGCCGTAGACCTCGAGTGCGTGTGGAGGCTCTGCAGAGTGGAGGCGGGCAAGAACGGGGTATGAGGTCTGGGACAGTGCCCACACCCTTGGTGGTGGGTCTGGGAGCTGCATGTGAAGTGGCACAACAGGAGATGGAGGTAGGTATGGGGAGATCAATCCCCTCTCATCTCTTATCCTATGCAGGATCTCCTGTTTAGAGTCATCTCAGCATAACTGAGTCAGAGCTCTGCTGGAAGAGGGGGTTCAAGAAAACCCTGCTTTGGTGCTGGGTGTGGCTTCCTAAGCCTGTAATCCTAGCTGCTTGAGAGGTCAAGGCAGAAGAAGCTGCTGGCCCACTCTGCCTATATAGCAAGATACAAAATAAAGGGCTAGGTTAGTAGTAGAGTACTTACTTAGATGTGCAAGGCCCTGGCTTCAATCCTCAGTACATAAATAAATTAATTACTTAAATTAAACCCTATCTTGTCTATATTGTTCTGAAAATGTTAGCTGCTCTGAAGCCCTTCCCTGTCTGGAGTTAACAGTCCGTTTGTTTGTAGGTTGTTGGAACCTTGTATTCATTCCTAAGCACCTTTTGCACATTAGACACTGTACTCAGTGCTGGAGATGCTGTGGTCTCCACAAGTAACAGGGTAATACAAGGTCCGTTTAATACGCAATCATTCCTGGCTGGAGAAGGGCTTCTGAAACTCTGTCACTGAGGCCGTTGGTGGTCACTGTGCTTAATCCTTTCCTGCCTGCTCCTTAGTATGACCACAAGCGGATCTCAAAGTTATCAGAGCGACTGATCCAGAAGATAATGAAGAGCCTTCCAGAGGTGGTGATGAATGGGGACCCCAAACAGCACTACCCTGGTAAGGACATGCGCTTTCGATTCCCATTTTTTCTTTTTAAACTTTATTTATTATGGCTGGATGTGGTGGCATATGCCTTTAATCTCAGCAGAGGCAGGTGGTTCTCTGAGTTAGAGGCCATCCTGGTCTGCATAGTACGTTCCAGGCCAGCCAGGGCTACATAATGAGTCCTTGTCTCAAAACAAACAAAAATTATTTTTATATATTATGTATATGTGGGTGGGGCACACATGCCACTGTGCACTTGTAGAGGTCAGAGGACAACCTTGTGGAGTTGATTCTCTTCTTCCAACTTTATGTACTTTCTGGGAATTAAACACAAGACAGGCTTCCTCAGCAAGCTGAGCCAAATAGTAACCTCCTCCTCCCATAATGCTGTTTTCCTTTAGAAAAAAAAAAATTGGGGAGGATGCCAAAGGGGAAAGGGTATAAAGATGATGTTCTGCATGAAATACACAAAAATTCAATTAAAAACTTAAAAAATATTATTATGAGCTGTAGATACATTTTTTTGAGACAGGGTCTCCTTGTAGCCCCAGCTGTCCTGGAACTCACTTTGTAGACCAGGCTGGCCTTGACCTCACAGAGATCCGTCTGCCTCTGCCTCCCGAGTGCTGGGATTAAAGGTGTGCACCACCACGCCCGGCATATTATTTTTATTTTATCTGTAGGAGCATATTGCCTGCATGTATTTTAAGTGCACCCATGTCATGCAGTGCCCACGGAGGTCAGAAGATGGCGTCAGATCCCCTGGAACTGGAATTACAAATGGTTGTTAACCACCATGTGGGTGCTAGGAACTGAACCCAGTTCCACTGCAAGAGCAGCCAGTGCTCTTAACTGCTGAGGCATCTCTCCATGCCCGGTGAAAAGAAATTTTTTTTTTTTTTTTTTGAGCCCCAGCTAGCCTGGAACATCACTATGTAGACCAGGCTGGTCTCCATCTTTCAGAGATAGCCTGCCTTTGCCTCCCAATTGCAGGGATTAAAGGTATGTCACCATACCTAACCCTAACAAATTTGTTTTTGCAGTGTTTGCCTCACTCATGCTAGGCAAACTCTCCCCTGAGCTCTATCCCCAGCTCTCCATTTCCATTCTGGCATAGGCTGAGAGCCTGGGCTCCCTGTCACCATGTTTTTCTCTCTTCTATAGGCTGTATCAACCTCTCCTTTGCATATGTGGAAGGGGAGAGTCTGCTGATGGCACTCAAAGATGTCGCTTTATCCTCAGGGAGGTGAGTTGGACTAGATAGACAGGCACTGTAGTCCTATCAGTTAGCTTGGCTTTTATGCACCATATATGTTTTGAGTTTTCTGGTATGGAGAAGACAGACACAGGGGCTGTTGATTCACGGTAAAGGTCATTTTTTAGCTGGGAGGGTACAGGGTGAAGTTTTCTATCCTAGCAAGTCTTCCTTAGGGAAAAATTGATGACTTTGTGGTTGCAAGAGATGTATGTATCTTTTTTTTTTGTTCTTTTTGAGACAGGGGCTCCCTGTAGCCCCAGCTGTCCTGGAACTCACTATGTAGACCAGGCGGGCCTTGAACTCACAGAGATCCACCTGCCTCTGCTTCCTGAGTGCTGTGATTAAAGGTGTGTGCCACCAGGCCAGGCTGGTATGTATCTTTTGTAGGGTTAAACTAGCAGATCTGTCAGAGGCCAGGAAAGGTTCATCTGCCTTCCAGGTTTATACATTGTGTCATGGTCCTGGATGCAGAAGGTTCTCTGTTGCCTCTTTTTGTCAGATCCAGTGCATGAAGGATCTTGCTCTTTTACCTTTTGACAGTGTCTTTGCTCAAGGACACTATTCAGCATAGGAGCAGAGGAGCTAGGTTTATATCCCAGGATGCACAAGGTATCATCAGGGCCATTAGCACCACCAGGCTACATCTCTATGTCACTATGATATGATTTCAGGGCCCTAGGAGGAAGGAGCAAGACTCGGGGTTAATGGCTAAAAGATTCCTGTTTCCGTCCTCAGTGCCTGCACTTCTGCATCACTGGAGCCCTCTTATGTCCTAAGAGCGATCGGCACTGATGAGGATTTAGCACACTCTTCCATCAGGTCAGTGAGTTTAGCTGCAGTATGTGTTTGTGTATGTGTGTGTATTCAGGGTCTTGCTAGGTACCCAGACTGGCGTTGAATTCAGTCTTCCTGCCTCCACCTCTGGTGTGCTGGGATCACAGGTGTGTGCCACCATGCCTGGTTTGTATAGTGCTGGGCATCAACTTCAAGGCTTCATATGTGCTCATAAAGCATTCTGCCAACTGAGCTATATTACCAGCCCCCTTCTTAATTCTTCATAAAGATGAAGATGTCTGAGTCCCAGATATTCTCTTTCACTGGATCTGAGGAGTAGGAAACTTCTCAGGTGATTCTGATCCACAGACCATGTTATAAAAAAAAACTTTGACGTAGAAAGTTTTCTTTCTTTTCTTGTTCTTTTCTTCCCTGTCTTTGTCTTCTCTCTCTTTGTCTCTTTTTCTTTTCTTTTTTTTTTTTTTTTTGAGACAGGGTCTCCCTGTAGCCCCAGCTGTCCTGGAACTCACTGTGTAGACCAGGCTGGCCTCGAACTCACAGAGATCCACCTGCCTCTGTCTCCCGAATGCTGGTATTAAAGGTGTACGCCACCATACTTGGCTTGTCTCTTTTTCTTTTTGAGATAGGGTATCATGTACCCCAGGTTGGCTGCCAACTCTATATGTAGCCTAAGGATGACCTTGATTGTCTTCCCTCTACTTGCTGAGTGCTGGAATTGCAGGAGTCCACCATCATACCCAGTTTATGCAGTGCTGGGATCAAACCCAGGACTTCATGCATACTATACAAGCACTCTACAAACTCAGCTACGTCCCCAGCCCCCTTTGTCTTTTTGTACTAGGTCTTCATGTGTATTGGCCCCTTCAAATTACACTATTGCCAGCTTAAATGCAGAGTGTCCCTGTGTCTTCTCCTCTTTTAATTAATTCAAAAAAATGTTTTGTTATTTTAATTTTATGTGTATGAGTGTATTGCCTGGATGTAGGTAAGTGCACCCATGCCATGCAATGCCCGTGGGTCAGAAGAGGCTGTCGGATCCCCTGAGACTGGTGTTATGGACAGTTGTTAGCTGCCATGTGGGTGCTGGGATTCGAACCCAGGTCTTCTACAAGAACAACTAGTGTTCCCAACCTCTGAGCTATCTCTCCAGCCCCTTTAATTTTTTAAAGTAATTAATTCATTTATTTTTTTTTAATGTGTGTGTTTTACTTGTATGTATTTAAGCACATCCATGTTATACAGTACCCCCAGAAACTAAAAGAGGGCATTGAATTCCCCAGAACTAGAGTTACAGCTGATTTTTAGATATGGGTGCTGGGAACTCAACCTTGGTCTTCTGCTAGAGCAGCCAGTGCTCTTTACTGCTGAGCCATCACTCTAGCCTGTACTGAGGTTAAGAGCACTGGGTGCTTTTGCAGAGGACCTGTGGTTTGGTCCCAGCACCCACATGCATCTAAAAACCAGCCATGGGGCTAGAAAAATAGCTCATTGGTTACAAGTACTGGCTACTCTTGCAGAGGACCTGGCTTCAATTCCCAGCACCTATATAGTGGCTAACAACCATCTGTAACTCTCTTCTGGCATCTGTGGGCATTGCATTGCAGGTATGTGGTATATGCATGCATGCAGGCAAAATACTCATACACATAAACTAAAAATAAATTAATTAAAAAAATTTTTATATTTTATTTATTATTTTTATTTTTTATGTGTATGAGTGTATTGCTTGCATGTAAGTAAGTACACCTGTGTCATGCAGTGCTACGGAGGTCAGAAGAGGGTTTCGGATTCCCCTAGAACTGGAGTTAAGGACAGTTTGTAGCTGCCATGTGGGTGCTGAGAATCAAATCTAGGTCCTCTGCAAGAACAGTCAGTGCTCTTAACCTCTGAGCCATTTCTCCAGCCCCCCCAAAAAAAATTTTTTTAAATTTTTATTTATTATTTTTATTTTATGTGTATGCGTGTATTGCCTGCATGTAGGTAAGTGCACCCATGTCGTGCGGTGCCCATGGAGGTCAGAAGAGGCTGTTGGATCTCCTGGGACTAGAGTTACAGACAGTTGGTAGCTGCATGTGGGTGCTGGGATTCGAACCTGGGTCTTCTGCAAGAACGAAGTGTTCCTAACTGCTGAGCCATCTCTCCAGCCCCCAATTAAAAAATTTTTAAGACAAGTTCTCACTATATTGCTCTGGCTGACCGGGAACTTGATATGTAAAACAGACTGGCCTCAAACTCAGAGACCCACCTGCCTGTGCTGGGATTAAAGGCACATGCCACTGTGCCCAGCTTTCCTGTATCTTCGTAGGTTTGGCATTGGCCGCTTCACTACAGAAGAGGAAGTAGACTACACTGTGGAGAAATGCATTCAACATGTGAAACGTCTTCGAGAAATGAGGTATGCCCTGTTGCATCACAGATCTTGTACAAGAAACAGTATTGCTGATTCCTTTCTGGTCCTTAGGCTTTGTTTTCATACTGCCGGAAAGAAAAGTTTTAGGGTTTAATGATTCCTCAAAGCACAGATTTCTCTGTAGCAGTTCTTCAGTAAGTCGGAATATTCAGATCTAAGATCCAAAACATTGTTTTTTTTAAAAAAATATTTTATTTATTAAGTATTTTATGTATATGAGTGTTTTGCCTGCATGTAAGCGCACCATGTGTGTGCACTGCCTGTAGAGGCCAGAAGAGGGTGTTGAATCCCTTGGAACTGGAGTTATGGATGGTTGTTAGCCACCATGTGGGTGATGGGAATCAACCCCGGATCCTCTGGATAAGCAGCAAGTTTTCTTTTCTTTTTCTTTTCTTTTTTTTTTTAACCATTTTATTTTTATTTTATGTGTATGTGTGTATTGCTTGCATGTAGGTAAGTGCACCTGTGTTGTGCAATGCCCGCGGAGGACAGAAGAGACTGGAACTGGAGTTACAGTTGTTAGCTGCCATGTGGGTGCTGGGATTGGAGGACGGGTCTTCTGCAAGAACAGTCAGTGTTCTTAACTGCTGAGCTATCTCTTCAGCCCCAGAACAGCAAGTTTTCTTAAGTGCTGAGACATCTCTAGCCCCAATCCCAAACACTCTTTAGGGTTAAAGCCCTCCATGTTGGAAGTACAGGGGAGATGAAAATGGCAGACCTGGGTAAGGACACTGCATGCCCAAATGTTACTGAGTCAAGTTCTAGGCTCAGAAACCAATGAAAACCCAGAAACAGAAGCCAAAATAAAGTTCATGTATTGTTGGCATTAGTAGAAAGGCTGAAACTTGCTGTTTATATAGATCAATACTATTTTCCCCATGAAGATTTAGCTATAGCCTGTCACTGGTGAGATGGGAGCTTTAAGAGTATAACCACATCTTTAATCCGTAGACTTAGGGTTCCCCTGGGCTAAGCCTGGAGTATTTACTTATTTCAATTTATGGTAGTTGGGCAAAGGGTAGAATTGACCAGGAGTAACAGAAAGCTGGGAAAGACCTGTTAACTTCCTGTGTGAGAATTCACCAGGGTAAAAGACAGAAAATATACAAGGAAGAAGAAGACAAGTCATTGCTCAGGGCCTGAGAGGCAGTATTTGCTGCTTCCTATCTAAGCCCTTACTCATTCAATGCCTCTTCTCTTTGGCAGTCCTCTCTGGGAGATGGTGCAGGATGGCATTGACCTCAAGAGCATCAAGTGGACCCAGCATTAGAAGAGTGGACCTGTGACTTGTGCTGACTGGGCCCTCCTGCCTCACTGACCCATGCACAGCCAGGAACCTTGTCCACCCAGTGGGTGGTCCATGGTCAAACCACAGAGTTGGAATAGGCAAGTCAGCTTCACCACAGCATCGTTTCAAGTCAGAAACACAAGGAAAGTATTTTTCTCTAGCTCAGCTCTTTTGTAGGGAAATAGCCATCCTTTTCTTCAGGGTTTTTCTCAGGCCTTCTAGTATATGAACATTCTTATCTGAGGAGCTAGGGGCATTGGCTAAGATATTGCTGCTGGATCTGTCAGTGAGGAGAACAAGAAGAACTGAAGCAGGCTCTGTGTTTGAAGACTTATTTTCTGTGTGAACATTTGAATCATTGCTTTCTGCTGCTCAGCTGGACTGGCACCTTCAGCAACAAGCATAATCAACTTTGATTTAATATTTTTCTGCAGCACCAGTGGGCATCTTCTTGTTGACAGTAGCCCAAGCATCCCATTTTGTTCTTACCTTCCTTCTGATTTATTGGAGTTGGAAATACCTATATGACTCCACCCACTATTCTTAATTTATGTTTATTTCCTTAAAAGTTTTTAATTTGAAGATTGAAAAAATAAAAAAAAAAAAAATAGTTTTCCTGGCTCTTTCTCTTTTTAAAAAATATTTTCTGCCAGGCGTGGTGGCACACGCCTTTAATCCCAACACTAGGGAAGCAGAGGCAGGTGGATCTCTGTGAGTTCAAAGCCAGCCTGGTCTACATAGTGAGTTCCAGGACAGCCGGGGCTACAGGGAGACCCTGTCTCAAAAAGACCACAAAAAAATTTTTTTTTTCCTAGCTGGTCATGGTAGCCCACACTTTTAGTCCCAGCACTTGGGAGGCAGAGGCAGGCAGATCTCCGTGAGTTCAAGGCCAGCCTGGTGTACATAGTGAGTTCCAGGCCAGCTGGGGCTACAGGGAGTCCCTGTCTCAAAAAAAATTTTTTTTTTTGGTATTTTTATTTAGTGTCTATGAAGTGCACCCATGTCGTGCATGTATGTGAGTGCATGTATGAAGTGCACCTATGTCATGCATTGCCTTCGGAGGTCAGAAGAGGACGTAGGATTCCCTTGGAGCCCGAGTTACCAATGGTTGTTAACTGCCATGTGGATGCTGGGACTCAAACCCCAGTCCTCTGCAAGATCAGCCAGTGCTTGCATTTCAGGCTTGCCCGAATATTTGGCACCCGCGTTCCAACCAATGGTTCGTGCATGCTAGGCAAGCTTCTACCAACTGTGCTATACCTCCAACCCTGAGTTTGTGTGTGTGTATGTGTGTGTGTGTGTGTGTATGCATATGTGTGTGTGTGTGTGTGTAATTTTTTTCCCCCACTCTCCATACAGGGTCTCATGTAGCCCAGTCTGGCTGGCTGGAATTCCCTAAATAGCCGAGGACGGAGTTAAACTCCTGATCTTCCTGCCTTCACCTTCCAAGCACTGGGATTATGTGGGCCACCACACTCAGCTAAAATTTTTTGTTTGGGACAGTTGCTCCAGCTGGCCTGAACTCACTGTGGATACCAGGCTGGCCTCGATTTCACAGAGATCCGCCTGCCTCTGCTAGGATTAAAGGTGTGCAACACCATGCCCTGCTGGCTGAAATTTTTTTTTTTTTAATTATTTTTATGTGTATGAGTAAATTGCCTGCATGTATGTAACTTCACACGTGCTGTGCAGTACCTATGGAGGTCAGAAGAGGGCATCGGATCCCTTGGAATTGGAGTCAAGGATGGTTGTTAGCCACCATGTGGATGCTGGGAATTGAACCTGGGTCCTCTGTAAGAGCAGTGAGTGCTTTTAACCACGGAGCCATTTCTTCAACCTGGCTGAAATATTTAAACGGGGGCAAAAAGGATCAGGTTTTTGCTCTGGTCAGTACTTTATCAATAAAGTAGCTACTATTTCCTGTCCGTTTGATCCTCAAGGAATTCTGCAGTGTAGGCACGGTTTCGCTACTTTCACAGAATCAAAGAACCAAAGCAATTTGGACAAGGTGAGCAGTGAAGGTTGGAGGCCTCAGACACCCTTCTGAGGCCTGGTTTTGGAAGCAGACGTCGCAAAAGGGGTTAAAAAGCCCCTCTGGTCCCAAGCACCTGCTGCTTCGGAGACCTCTGCGCCTGCGCCGCCCACCGTGACGTCACTGCCCCGTCGGGCCCCCTGCTGGAACGCCGAGCGGGCGGGCGGCCATTTTGTGAAGCGCAGCGGAGGTGTTGGCTGTAGTGGGCGCCGGGAAGCCCTTCGGGCTGGAACTGTCAGCCGCGGGGCAGAGGCACTCGCGCGGGGGGTAACTCGGGTCTGGGTTCTGGTGCCGCGCAAGCTCTCCTCGGTAAGACTCCCGCAGCCCCGGAACGGGCGGGGCTGTGCGGGGCTCGAGCCGCCTCCTCGGTGGCTTGGGGCGGGGCCTTCCCAGGCCTCGGAGCCCGCGGCCGAACACAAAGGGCCGGGGCCGGCTGCAGGGGTCCTGGGGCGCCCACCACGCCTCTGCAGCCTCGGGGGATGCGAGAGGAGGAGCCGGCGGGCCGCAGTGGGGACGCCCTGGTGGTCCGACGGGGGGAAGCGGCCGGTCCTCTGAGCCGCGCGCGCTGGGGGGGTGGGGGGGGGGGGGCGGGCGGGCCGCCGTGGGGGCGCCCTGGGGGGCCGGGGGGGGGAAGCGGCCGGTCCCCTGAGGCCCCCCGGCCTTCTAACCCCTGGGGGGGGGGGGGGGGGGGGTTTGCGGTGAGGACCAGGATTGGCGAGGCTTCGTGGGGCTCCGAGTGGTGCCGTGAACTCACGCCTCTGCCCGGAAGTGGAGAGGCGAGCCCTGTGGCCTACTACTAGCGAAACGGAGACACCTGGGTTGGAGGGAGACGCAAAACCTGCTGCCGCGGTGGCCTGAAGGGGGTTGGTGCAGTGAAGTGCTTGCGAGGGTACGAGCTCCGGACTGTATGCTGTTTGGGAACCGCTCGGGAGCAGGGGGTGAGAGGTTGGAGTATTGTAGCTCGAAGGACAGGCCTTTGGTCCCCTAATAGGGAAGGGGCTGCTGTGAACTGCACCTTTACTGCCCCCTTGGGGAGGAGGTGTTAGGAGCACGGGGCGAGGGGGGCGGTAACCTCAAGTAGTGGTGTACCTTGGAAGGTGGGCGGCGCCACTTTGCAGCCACGTGAAATAGATGGGCGGGCCTTTGAGGATCTGCAGGTTAGGGACCGGGTGTGGACCAATAGTGCAGTGGCCGTTAGTAAGTGCGTGGATTCGGTGTATGCTTTAATGAAAGATTGAAGAGCTCCCGCGTGTGCTGCTCAAGTGCTGAAGATTCATTTCATTTTGGTAGTGTATGTTGAGAATTGCAGGCCTTGTTTGGAGGGATTTCTGGGTCCTAAAAGCCTTCCTGACTGCAAGATTCACAGAGTCCGCTTCTAGTGGGCAGGCGGCAGGAACCATTGTGTGTTAGGTTGATGGTAGCCTGTATAATTTACTGAGAGAAATATAGGTTGATAACCGAAGTCTTGCTGGACGGAGAGGCTGTGTAATGAACTATTTCTCAGAGCTTCTTGGAGGGTTTGAAATAATTTTTTGCGAAATACAGTCTTAGCAACAAGAATGTGCTGGGGATTTTGTTAACCAGTGTATACTGTTAAAGAATTTCAGTGCTTTTGCAGTTGGGAAAAAACAATTTTTTAAAAATTAATAGAAATATAAGACCTATGTACTTGTTTTTGAAATTTGGTATGTTTTGATGAGATGGAGATTTTTTTTAATTTGGTGGAAAGTGATTGTGTTTAGACATTTTTCAAAGAATATTAAAAGTTTGGAAGAACTGTTCACATAACATGATAATATAATTTTTGAAGGAAAGTAACTTCAGTGTATTTGAGTTCACAAGGATGTGCTTAGTATTGGGCAGTTTTATCAGAACGGGTTGCATTTTTAACACTTTCTTATGCTCGATTAAGTGTTGGTCATTTTATGGGTTGTAATGCATAATTTAAAGTTTGATGTTAAATCTGTCAGGTAGAAATGGGAGGCTCTAGAAAACATGGTGGGTATGGATTGTTACATGCTACTAGCAGTGCACTTTAGGCTGCTTTTACTTTTTGACATGTTAAATGTTTTGACTGACTGCATATTGAAAGTTTGGGACTTGTTGCTACTATTTTTCGGTATAAAACTTCATTTTATTAGGTCACTGTGGATCATGTGCTAGAATCCAGTGCCAGTATTGATAGGGCTTTGCTTCGTTTTGCAGAGAGCCACTCCATTATTCCATTTGTTGGGTTTTTTTGTTGTTGTTGTCTTTGTTGTTTGTTTTTTTTTCCTTTTTTTTGAGATACGGTCTTGTCAGGCTGGCTTTGAACTCTGGAGCCTCTGAAATCACTGGCATTACAGAAGGCCATCTCGACATTCAGTTTGAACAAATGCTTTCTTCTGTAGTGTTCTGTTAGTAACAATGTATGGTGTTAGCTACCTCTCCCTAAAATGTGGGGTCCAGTTTTAAATCTAATGCCTAGTCTACATGTTCTTAATAAATATTCATAAAAATCAGTATTCCTAAATATTTAGGTCGACTACACAGAGAAATAATGTCACTGCAATTGTTGTTTTATCAGATTTTACTTCCAACCACCTATGTACCCTTTGGTTTGCAAAGAGTTTTAAGTTTAAAGCCAGTTTTGAATATTGAAGACCATAGTGAAAGTGGATGTGGTTGGTTAGGTTAGAAGTAATATTTTTGCTTTGAAGTATAAATGAATACGAAGAACATTTCTGTTGGTATCAGAAATAACAATATTAAAGTCTTTTTGGCAGGAGGAGCATCTTGTTTACAAATATCTTTTGATTTGCTGGCTTTGTACTGAATTGGAAGTTATGGGAAAATTAAGCAATGTATTACACATTTTCTTTAGTGTCAGAAGAATGTATTCTTTAAGAATGGTCCCAGGATCTGAAATGTGTTTCATTTGGTGACGGCATCAAAAATCAAGTGGGTGAAGCTGGCTTTGTAATGTCTGTGGTGATGGAATTATACTGTGGATGACATTGTGCCCATTGTAATTGTTGCTCATCTCTGAGGTGAACATTTGAGGGGTTGCTGGGATTTTGTCTATTGTGGATCAGAAGTACCTAGCTCTGCTCTACCCTAATTCTTGTCCAGTAAAGACTGATGATTAAACAGAATACAGAGTCACATCTCAGTGTTTATTGCCAGACAAAGAATGAATATGCTCGTTTTAGTTTGTGCTTTGTCTTCATAATAAAGAGGTCTGTTGTCAGACATTTTATCTTGAAGTTTCAAATAGTTGGAATGGCTAGTAAATAAGAAAGCTTATCTTGTCATAACATGCAAATATTTGAAATAAGCTTTTTGTTTTAGATCTTTTGAAACATGTCGATGGATCAGTAGTCTACCAGGGCCCATTTTCTCCTTGCCGTCCTCTATTTTGCATAGCCCGGGCTCACCTCAAACTCTTCATCCTCCTCCCTCTGGCCTTGTAAGTGCTAGCATCACTAACCCTAAGTGCACCATGTCCAGCTAAAAATGTGGTTTTTTTTAAAGACTTTTTTTTTTTTTAATGTGTGTGAGTGTTTGTATGTGTAGCACCTGTGTGCCTGATCCCGTGAGATTCCAGAAGAGGATGTTTGTTGGATCCCCTGGAACTGGAGTTACAGAAGGTTGTGAGCCTCCATATGGGTACTGGGATACCATCCCCAGCACTCTGCAAGAGCAGTTAGTGCTCTCAACCACTGAGCCATCTCTCCAGTCCCAGATCTGTATTTTTAGGTATTTTGTTGCATAGAATTATTTCAGTCTTGTACTTCTGAAGTTCACCAGAGCTTAAGGTGAGTAGGGTAGATTTTCAAATTTCGGATCCTGTGTTCACTTGTTAGCTGACATTTAGCTTGTAGGAATGAGCACTCTTTGGAAAACAGTGCTACCTCTGTTAAATTATTATGGACTTTACAAAGTGAGGATTTGCAACAAGAGTCTTTCAGTTCTTAGTTCCCCATTTACCTTCCTTTACCTCTTTTTTTGTTTGTCTTTTAGAGACAGGGTCTCCCTATAGGTCCAGCTGGCCTGGAACTCACTATGTAGACAAGGCTGGCCTGGAACTCACTACGTAGACAAGGCTGGCCTGGAACTCACAGATTCCTACCTCCTGGAGTGTTGGAATTAAAGACATGCACCACCATACCTGACATACTTTTTAAAAATTTTATTATTTTTATTTTATGTGTATAAGTGTATTGCCTGCATGTATGTGAGTACACCCGTGTCGTGCAATGCCGCGGAGGTCAGAAGAGGGCTTCGGATTCCCCTGGAACTGGAGTTAAGGACAGTTCATAGCCGCCATGTGGGTGCTGGAAATTGAACCCGGGTCCTCTGCAAGAGCAGGCAGTGCTCTCAATCACCGAGCCATCTCTCCAGCCCCGATACTTTTTTTTTTAATGTGTGTGAGTATATTGCCTGCATATATGTGAGCGCATCTATGTTGTGCAATGTCTGAGCAGGTTAGAAGAGAGTGTCAGATTCTCTGGAACTGGAGACAGTTGTTAGCTCCTGTGGGTACTGGGAACCCAACCCAGGCTCTCTGCAAGAGCAGCCAGTGCTCTTAACTGTTGAGCCATCACTTTAGCCCCTAGAGTTTAGAGCCTTCAAGATGACTCAGCAGGTAAAGGCGCTTGTCACTAAGCCTGACCACCTTTCCCCTAGACCTATATGGTGGAAGAAGAGAACTGACTGCTCTAAAGTTGTCCTCTGACCTCCACATACAAGCACTGCAATCTTGTATGACAGACAGACAAAATAAATTAATGTAATTAGATGAAGAGTTTAAAAAATCTTTTATAGCCGGGCGTGGTGGCACACGCCTTTAATCCCAGCACTTGGGAGGTAGAGGCAGGTGGATCTCTGAGTTCAAGGCCAGCCTGGTCTACATAGTGAGTTCCAGGACAGCTGGGGCTACAGGGAGACCCTGTCTCAAAAAGACAAAAAAAAAAAAAAAATCTTTTATGACTGGCCAGATGCTTAGAAGGTAAATATTCTTTCCATACAAGTCTGACCCTGAGTTTGGTTTCTGGAACCCATGTAAAGGTAAAAGGAAAGAGATAAGTTGTCCTCTGAGATTCATATAATGCCATGGTACATGTGCCTAAACATACATTGTGTACACACAGAAAAACAAAATCATAATTTTAGAAATCTCTTTAGATTTTATTAGGATAGAGTTGTACAACATGGTAAAGAGCCAGTGTTCTGGGTAAGGTTTTTGTTGCAAAACTCACTGTTGTATAATAGTTTAAGTAATTAACCAGAAATTTAGAATAACACTGGGATTTTTTAGGATTTTTTTTTTTTTCTTAGAGCTGAGGACCGAACCCAGGGCCTTGCGCTTTTGGCAAGCGCTCAACCACTGAGCTAAACCCTCAGCCCCAACACTTAGGATTTTAAAAAATATTGTTATTATTTTGTGGTTTTTTTGAGACAGGGTCTCCCTGTAGCCCCAGCTGGCCTGGAACCCACTATGTAGACCAGGCTGGCCTCTCAGAGTGTTGGGAATAAAGGCACCTGGCTAATATTTATTTTATGTGCATGAGTGTATTGCCTGTATGTATAAAACACGTGCCCATGGAGGTCAGAAGAGGTCATTGGATCCCCTGGAACTGGAGTTATGGATGGTTGTTAGCCTCCATGTGGGTGCTAGTAATTGAACCTCAGTCCTTTGCAAGAGCAGCCAGTGCTTTTTTTTTTTTTATCTTTTTGAAGCAGGGTGTCCCTGTAGCCCCAGCTGTCCTGGAACTCACTATTTAGACCAGACTGGCCTTGAACTCACAGAGATCCACCTGCCTCTGCCTCCCAAGTGCTGGGACTACAGGCGTGCGCCACCACGCCCAGTTGAGCAGCCAGTGCTTTTAACTGCTGAGCTAACTCTCCAGCCCACAACACTTGGGATTTTTGAAATTTATTCTACATTTTGGTGATGAATATTAAGCTTAATGCTTGTTTTATTAAGCTTGATCTTGAAAGAGATTAAATGAGTATCATTCAGAAAAGTAGTATTCCATTGGTAATCAATACCAAACAGTGACAATTATTTTTCTTCTCATTCTCTGAATTTGAAAAATGGTCAGGTGTGGTGGCCCACACTTTTAATCTCAGTCCCAGCACTCAGGAGGCAGAGGCAGATGATCTCTCAGTCTGAGGCCAGCCATGTCTACATAGCAAATTCCAGGACAGCCAGGACTACAGGGAGGCTGTAATCCCAGGGCCCCTGTGGTGTGAGATAGGAGGTGGAGATAGCTTGTTGTATTGCAGTAAGAAAACCCTGTCTTAAGGTAGAAGGTGGGGACTGACAACTGTGATTGTCCACTGACATCCGCATACCTGTGCACCTCCCCCGCCAAAGTTTTTTTTTGCTTGTTTTTTTAACAGGATTTCCCTAGTCCCAGCATGCCTGGAAGGCATGATGTAGACCATGGTGGCCTCAATCTTACAGAGGTCCACCTGCCTCTGCCCTCTGGGGCCTGGGATTAAAGGCATACTTTTTTTTTTTTTTTTTATAATGACCATACATGTTTGTACATGCCTGTAATTCCAGCATTCAGGTTTAGTGAGAATGGTGGCACACATCTGTAACCCTAGCACTTTGGAGGATCAGGAGTTAAAAGGCCAACTGTAGCGACATAAGAGTTTGAAGTGAGGCTAAGGTACATGAGACTTGTTTCAAAGAAAATAAAGCAAGACCCTTTTGAGACTGGTGGTAGTGGCACAGAGTTTTAATACCCAGCACTAGAGTTACTGAGTTGGGAGGATCACCAGCCTCATATTAAAAAACTTATAGGGCCCATAAGGTGACTCAGCAGGCACAGACACTTGCTACCAAGCCTGACCTGAGCTTGATCTCTGGGACCCCTATGGTAGAAGATGAGAACCAGCTCCCAAAAGTTGTCTTCTGACTTGCCCATGTATGGGGTGGCATGCACATACCCAGGACTGCCCTTCACACTCCAATAAAGGTTAAAAACATATTTAAATAGCCAACTGTGATGGCACATGCCTTTAATCACAGCGCTCAGGAGGCAGAGGCAGGTGGATCTCTGTGAATTCAATGCCAGTCTGGTCTACATAGCAGTTCCAGGCCAGCTGGGGCTACAGGGAGACCCTTCTCAAAAAGACCAAAACAAAACATATTTAAAAATGACGCTGTCTCAAAAAGCCCCCCCCCCAAAAAAAGACCCTATAATTATTTGGTCATATGTACTGCCTGTGAATTGTTCATTACAAGTTTGGGAAATAGTCCCCTGAAAGATAAGTATCCTATTACTGCTTTAAATTTGCAGAGTATATGCTAAGATATTTGGGGGATATTTTGGGGTTTTCTTAAAAAGTATTTTATTTTTATGTGTATGCGTGTATTGCCTGCATGTAGGTAAGTGCACCCATGTTGTGTAATGTCCTTGGAGGACAGAAAAAACTGTCGGATCCCCTGGACCTGGAGTTACGGACAGTTGTTATCTGCCATGTGAGTGCTAGGATTCGAACCCAGGTCTTCTGCAAGAA
Source organism: Nannospalax galili (assembly GCF_000622305.1). NCBI lineage: Eukaryota > Metazoa > Chordata > Mammalia > Rodentia > Spalacidae > Nannospalax > Nannospalax galili. The sequence continues at coordinate 494,956 of NW_008344592.1, read as the reverse complement.
CAGTCAGTGTTCTTAACCACTGAACTGTCTCTCCAGCCCCCCCCTTTTTTTTTGAGATAGGATTTTGCTATCGACCAACCTAGATTGGACTTAATATAGTATGTAACATAGGCTACTTTCAAACTTGTGGTGGTCTTCCAAATTCTGCCTTTCGAGTGCTGAGATTATAGATGTGCTTTAGGGAACTTCTTTTCTTTGTATCTTATTTATGTGTATGTGTGTAATTGCCTGCATGTATGTAAGTGCACCTGTGTCCTGCAATGTCCGAGGAGGACAGAAGAGGCCTTCGAACTGTAACTGGAGTTTCAGAAAGTTGTTAGCTGCCATGTGGGTGCTGGGATTCAAACCTGGGTCTTCTGCAAGAACAGTCAGTGTTCTTAACCTTTGAGCCATCTCTCCAGCCCTAGGGAACATGTTAAACAGTTTTTGGGGGAGAACTGTTTTGATGTTAGAAGAATTTTTCCTTAATATGTTGAATACCTATGGAATTAGCCCTTATAGACTGAACTTTCACTTGTTGTTTTGTGTTGTGTGATATTTCAGTGCAAAAGTGAAAGTATTTGAAAGAGTAATGGCAGTAATTTCTTTTAATATCCTTGTATTGATGACAGTTTGTCCAGGAATTGTTACTGCTGTGTTTTTTTGATCCATAAGTTTGGTGGGAACTTCGAGAAATAAGTTGAAGTTGGACTTGTTTATATAGATATAGACTTTTATGGAATTTTATGGATTTGTATAATTATCAAGTGATAAAAGTGATTAACAGCTGCGAAGTTGAGCTTTATTACTATTTAAATTTTCAGTTTATTTATTGACTAACTTGATTCTTGATATAAATATCTCAATGTGTTCTTGATACATAAATATTGGAATGATTCTCAGATTTTAAGGCAATACCATATTAAAAATGTGTGATTTCGATATGTCTTCTTTTAAAAAAAAGTAACCTGGTGGTTTCAGACTTTCCTTTGTAATGTACAGTTCAGTGTGGCCTGTTCGTGTTTTGTGTTTTCCTGCATTGATTTTTGCCTCCGTTTATTCTCTATTGCAGTCTAAAAGTTGGTTTTAATTGGTTGCCCACAGGATTGACTTGGCCTCTTCTTCTTAAGAAAATACATCTCTTGTTTTACAAGGTAAGAGATTTTTGAATAGGTTTATTTTTATACAAAATAAAATGAGATACCTTATTAAGAAACATGAAAATACATGTATCAACCTAATTGTGTGGTTCTCTGAGGGATGAAGGTGGGGTAAATGGGTGCTTCCTATGAGGGTTTCATGTGGATGTATTTCTTATTGCTAGGTAGCCAGGGGGAGCTTTCCCCTCAGCATTCTCATTGGATTGTAGATTCAGGTGCTTATTATTTGTATGGATATTTATATCTCCTAAGATACAAGTGTAGATGGTAGGTAATAGGTTTTACAGTGTACATTTAGATGGAATCTTAGTGATTGAATCCAGTCTTTTGTTTAAGTGAACAAGCTAGGCTCAGGATAGGTCGAAATGATTTACCCTCAAGTACTTAGCAAAATAACATGTTACCTCATATTTTTCAGAACCTAAAAACTTTTCTTCAGATGGCTTTTTGAATAAATCTTGTATTCTACTTGGTTTATTCCTCAGCCCTTTTCTAACTGGTACTCTGAGGCAGGTTTTTAGTAATTTGCATGTTTTCTTGGGTATCTTGTATAGACTTTGTGACTCTCTTCTCTTAGTAGAATTATGGTTTAGAAACTTATTATGTATATCATTTAGGCTTGTGTTTAATTTGTGTTCCTGAGACCATTTCAAGTTCTCAGTCTTAAAGTACAAACTAAAATATCTTTCTCCAAGATTGTTTTGACTGCTTGGGAGAATACCTATGCTGTTTCTCTTATAGGAAGTGATTAAACATTTTTTATGTTTAACAGGATGCTGTCATAATTTGCACATAAACAGGTTTCAGATTCAGTAAGGAATGTGAATTTGGCTCAGTTATTTTGAAACGTACTGGTCAACTTTATTGCTTGCTAAATAGAAAATAATGTGTTGGTGATGGTTTTCCTTTTTCCTGTTGTAGAACTCTGTATGTACATGCATGCTCAAGAGTCAGTTCTCTCCTTCTACCATGTGGGTCCTGTGTATCCAACTCAGTCTTTACTGGCTGAGCCATTTCACTGGCCCTCTTGTTGACTCTTGCAGTTCTTAAGTGAAAAGCTTTGCTCACCCTCTCCAAATTTCTAGTGCTTTATGGTGGTCTGATAAAATATTTTCTGTTTGTTAGTCCATCTTTCTCGGTTGAATTTGAAGATTGTTTTTATCGTTGTGTATAATTATGTAAGGAAAAACTGTCAAGTGACTGAAGATATAGCTCAGTTGGTAGTGTTTACCTAGCATGCATAAAGCCCTGGTTCAGCCCCTAGCATCACATAAACTGGGTGTGGTAGGTAGCATGTACCTATAATCTTAGTACTGGGGAGGATCAGAAGTTCAGTGTCTTTAAAAAAAGGTGAGGGGAGAACGTGAGGGGGTGGAAGGGAAATCCTTGTTGAGTCAAAGAGGAGAGACTAAAGAATAAAAAGTTTAAAATTTTTTAATTTTTTATGTGTTTGTATGTGTCTGTGTGTGGGTATGTGCACGTGAGTGGAAGTTCCCTGGGAGGCCAGAGTCATCAGGTCCCTCTGGAACTGGAGTTAACAGGCATTAAGAGCTGCCTAATTTGGGTGCTGGAAACCAAACTCAGGTCCTCTGGACAAGCAGTTCATGGTTTTAACTCCTGAGCATCTCTCCAGCCCCAAAAGTAAATTTGTTTTTTTTTTTTTTGAGACAGGTTAAAAGTAAATATTTTAACAGTACAGAATTTGCCATCATTTCATTGCTTTATTGAATTTATGTCCTAAGATGCAAAGGTAGTCAGGGGCTTTTAACCATTTAACAATAGAATGTGATTGTAAATATACAGTTTGGTTATGTTTGAATTATGAAATTTCTTCAGATATAATAAACCGTAACTTTTGGCTGCTCAAAAAGGAACAAATAGAAAAAGAAAAAAAACTATCAAAACCAAACTATATTTCTATTTTGTATGTAGCAGTTACCATATTGTGATACAATTACAGACTCCATTATATTAAATTGGGGTTCAATATTTGATAATGAAGAATTTCATTGAATTGCATAAGTCTTAAAAGTTTATAGCAGGAAACTTTGCCCCTTGTAATATTCTTGTTTTGAGACGTAATTAAACCAGATCTCAGTTAACTTCCCTGAGGACTCAGAATCAGCTTAGTAGGCTTATATTTAAAACTTGATTGATCACATTAGTTCCAAATTAAGATTTTTCCAATCTCTAAAACTTGATTCTTAATCCTTTTATAAATGTAGAATCCACGAGAACCGAAATGCTGATGCTGCCAGGTAACAGAAGAAAGAAAGAAATAAAATCCTGAAGTTAGATTTAAATTTGAGAGAATTTTTAAATTAAACTTTATTTAAAATTTTAAAAAAATCTTTTGATTGATTTTATTCATTTTTATTTATGTAAATCAGTGTATTGCCTGCATATAAGCACACTATATGTGTGCAATGCCTGCCAGGGCCAAAAAAGGGCATTAGATCCTCTGGATCTGGAGTTATAGATAGTTGTTAGTCACCATATGGATGTTGGGAAAAGAACCCAGGTCCTCTGCAAGAGCAATCAGTGCTCTTAACCTCTGAGCCATCTCTACAGCACCTATTTTATTTTTCAGAAAGGGTCTCTCAGATTGGTCTTAAACTGGCTATATAACCAAGGATGATCTTGAACTAGTCTTCCTACCTCTACCTCTCCACTTCTAGTATTACAGGTGTGTGCCTCTGTGCCTATTTTATGTATGCGGTGCTAGGAATTGAACCCAAGGCCTTTTACGCATGTTAGTCACTCTACCAACCGAGCTACATCCCCAGCCCTATTATTATTATTATTATTGTTTATTTGTGCACGTATGTGGGGGGTGGTGCGCATACAGCAATCAGAGAACAGCTTATTTGTTCTGTCCTGTCTACCCTGTGGATCCTGGAGATGGAACTTAAGTCTTGAGGCTTGCTTATAGCACCAATTAACCTTTGTCACCCGAGACATCTTGCTATACTTCCTCCCTCTTTTTCTTTTTTTTTCTTTCTTTTTGTTTTTGTTGTCATTTAGTTTTGTTTTGGGGACAGGTCTTCTGTGTAGCCAGGCTAACCAGATGCAAGAGTTAAGTTGGGTCAGAGGCTCTTGACAGTGAGTCAAACCTTGAACAATCTCTGTAGTCCATGAATTCAGGATCCTCCTGCTTCAACCTCCCAAGTACTGGGATAATTGACATTTACCACCACATCTGGTTTATGTGGCACTAGAGATCAAACCTAGGACTTTGTGAATGCTAAATAAGCATCCTACCAACTGATGATCTACGTCCCTTGCCCTTATTTAGCTAGTATTTTGTTTTGTTTTAGAGACTATATAGACCAGGCTGGCTTTGAACTTACAGAGATCCTCTGCCCCTTGTATGCACACAGCCATGCCCCTTCCCCCCTAGTTGCTGGGGTTAAAGGCAAGCACCATCATGCCTGGGTTTACTTATATTTTTTAATGCAAAATTTAATAATGTTAGTCAATGAACTTGAGCTTTTGTAAATAGCCACAATGAATAGTAGTGTAAATAGGTTCCACTGTGGGGTGATAAATACAGATTAACACAGATTTTGGCTATCCTATTTAGTATTTCCTCGAATTTTTAGTATGTATTTGCTTTGTTTCTAGTAAGTAGTTCCATAGATAGTTTTTTAAAAAATTTGTGTTTTGAAACAGTATCTCCCTGTTAGCCCAACAGGACTGAAACTTGCTATGTAGACCAGGCTGACCTCAGTCTCACAGAGATATGCCTGGGAGTGCTGGGATTAAAGGCGTGCACCACATTTAGTTTGTTTTTCTCTGTGTGTGTGTATATGCATGCATGCATGTATATGTGGACCTGTGTTTGCACCCAGAGGCCAGAGAAGGACTTTGGTTATCCATTGGAAATCCCAGTCTATCACTATTTACCTTATTCCAGTGAGAAGGTCTCTTACTGAACTTGGAACTAAGCTGACAATCAGTAAGTCCCAGCAATCATCCTGTCTCCAGCCCCTATAGTGCTAGGGTTACAAGCACAGGCACCCACACCCATGTGGGTGCTGGGGAGTTAAACTCATGTCCTCATGGTTGCATAGGTTGCTTTTTTACCCACTGAGCTATCTTCCCAGCCACAAATAGTTTTATTAAATATATTATTATTATTATTTATTTTTATTTTTATTTTTTGGTCTTTTTGAGACAGTCTCCCTTGTAGCCTCAGCTGTCCTGGAACTCACTATGTAGACCAGGCTGGCCTTGAACTCACAGGGATCCGCCTGCCTCTGCCTCCCGAGTGCTGGGATTAAAGGCGTGCGCCACCACGTCTGGCTTAATTATTATTTTTAATTTATGTGTATGTGTGTATTGCCTGCATTTAGGTAAGTTCACCCATGTCATGCAGTGCCCACAGAGTACAGAAGAGGCTGTTGGATCCCCTGGAAATGGAGTTATGGGCAGTTGTTAGCTGCCATGTGGGTGCTGAGATTCGAACCCGGGTCTTCTGCAAGAACAGTCAGTGTTCTTAACTGCTGAGCTATCTCTCCAGCCCGATAATCTTATTTAATAAAGCTGTAAAGCAGCATAGGATGAAATGTGGTACCAGCTCTCATTTGAGATTTCTGGTGCTGGAGGGTTGGCTTTAGGACCTTGTGAATGCTACTCAAACACTCACCAATCTATTTGAGGTATGAATCTATTTTTAGGTATTTGTAATCTAGGAAGAGTCTAGTCTTCTATTACTTTTGGATTTTGAGACTGAACTTTATAAAGTGCCACTGTAATAAATAGTTCTATGAAATTATAAGGTTTATAGGGAAGATACTAAGCCAGCTTTAAATACTACCTTTGCAGCTTTTGCATGATTTTCCTCTATAGATAGTTATACTTAGTTTTGTGATTTGGCGTACAGCAAGATTTCTTTTTTTTTTAAATCTTGCTGAAAGCTTAGTGGTCTGAATGTGTGGTAATTTTACTGTCCAATAGTTTTTCCTGAGTCTTTTGAGTCATGAAACCAAACTTTTTTATAATTAATTACAGAATTAATGCCTTTGAAAGTTGAAATTGTTCAGGTTTTACATTTTAACAGCACTCAATGTTCAGTTTTTAGAATATCTAAATTAAAGACATTGTGCTATCTGGAGGGAATGTTTGTGGGGATAACCTAGTTGCTGGTTATTCTTGCAACTAGGAATTTGGTATGATTAAAAAGGAGTCTGACATGGCCATTGCCTTTTCTCATCTGCAGGTGTGTGTGGTTTCAGCGCAGCATGGCTGTGGTCATCCGTTTGCAAGGTCTCCCAATTGTAGCGGGGACCATGGACATTCGCCACTTCTTCTCTGGATTGACCATCCCTGATGGGGGCGTGCATATTGTAGGGGGTGAACTGGGTGAGGCTTTCATCGTTTTTGCCACTGATGAAGATGCAAGGCTTGGTATGATGCGCACAGGTGGTACAATTAAAGGGTCAAAAGTAACACTGTTGTTGAGTAGTAAAACAGAAATGCAGAATATGATTGAACTGAGTCGTAGGCGTTTTGAAACTGCCAACTTAGATATACCACCAGCAAATGCTAGTAGATCAGGACCACCACCTAGCTCTGGAATGAGCAGCAGGGTAAATTTGCCTACAACAGTACCCAACTTTAATAATCCTTCACCAAGTGTAGTTACTGCTACCACTTCTGTTCATGAGAGCAACAAAAACATACAGACATTTTCCACAGCCAGCGTAGGAACTGCACCTCCAAGCATGGGGGCTTCTTTTGGTAGTCCAACGTTCAGCTCAACCATTCCGAGTACAGCTTCTCCAATGAACACAGTCCCACCACCACCAATTCCTCCAATCCCAGCAATGCCATCTTTGCCACCGCTGCCATCCATTCCTCCAATACCAGTTCCTCCTCCAGTACCTACATTGCCTCCTGTGCCTCCAGTTCCCCCTATCCCCCCTGTCCCTTCTGTGCCACCCATGACCCCATTGCCACCCATGTCAGGCATGCCACCCTTGAATCCACCACCCGTGGCACCTCTACCTGCTGGAATGAATGGCTCTGGAGCACCTATGAGTCTGAACAATAATCTGAACCCTATGTTTCTGGGTCCACTAAATCCTGTTAACCCTATCCAGATGAACTCTCAAAGCAACGTGAAGTCACTTCCCATCAACCCTGATGATCTGTATGTGAGTGTGCATGGAATGCCCTTTTCTGCAATGGAAAATGATGTCAGAGAGTTTTTCCATGGGCTCCGTGTTGATGCAGTACATTTGTTAAAAGATCATGTAGGTCGAAATAATGGGAATGGATTGGTTAAGTTTCTCTCCCCTCAAGATACGTTTGAAGCCTTGAAACGGAACAGAATGCTGATGATTCAACGCTATGTGGAAGTTAGTCCTGCCACAGAGAGACAGTGGGTAGCTGCTGGAGGTCATATCACTTTTAAGCAAAGTATGGGACCTTCTGGACAAGCCCATCCCCCTCCACAGACACTTCCAAGGTCGAAATCGCCCAGTGGGCAGAAAAGGTCAAGGTCAAGATCACCACATGAGGCTGGTTTTTGTGTTTACTTAAAAGGGCTACCATTTGAAGCAGAAAACAAACATGTCATTGATTTTTTTAAGAAGTTGGATATTGTAGAGGATAGTATTTATATAGCTTATGGACCCAATGGGAAAGCAACTGGTGAAGGCTTTGTAGAATTCAGGAATGAGACTGACTATAAGGCTGCTCTGTGTCGTCATAAACAATACATGGGCAATCGCTTTATTCAAGTTCATCCAATTACTAAGAAAGGTATGCTAGAAAAGATAGATATGATTCGAAAACGACTCCAGAACTTCAGCTATGACCAGAGGGAAGTGGTGTTAAATCCAGAGGGGGATGTCAACTCTGCCAAGGTCTGTGCCCACATAACAAATATTCCATTCAGCATTACCAAGATGGACGTTCTTCAGTTCCTAGAAGGAATTCCAGTGGATGAAAATGCTGTACATGTTCTTGTTGATAACAATGGGCAAGGTCTAGGGCAGGCATTGGTTCAGTTTAAAAGTGAAGATGATGCACGTAAATCTGAACACTTACACCGTAAAAAACTGAATGGGAGAGAAGCTTTTGTTCATATAGTTACCCTAGAAGATATGAGAGAGATTGAGAAAAATCCCCCAGCCCAAGGAAAAAAGGGGTTAAAGATGCCTGTGCCAGGTAATCCTGCAGTACCAGTAATACCTAGTGCAGGGATGCCAGCTGCTGGAATTCCTGCTGCTGGAATACCGGGTGCTGGGATGCCAGGTGCTGGAATGCCTAGTGCGGGCATGCCGGCTGCTGGAATCCCTGGTGCCGGAATGCCCGGTACTGGAATGCCTGGTGCCGGAACACCTGGTACTGGAATGCCCGGTGCCGGAATCCCCGGTGCTGGAATCCCTGGTGCCGGAATCCCCGGTGCTGGAATCCCTGGTGCTGGAATGCCGGGTCCTGCAATACCTGGCCCTGCAATACCTAGTGCCACAATTCCTGGTGCCGCAATCCCTGGTCCCACAATGCCTGGTGCTGGCATCCCCAGTGCAGGAGGTGAAGAGCATGTCTTCTTGACTGTAGGAACAAAGGAGGCCAATAATGGGCCTCCCTTTAACTTCCCTGCCAATTTTGGTGGGTCCAATGCCTTTGGACCACCACTCCCTCCTCCGGGGTTAGGAGCGGCCTTTGGTGATGTTAGGCCTGTTATGCCTTCAGTTGGAAACAGTGGTTTGCCTGGTCTAGGATTGGAAGTTCCAGGTTTTGGAGGTGGACCAAATAGTTTAAGTGGACCATCAGGATTTGGGGGGGTTCCTCAGAATTTTGGAAATGGCCCTGGTAGTTTAGGTGCCCCCCCTGCTTTTGGAAGTGGTCCTCCTGGTCTTGGAAGTGTTCCTGGGCATTTGAGTGGGCCTCCAGCCTTTGGCCCTGGCCCTGGGCCTGGCCCAATTCATATTGGTGGTCCCCCTGGCTTTGGAGCTAGTTCTGGCAAACCAGGGCCTACAATAATTAAGGTGCAAAATATGCCCTTCACTGTATCTATTGATGAGATTTTAGATTTCTTTTATGGTTATCAAGTAATCCCAGGTTCAGTATGTTTAAAGTACAATGAAAAAGGTATGCCTACAGGTGAAGCCATGGTGGCCTTTGAATCTCGGGATGAAGCCACAGCTGCTGTCATTGACTTAAATGATAGGCCAATAGGTTCAAGAAAAGTAAAACTCGTATTAGGGTAGTCATTCACATCAGTTCTTTATAGGATATATCTTCATATTGCTGTGTTTAATGCATCCGGATTGTTTTCCTAGTATTTCCAGGTTAGAACCTGTGGATTGTTTAAATTGCATATAGATTGGTTTCTATAACACAGAGCATTGATTGTTTCCAATTCACAGAATAAATAAACATTGCTATATATTATAGTAAAGCTGTCTGGAGAGAACACAAAAGTAATTTTGGCATACCATTGGAAACCGTTTGTAAAACCCAAAGGTCATATAAAGCTTATCAAGGAATCTAGGTTGGTTTTGTTTTATACCACATGGGATGAAGAAAATAGAGATGTGAATAGAGCTCGTTGAGGGTGCTCTTGCCAGCTGCTGACAAATAGAAGTTGACCACTTTAGCAATTTGATTTAAAGTTGGACAAATTCGCTTTGTTACAGGGTCAAAGCTTTGTCTAAAATCTTCATTTTATTTTAAAATTGAATAAAGTCTCTGTATACAGATTCCTTGTATGTACCTTTATTGCTTCTTGAGGTTCTTGCTGTATAGACAGTTCTGCTTCAGATGTTGCTGCTTTGTTTGCATAATTGACTCATTTGCAAATGAGCACAACTACTTTGTTGGTTTTTAAATATCTAATATAAAAACTCCACACTTGGTTTGTGCTATAACCCTGAACTTTGAGTTCCAGTGTCACACTTAAAATTGTGTGGAATGACTTTGCCATAAAAATAAACTATGGAGACCTTTACTTACCTCTTTCAGTTTGACCATCAGGTTTTATCTAGTAAGTTTAAAATTTGTTCATATTGTTTGGATGGCATTGAAAACCAGACACCACTTTTAGTAGTTAGTGTTTAGGTGTTTGATTTGTAGTACTGTCTGTGATGGACTAATTCTAGCAATTTCCTTTTATCCTTACTTTGTTGAAAGCTTGGCCTATAAGTAAACAAAGAGGAGTCCATTCATAAGCCAGAGCATTGTATCTTGGCTTTTAAAACTGAAGTTGAAACTGTTAATTTTGTTAACAGTAGTATTGTAGAATCCATAAGTTGTATGATAGGTTGGTATGTGTTTAATCCTGTTAAGTTGGAGGCTTTTTGGTATAGTTGTTTGATCATGAGCCTATTCACAAAAATTCTCTATGCAGAGCGCAAGTACAACTGTCAAAGGAGAGAATTTAGACTTCTTGCTTTTTCACATTCTTTCTTTTGGCAAGAAGGACCACATAGGTTTGGGTTGGTTAAATGTCCTTGTCAAAAGCATTTGGCGTATCACATCTCTTCATTGACACTAGAGGCTCTAGGGTTTAATTCCTTAGTTAAAATGCTTGAAAGCTGTGTCACATATTTATAAATGTTTCAGAACTGGCGATTAGTAAATAATCATGGGAAATAAATTTTATTTTTTATATGGCCCTGTAGTTTTGGTTTGAAGCACACCCAGCATTTTCTATGAGTCTGCATTTTACTTTTAAGAGAAGCATTTCCTATTAATAATTATATACATACATGTATATGTAGTGCCTTTTTGTTGTTCCAAGGCAGTGGAACACTGAAATATGTGTCGTCGTGTAATTTTATAGTTAAGAGTGGCAACAATTTCATTTGTGTGGTAAAATTTGGAAAGCCTATTCATTGCTACAGTCTTAGCGTATTGACAGTAAGGGATTTTCTTTTAGAGAAAGGATTGTGCAGACTTCGAAAAGAAGTAAATGGCCGCATTGTGAATTGTTTGGTAATTTACAGATACAAATTTGCTTGATAGATACTGCTCCAAAAGAATAGGTAGTTTTGTTAAGTAATAATTTCTCGTTCCAAAAACAATAAGAAAACTTCAGCACTGCTTGCATATCTTATTTCAACTACTGCAGATTATTTTCCCCACTGGAAAGCAATTTATTTTTTATGAAAATTGGTTGTTTGAAGATGAAAGTTTCTTATGCTTTATCACAATTTATTTTGGTTGTATCGTACATTCTTATTAAATATTTTATTAATTTTATTGCAGCTACTGTTATTTCTACATCTTAGATAATGCTAAAAAGGAAAACTTGAATCTCATTGTTCATTAAATTATAAAAACAGTTGTTGCTGGTGAAATTGGAGAGAATTGTGTTTCATAGTCTCTTGAATCACAGCACTGCTTGTTGTGAAGTGTAATTAAATGCTTTGCTCTCTGGAACTTGATTTTTGTATATCTGAGAATATTAACGTAGTGCTAATTGCTAAGTATGGTGTTTATCTTGTTCTGGGCATTGAAGGTTCAGTTTTTTTGTTTTTGTTTTAAAAAAAAAAAACACTGAAAATTTGTTTGGTGAAACATTTGTACCTCTTCATACGTTTTCTCCAGAACTAGGTTTGGAGGAGATTTGAAGTCACATAACTTTCTCATTTGTAAGGTATGAAGGTTTTGTAAAGCTTTGCTCAAAGTGCACTTGTCAACACGTTTATCATGTTATTCTCAATTTTACGTGTTAATTTTGTCTATTTTAGGTGACTCTGACGTTAATGGAAGAGAATCTCTCTCCCATTAGTTTTTTTTCCCCCCTTTCTGAACTTTTATTGGTGTTTGTTTTTCTTTTGATTTAAAGGAGTAGTGAAACCTACAAATGTATTTTTTAAAAGAAAATTTGTAAATTTTCCTGAACTTCAGTGACAGATTTAGTTCACAAGCATAATTTGGAAGTATTTCGTATGTTTATACTAGTTCGGATGTGTAATTATTAGTGGCTCTTTTGGTTTTTGTTTTATTTTAATCCAACAGTGTTAAGTGAAATGTAGTTCCTAACTTTGTATTCCAAGTTGTCAAAGCATTGACAATTAAAGTTCATTAGGAAATTTCAAACTTGCAGATAGTTATAATTAATGTAGTTAAGGTCAGTCTTTACCCACTTTATGGAAGTAAGCAAATGTATGTTTTTAGGTGAGAATAATCACCTTGCATAAAAATAAGGAAGCACGAAAGCTTCACTTGAACTCTATTTTGCTGGGTTCTATGATGGTACAGAATGTGGGTCAAGTGTGTAAAAATACACTTCATTTGAAGAACACTTGAAAAATAAGTAATGTGTAAAGTAACAGTCATTTTTTTGGAAAGAATTTCTGGTGGTGATCACTTTCAATACTTTCCCCAGTCAAAAAATTGCCATGTTTAAATTACTTTGCAATAGTTTTACTGGCAGTTCTGTAGTAAGTCCAAATATTTGAAACCAAACACAGTAAAATGGCTGTTGACAGTGTGACCACAACATGGCCAGCAAATACTACTTTGGCATCATTTAGCAGTTTTTTGTTTATAAAGATGAAGTCTTGAATACTGTTCAATAAACTTGTCACAAAATAAAGGCTGATGCTTTTAATGCTTTTAACTGTACAAAAGTACCTCACTTGAGCTGTAACATTTTTTGTTCTTTTTGTTTTGTTTTGTCTTTTTTGTTTTTAACTCCTGAAAATATCTCGTGCCGTTGGAAATGTAGACTTGGTGGTCTTAGAGGTAACAATTGTTGCTTATCTTTGTTGCTCATGCTGAAGTGTGGAAAGAAGAAGATGCCTTGGAACGGCAGGGAGGAAAAACATGATTTTATCTGTGCTGTCTCTTCAGAATTTTATTGTATGTGCTTTGCTAGCTAATGGCTTTGTTATATGGATTTGGAAAGAACTTGAGATGAGATACTCCTTTTCACCAGGAGTCTCCAACCAGGTCTGTGAATTCTCATTTTCAAATACAGATTACAGTGGAAAAGGGAAAAGAAATGTTTGAAGTAGACTTTCCATTTCACACACCTCTAAAGCTTTGTTTTTGTATTACCATGAGCTAAGGTGGGGAAGAAGGGAGCCAAAAATACTGCTGCTTTGTGATACTGATGTTCTGGGTTTGATCCCTATTACACTGGTTCAGCTTATGAAAATTAGTAAATGAAGTTGTAAACTTCAGGTTTAAAAATCTAGGTTGAGTTGTAGGAACTAGTGGGTTGTAACAACCTACGTTCTTGAAAAATGCTTATAACTTGTTATCTTTATCATGTAAGAGTTTAGCTTGTATTTGAATATTTAGTTGTTGGAGAAGGTTTGAGCAAGTGAGTCATTTTATTTAGAAATAGGGTCTCACTATGTTTCCCAGGTAAACCTAGAATGGGTACAAGTAGTCTTTTTTTTTTTTTTTTTTTTTTGCCTCAGCTTTTCGAGTACCTAGACAATAGACACATGCCACCTGTCTGCCTTTAAAAATTATCAAGGTTGACTAAGTATTTGAAAAATGACTGAGTGAAAGCATTCACCCACACACAGTCTGAAAGGAGTAGACTCTGATATTTTTCTTGCTCAAGAGAGATCTCTTCTATAATTCATTGTTTTACATAAGAAATAGTGTATTGAGTATGCACATCTATCACTATTTTCCCAAAGTTAGAGCTTTTAAAGAGGATATTCCTAGATCTAAAGTTAAAGCTTTGCCTTTTTGTTTTGGGGTTTTGTTTTTTTTTTTTTAAATTTTAACTTTTTGTCTTTTTGAGACAAGGTCTCTCAGCCCCAGCTAGCCTGGAACTCACTATGTAGACCAGGCTGGCCTCGAACTCACAAAGATCCATCCGCCTGCCTCTGCTTCCCAAGTGCTGGGATTAAAGGCATGCGCCACCACACCTGGCTGCCTTTTTTTTTTTTTTTAAATGCTTGGTTTCATATCTTTTTAGTATAAAATCTGATAGATCATGAAAAGAGTTACCGATAAAATATTTTGAAGAGCATACTGAGGTATAGCACGATTGCTGTAAAGACTTCTGAGAAAATAGCCTTCTGTTCAACAACATAAGCAACTTCATCTCTATTGGTAAATGTTAATCTTCACTGTGCTCTTCTGGGCCTGTTCTTGGTGGTTTGAGCTACTTTTTCTGGGTCTATGAGTCTCAAAGCATACTGGAGTATGGCTCCTTTACTGGATCAGCTTAATTAGCAACAAACAACTGAGGTGGCATACTTTGCCACATACTGTTCTACCACTGAAGAGACCATGAGAAGAAAAACCTGATGTAAACATTCCAGCCCTATGTATGGGAGAATAACACCTCAAAATACTGAGGGAGAGAAAAATCTAACCATGTCCTTTGATTTCTGTTGCATCTCAGAGGCCTCCCTCCAATGAAAATGTTAATGGTTAGGACAGATTGATTCAGCAAGTAGTTGTAGAGAAGTGGTTAAGTGGCATGGCACAGTATTGGTACTGGCACCCTGCTGTCAGTCATGTAGACTCTCACCTTGGTAATAGTTGCTTCAAGTCCCTTTTTCTAATCTGGTTTACTGTTTTGTTTTGAAAGGAGACAGGTAACTGGGAGAAATGTAGACAATAAGTACAGTCAGAGGTGTATAGCATCAACCCGTCCTAGAAGAGGTTGGCTGTGCTATGTACAAAACAGCTGCTTTGTGGTGTGGTCATCAGTCTGTCTACACTGCCTAGTTTTCTCCTTTTGCTTACATAGTAAATCTGCTGGAAACCAGGATTATGAGTCTCATTTAGATTACAGCCTCCTAATGTTAGAGATTGTCATTGTTTGTTTAATAAAAGGGTAGTTACATGTGATTCATATCAAATGGTAACCTCATCTACTATGAATCACCTGGTAAATCTTTCACACTTTATGAGTACTAAAAGATGAAGAAATCTAGCTGCCTAAATCGTATCAACTAGTGCTGTTGCCAGTTTCCTCGTTTTTTATTCCACTATACTCCACATACTGGGTTGAACTGGGGACAGGAGAGTGGTACAGTCATATTCATAACCCCCTTCTACCATGTGGTCTATGGGACTAGCATAGACTACTCCTTTCCTATAAATGTAACTCAGGTAGTAAAAGAGTTAATGTCACTACTAAAGTAATTAACTGTTTTACTTACATGATGGGTGAATTGACACTCAACTTTTCTTTATAAACTTTTAAAGACAATTTTACATAACTATAGCTTAGCCATAGCTATATGTTACACTAACAAAAGTTTTGAGTGGTGTTATATGAGTACATGGTAGAAAAGGAGACAAGCCATACACTGCCACCCCCCCCCCATTTCTTACGTGGTTAGTTGTAGCTATACTTGAAACTTAATGTACAGCAGGAACTGAGTAAAGGCTTTCATGGTCACTTACCAAATGATCAGACAGGAACAAGTGTGAATCAGTTTGTGCTTTGCACTGAAATCTCCCTGTTGAAATTTTATTTATCCATTTCCCAGACATGTTTGGAGGATAATCCATCATATATCTTCCATAGATCCCAAGCAAATGAGTCATTCCTGAGGAGCCAGGGAAATTTACATTATGAACAATGGGTAGTTTGCTTTTCCACTGGCTCTGATTTGCTGCTTTGTTTTACTCAGCTTGTCTACTGTAGGTCACTGCACTGGAGATATTAATGTTTTTGACAATGCCCCTGCCCCAGTGATGGTGTGGTATTGCCTTTACACACCCCATGTGTAACAGGCATTAAATGTATATAAATTCTAGCAGGATAGGATGGCAACAGAAATAATTGCCCTACTTGCTATATGTGTCCCCCCCCTTTTTTTTTTCTGAGATGAATTCTGCCATATTTGCTTGCTCAAACTTTGTCCCTTTGATGAACTCAAATAGCTATGGAGTCTAGGAGTCCTCCAATAATCAAATGAGAATATGTGATGGATGTAGACTTCTTCCATCTGTGTACAAGGCTCGCTAGTATAGATCATGGAGAAGAGGCCACCTGATAAGATAGTGAACTGATTTAGTGGCTACCTGGACTTCAGATTGGACTGAATTATGAGATATGAGCTGTTGATAAGATGAGGGGAACAGAGGAACCTCCCCTTTGGCTATATCAGTTCTTGTGGGCCATGACAAATTTGTCCTTTGACCTCTGTTCTAGAAAAAGATTCAGATTATCTTAACCAGTGTTAATTTTCTGTGAAGCACATTCTATTACTTTCTGGAAATCTATATTGAGTTTGGATCTTAAGAGATGCTTGGAACTCAAATGTATTTATGTGGCTCGTTTTTTCTTTAGATCTCTACTGCTTTTTTTTCAGTGTGGTAGAAGCTCCACATGCAATTTGAGAAGAGGAAAAGTCATTACTTTTACAGCTTGTCATTTTATGTGTATGAGTGTTTGCCAGCATGTATGTAAGTGCACTCACTGTGTGTGCCTGGTGCCCATGCAAGCCAAAACAGCATCGGATCTCCTGGAACTGGAGTTAAGGATGGGTATTAGCTGTCAGTGTGGGTGCTGAGAACCGAACCCAGGTCTTCTGCAAGAGCAGCAAGTGCTCTTAGCTGCTGAGCCATCTCTAGACCCCTTTCCTGCCATTTAACTCCTGGAGGAAGTAGAGCAGAAGCATTTCTCCTTGATGTCCTGTGAACATGATGTGAATGAAACGATACTATGTATGCCAAGACCCACTGGTGCACTTACTTGTGTGCATTAAAAGGAGAGCAGTTAATATACCCAAGCAGCCCCCCCCCCCATTTTGGTCACTCTTAAGGGTCACGATAATCTTGTAGAGTTGCCATTTCTACTCCAGTTATATAGACTGGGAAGTCCAAGCAAATGAAAGTGACTTGCCTAAGCGCTCCTTGATAGTAAAGATTGAGCAGAGAAAAGTCTTCCCCTCCCCCTCTCTGTCTTTACACTTGATTTTAGGTGAAAGACAAGAAGCAATGAGTGGGTTTGTCTATTAGCCAAAGTGCTACTGCCTTGTAACTCACTGTGTAGCCCAGGCGGGCCTTGAAAACTACAGTAATCTTGCCTCATTTCTGGGATTACAGACTATGAACAGAATTTTCAGGGATGCCTGAATACTTAAGAGATACAGAGTGCTGTTTGCCTCTCCCTGATAGGGTGGGGGGGGGGGGGGGGAGTCTCTGGTGCTTAGTTTACTGGGGAAGAAGCTCCCACATTGCTCCATGCCCTTTCAGTTTCCCAACTCCAAGTATATGGAGAAACAAAAGCATTGCGTGTTGGAAGGGCTTCATTTTATATATATACACACACACATACATATATATATATTACTTTTGTTTTTTTGTTTTGTTTGGTCTTTTTGAGACGGGGTCTCCCTGTAGCCGCTGTCCTGGAACTATGTAGACCAGGCTGGCCTTGAACTCGCAGAGATCCACCTGCCTCTTCCTCCCAAGTGCTGGGATTAAAGGTGTGCACCACCACACGCGGCTTTAAATATTTTTTTATGTGTATGAGTGTATTGCCTGCATGTATGTGAGTGCATCTGTGTCATGCAATGCCACAGAGGTCGGAAGAGGGCTTCAGAGTCCCTGGAAATGGAGTTAAGGACAGTTCATAGTCACCATGTGGGTGCTGGGAATCGAACCCGGGTCCTCTGTAAGAGCAACCAATGCTCTTAACCACTGAGCCATCTCTCCAGCCCATTTATATTTTTATGTGTGTGTGTTTTGCCTGCATGTATGTAAGTGCACCACATTCATGGATTGCCTATAGAGGGAAGAAGAGGGCATTGACTTACCCTGGAACTGGAGTTACAGACAATTGTTAGCCACAGTGTCGGTGCTAGGAACTGAACCCAGACCCTCTGCAAGAGCAGCCAATACTCTGAACTACTGAGCCATTTTTCCAGCGCCAGGTATTATAATGAGTTTGAAGTGGGCAGGTGAAGGGGCTGGGGATTTAGCTTAGTGGTAGAGCACTTGCCTAAAGGCCCTGGGTTCGGTTTCAGCTGGGGGGGGGCAGTATGAAGTGGGCAGGTGAAGTTATGTGTAGACATGTTCAGAGAGTCTGGGTGGAGATCCTTCTTGAATGCCAATATATCCTTCATCCTGCTTCCCTCTCCATATCCAGGTCTCTTCAGGTCTTAGGTTCTCATTTATGAAGGATTGGCCATAGATTTGTTCAGCTTTTGTAAATCTTCAAGGGTGCTGAAGTTGAATTAGTGGCTTCCAGACTTCTGATCATTACAGTACAACAGAATGGGAAACTGTTTTCTTTGCAATATTTTTCCACTTTACATGTGTGTATGTACATTTTAAGCTTTACAGTGTTGCTAGATTCTCTGTGGCTCCTAGGCTTCTTGGAAGTATACGGATCTAAATAAAATTAATGTTTAAATTTTAGTTTATGAGCACAAATACTAGCCCTTAATCATATGAATAAAGAGTGTCACTGTCCGAGGACTTGGAACTGGTTGTGTTGGGGCACATCTTTAATCTCAGTACTTGAAGGACTGAGGCAAGGAGGACCTAGCGTTTTTGACCAGCCTGCATTACAGACTCAAAATTTTAAAAATAAAATCCATTTGGTTCTGTTTGTGACGTATGAGATATGTCTTTGGAACTGCTGGTTTAAATTTGGAGAATCCTTAGAGGAAATTGCAAGGGTAAGAACTGAGTTTTCTTCTCCAAATGCCTGGAGGAAGTGCTATGGGAAGAAGAGTGGTTTTGGTGGGCATAGTCTTCAATTTATGGGCTATTCAATGGGTGGTGGTGCTTCCTTTGGGAGCCTCTGGAGGATTCCCTGATTGCCTTTCAAGATTTGATCCAGCCATCTGTGAGCTGCTCCAGCATGCCAAGGTAGGCAACAACAGGTGTGAGCATGACTGGTTTGCTTGAAGGAATGATCCTGCTACGCAGACACTTCTGTCCTCTATTCCTCTGCCTTGCAGCCTCTCTGCCACTTCTGTACTATCACCTTGGGTAGATAAAGGGAGGTTGGGATTGCAGGCCATTGCCTGGTTAAGCCTTTGTATGTGAAGAGGGTAGTGTAACTCCTAAGCTTAAAGGACTGATGAGTGAGTTTTATCCCGTCTGGCACCGAATTGGATGCAACAACCCAAGGGAAAAGATCTGATCTTGTGTTTTGGAAGAGCAGTTAGAACCTGCCAAGGCAAGAGAAGGAAAGCCATGAACATGAAGGGCACATCATTTCCTATCAGAGTTAGATTTCTTATCAACAGTGGTATGTGGTGAGCTTTCTCTCAGATAAGGGAAGCACTTTAGCATTTAGTCTATTTCCTTAGTTTTAAACTTATGAAGGCCACCTACTCACATTCCTTCAGATTCCTTACAAGCCTGGTCCAGCACAATGATGCAAATCTTAGGTGTTTCCATTGTATAAAGCTCTGCTGTTTCTGAGCTAAAGCAGCATTTATTCTACAATTTGACATTTAGCTGGGTATCTTTAATTGAGCACTCAGGAGGCAGAGGCAGGAAGATAAGGAGTACAAGACCAACCTTGACTTCCTGTCCAGTTTGAGGTCAACATGGTCTATATGAGACCCTATTTAAAAATAGGAAGAAAAAGTTGTTCCGCAGGCAAGGAGCTTGGGAAACAACTGGCATAAATTGTGATACCTCAAAGTAAAAAGTTGAGTGCTGGAGAGAACATTTAAAAGGCAGCATGTATGAGTTAGACCTGAAAGATGGTAGCTAACATGCTGATAGCAATCCAAGCACGTGTATTAAGCACGGTATCAAGGGCCTCACATTATTCACATTAATCTTCAGAATTAGGTAATATCCCTTCTGAAAACTGAAGAACTTGAGGCTTAATTATTGTCTTACATAGGCAAGATGTCAGTCTGGTGTAGTAGTATACGGTGTTAGCCAAATATGTCTTTCCTCTGGGTTGAGGAATGTGGACTAGCGGATCACTTAGTTCCATTTGATTTATGACATTTTGCAAATTTACTAAAGTGAGAATGAGTGTGTGTTTAAAGAACTTCATGATGGACTTGAAATTCCTGCCTCAGCCTCCCAAGTGCTGGGACTGGGTGTGCATTGCCGTATCCAGCTAGAGTGTGCTTTAAGGGAGGATATGTAAAGGTACCCTGCCACTGTCAGGACTTAGCTTTGTGGTTGGCTTTGGGAATAAATAGAGGAAAACAAAATAGAAAGTAGAAGGGAATAAGACCCTGATTGGTGGAAAACAAGGCAGAAAATGGAGCTTTATACCTTTTGCAATTCCTTACTAGTTCTAAATGGAAAGGGGTAATAGAGCCAGTGGGTTCCTAGAAAGCTTACCTCTCCTTTGATGGATTTAGCCCCAGTTCAAGATTAGGTCTGAATAATTCAGGATACTTGGCTTATTCTAGTAATTGACTTAGCAGGATTTTTTTTTTGCACAAAGATCTAACAAGTGTAAGACCTCTATTAATGATAAAGTAAGTTACTGATAATTCTCTTATTGATTCACTTCACTATGACATTTAAAGGGGCTGAAAGCCAGCCTTACAGAATTTATTGTAATGACACAAAAATGAGTCCGGTTTTAAAATATGTAGTTGATAGGGCATGGTGGCACAGGCCTGTAATCCTAGCAATCTTTGGGAGGGGGAGTCTTTTTGAGACAGGGTCTCCCCATAGCCTCAGCTGGCCTGGAACTCACTCTGTAGACCAGGCTGGCCTTGAGCTCAGAGCTATGCCTGCCTCTGCCTCTTAAGTGCTGGGATTAAAGGCCACCAAACCCGGTTTCACTCCTGGGACTCAACAAGGCAGGAGGATGGTGAATTTAAGGCCAGCCTAAGCTATGTGGAAAGCTATTTCAAAAAGTAAGTTATTTGTAGTTATAAATTACAAAAGCGTGACCAGGATATTAAATTACGAGTTTCTATGCTGGAATAGGCTTAGAGGTAGATGATTTTTTTTTTTTTTTTTTTTTTTAAGATTTGAAAGATGAATAATTCTGTAGATACAGGCTTTTTTTGTGGTGGGTTTTTTTTTTTTTTTTTTTTTTTTTTTGGTCTCCCTTTAGCCCCAGCTGACCTGGCGCTTGGCATTTGCTATGTGGAGCAAAGGTGTGCACCACCATGCCTAGAAATTACAGGTAATTTAAAGAGAACTTGCTTGCCTCAGGAGGTAGAAAACTGAAAACAGAGGTAGTCCTAGTGGGACCCAGCGTTTGGGAGGCAGAAGCAGGAAGACTGTTCAAGTCTTGGAGGGTAACATGAGAATACCCTGTCTTTCAGAAAGATTCCAAAGGTTGAGGATATAGCTCAGTGGTAGAACACTTGTGCAACATGCACAGGACCCTTAGCACTACAGAAAAGAAGAAAACTAAATTTATTTGTGGTTTTTGTTTTTTGAGACAGGGTCTCCCTGTAGCCCGGGCTGGCCTGTAACTCATCTGTAGACTGGCCTCAGAGATCTGCCTGCCTCTGCCTCTCAAGTGTTGAGATCAAAGTTGTGTGCCACCACACCAAACTTTTTTTTTTTTTTTTTTGAAGCAGGATCTCACATACCCGGAGCTGGCCTTAAACTCCTGATTTTATGGCCTCCACCTCCTAAGTACTGGGATTGTAGGTGTGATTGACTGTCCCCTATAAAAACTGCCAATTTTTAGGCCCCTCCCCCCTCAAAGTGAGCTTACAGGGAAAAGGAAAATGAGGCAGGTCAGGTGAGGGGTGGGGGTTGTGGTTACACAGGAAGCTCTGACATTGTAGAATAGAAGCCAGGCTATTGAAAGGATCC
>NW_008344592.1:449468-473140 GCF_000622305.1 Nannospalax galili | reverse complement strand
TTTTGGTCTTTTTGAGACAAAGTCTCCCTGTAGCCCCAGCTGTCCTGGATTCACCATTGAGACCAGGCTGGCTTTGAACTCACAGAGATCCACCTGCCTCTGCCTCCCTAGTGCTGGGATTAAAGGTGTGCGCCACCACGCCCGGCCATGGATCCATATGCTCTTGTTGGACCCTCTGTAATACGGTTGAGATTTGCGTCTGGGTTCAAAAAGAAATGGATGGAATACAGTGATGATGTAATGGTGCCAATTAGGATGAGTTCTGTAGTCCACCAGAAAGTGGGGCCTAGCACAAGAAGCTGCCTGTGTTTGGCCCACATCACAGGCCTTTGTGGGAGAGCTTTGAGAAGCCAGGCTGCTCTGCAGTGATGAGCATTGCTAATGCTTTTGTCAGGGAAAGGTCTGTGGCTTTTCATTTCATTTCCCATTTTATCATGAAACTCAATGTGCAGAAGTTTTAGAAAACCTGTGTGGTAAATATCAAGTGTCAGCCACTTAGGTTCTATGATTTACTTTGCCCATATATCTGTTTTATTGGTTCTCATTTTTTAAAGTTTTTGGTGTATGTATTTCAAATATGTAGGCATCAGTATGCTTCTCCCCTAAATATTTCAACATAACTGGAGTTCAGTATTTGTGGATAGTTTTATTAATTTATGTAAATTAGGTATGTACACTTTAAATGTACTAGATAAAAGTGTATTAGATGAAGCAGCTGGAGAGATGGCTCAGTGGTTAAGAGCACTGTCTGCTCTTGCAGAGGACCCAGGTTTGAATCCCAGCACCCACATGGTGACTAACAACCATCCTTGACTCTACCAGTTCCATGGGATCTGGATGAGACACCTTTCTGTGGGCACTTCATGGCACAGGTACACTTACATACATGCAGGCATAACACTCATACACAAAAAATAAATTTTTTTTTTTAAGAAAGTGTAGAGCCGGGTGTGGTGGCGCACGCCTTTAATCCCAGCACTTGGGAAGCAGAGACAGGCAGATCTCTGTGAGTTCGAGGCCAGCCTATTAGACATAGTGAGTTCCAAGTCAGCTGGGGCTACAGGGAGACCCTGTCTCAAAAAGACCAAAAGAGGAAAAAAAAAAGAAAGAAAAAGTGTAGTAGATAAAAAATGCCAACCCTCTGGCCCAGGTTCCTATCATGGTGAAGAACTTGCCCATTCTTTCCTAGACTTACCTGTCTTTTCTCAGTCAATATCCACCCTTTCTTGGTGAAGAAAGAATGTCATGAGATTATAGTTTTTTTGCTTATTCTGAAACTTCATAAACAGAATATGTACTTGATCCTTAAGATTCATCCCTGTTACAGATGCTATCTGTTTAGTTGCTGATTAGTTTATTATATTATATCCATTCTATTGAGGTATACTAGAGGTGTTTCAAGAGTTTGACTATACTGAGTAAAGCCGCTATGAATATTCTTAAGCGAATCTTTGTAGACATAATGTCTTCATTCTTTTAGAGATAAATCTACCAGTTGGAATACTCTTAGCTAGGTCTGTTCGATTTTCTGATAACCTAGCCAGATTGTTTTCTAAGGTGGTATGTTTAGTACTATCACTACCAATGTATGAGTGTCACATCCTTGACAACATTTACCCTTGTTGGTCTTTTATTTTAAGCCATTGTGATGGGTTTGTAACTACATTGTTGTAGTGGGTTTTTTCTGCATTTCTCTAGTGATGGCTGTGAATCATTTGCTTATTTCTACATTCCTTTGATGAAGTGTCTAATCAAGTCTTTTGCCATTTTAAAACTGGATTATTTGCTTGTACTGAGCAGTAGGACTAGGGAATAGAGTACCCAGTGCTAGTTCCAAGGAGCCCACAGTTAAATGGAAAAGGGAGGCGAGTCAGACGATTCTGGTGTAGTGATTTCAGTGTTAAGTTGGTTACTAAATATTTGCTACCTACTATAGGATAGGTACTGGTGATGTAGACACTAGACAGGGTTCCTGCTCTTACATAGCTTGCTTTCTGGCTGTCCATGGAAGAAGACAGTACAGAGGCATTGAGATGGAGACTGGAATTGATACTGTGTGAATGTGAATCAGGGACAGCCAGGCAGGGTACATGGGTGGGTGGACAACCACTTACTTACAAAAGGATTAGGTGTTGCAGACCATGGTAAGAAGTTTGGGTTTTATTTTATTCTTATTTTTTTATTTTTTTATATTTAAAGTTAGGGGAGAGAAATGTGCTGTGAAGTCCATGTGGACATCAGAGGGGAGATCAGAGGACAGCTTTCAGGGATTGGTTCTCTCCACTACATGGGTCCAGGGTATGTCAGCAAACCCTTTTACCCACTGAGCCATCTTGCTAGTCCCAGAACTTTGGATTTTATATCGAATATACCCCAATTTTTGGGGGGGGGTCGTCTATTTGAGACAGGGTCTCCCTGTAGCCACAGCTGACCTGGATTCACTATGGAGAATAGGCTGGCCTAGAACTCACAGAGATCTGCCTGCCTCTGCCTCCCAATGTTGGGATTAAGGGTGTGCACCACCACACCTGGCTCTATCCCAAGTTTTCTTAAGCAAGGAAATGATATGATCTGGTTTCCATTTGGCTAAGAAACACAGAAATGGATATGTAGTTGCAGAAAGAATGAAAAAGAAGCTTCTGTAGTTATCCAGAGACAATGAAATCTTACAAAGGAAAGTTGGCAAGAGTTCATAATGCAAATAGTATCCTACCAGATCTTTCGCTGACAGAATATTTCCTATATAGGATTCTGATTCTTACATATTATCTATTATCATCTGCCTCTCTTACCTATGAATAAATGGCAGGAGCTAGGGAAGGTGGCAGGCTGAAAAGGGCCTTACAGTTTGAGAGACTGCAATGTTAACCACATCACAAAACTACTCAATTTTGTGGAAGTTTACCTTCAGGAGGAGTAGAACAAGGTGGCTTGCTAGAATTTGGTGCTGAACCTACAAGTCATTGGGCAGTTTTACAGGGCTTCTAGTTAGGCAAAGACTCTGGCCTTTGGTATCAAACAACTAGGTGAGGCAGCTCTGAGGAGGAGAAACTACGGAGGAGGCAAGAAATTTGAGGGTTTGAAGGTTTTTGAACTGGAATAAACGTTTTTGGCCCTGAATAGTCAAAGAGGACTTGTGTCAATTGGGGTGGGTGGATGGGGAAGCTAATGATGCCCTTCAGAAAAGAAAATATTGAAAACAATGCAGAACTGTACAGATTATAATCAGACATGGTGGTGCGTATCTGGAATCCCAGCATTAAGGGAGAGGTAGAGGATAAAGTTTAAGATCATATTCATCTGTAAAGTGAGTTTGAGGCTATCTGGGACTACATGAGACTCCGTCTCAAAATGAGAGAGGAAGAGAAAGAGATCAAAATAATAATTCACCTTCATTTTACTCCAGCGTACCTAAAATCACTTTTACTTTGTGCCTCTTCCATTTTACTGTGTGCATGTCTTCAGATTGTTTGCATATGCACTTGCACATGTAGTGGAAGTTTTAAAATAGGGTTGTACTCTTACTGGTTTTACAATTTAATGTTTTCAAGTATTACCAATATATGGTTCTGCCTTGTTTAGCTGCTGCTCAGCATTCCATTGTTTCAACCTATAGCTCATTCCTCACCTAGTTGATAGACCTCTCAGCTACTATGAATTTTTTGTTGTTGCTTTATTTTTTAGTAGTAGTGAAATGTGTAGCAAACATTGCCTCAGAAAACACACCACCTGTGGAATTCAGATTATGGAGTGGAGCAGCTGTGGTCTGTTTTACTTTGCTCTGTCCTCAGGAAACCTCCAAAAAGGGAGTTGCCAGGAAGGTTAAGAGTCTCCAGGCCACATTTTTGGGGCAACATTAGAAAATGGCCTACTAATTCAGTGTTTAATATTACTTACTGCTTCCATGTCTCAGGTGGTTTCTCAGGCAGATGGAACAAGAAGACTAGAGAGCACATAGTGCTTCTAGCAGAAGTAAGAACTCCACACTTGGGTCAAGCTAGGTAGGGTTTCCTGGAGCAGAACTTTCAGATGAATGGTTTGAAGAATAGTAGGATTTTCATAATTAGATGCATTTCAGCAGGGGCTGAAGTGCTGTTGATGACCTTATCAATGTGGGTAACTATTTCAGATGGGGGACCGGGACTGGAGATGTAGTTCAGTGATGGAATGGTTGCCTAGCATACACAAGGTCCCAGGTTCAGTCCTCAACACCATAAAAATAGAAGACTATCAAGGGCTAAGATGGGATCTTGTGGGCTTGGTGGGGGAAAGGGGTTGACTGAGGATCAGTATAGGGAAGACTGAGGCTGGAGACATCTCTGGGAATACTGCTGGGGAGCTTGGAATGCTGAGCAAACAGTGCAGGTGAACCAGAGTGGATCTTAAGGGGTCTTGTTACAGTCGCTGGAAGAGGAGAGACTACATTGTAATCAACGTGGTGATTCATGCGAGATATTTCTAGCAAAGGAAATGGGTGAATTGGAGAAGCTTGGTGTTAGCTTGAGCCAGTCAGTTTAAAAAAGGCTGCTGGACTGGGAGTAGAGGTTGGAGGTGACCTATTGGATATCATCTAGCATAATGTATGTGCTTGGGATAGAGCAATACACAAACAGATAAATCCTCCTTTGTACACAGAGTTTACATTCTTGTGGAAGAAATAGATTCTATAAGTAAAGTGTATATAATGAGTTTGATATTGTTGTAGAAGCTAAGACAAAACAGCAGTAATGGAATTTGATGTCAGTGGTGGTAGGGTTGAAATTTTGGAGTGACTAGGAGAAACTTTTCCTATGTAACAGAGCAGGTGGTTTTGAATAAAGACCTTGAAAGGGAACAAGTCACATGAATCATAAAAAGAACATCCAGCTTCTGCCAGGGCTTTGGAGTAGGAATCTAGTTGGCTTGAGTGTGCACGGGAACTGACTGGTCAGGCTAGAAAGATGTAGCTTGTTGAGATCATGTAGGTCATGGTGCAGCTTGGATAACTTCTAAGAACAGTGGTTCAGGATGTGACTTAAGGTTTTTTAAATTTTAATTGTGTGTGTCTGTGTATTTCTGTGTGTGTGTGTGTGTGTGTGTGTGTGTGTGTGTGTACATCTGTATCCCATTTTGGTCCCTGATAGTCTCCCATCGCTTTATTTTTATGGTGTTGAGGATTGAACCTATACTTTGTTCATGCTAGGCAACTGTTCCAGAGGTGTCCAATCCCCCCTGGAGCTTGAGTTATATACAGTTATGAGCCACTCAGCATATGTGCTGGGAATTGAACTCAGGTTCTCTGCAAGAGTAGAACATACTCTTAACCACCGAGCCATGTCTCAAGCGTTTTGTTTTTCTTAAATATTTTATGTGCATGAATGTATTGCCTGTATGTATTTAAGTGAACACATGTTGTACAATGCCCAAAGAAGTCAGATGAGGGCATCTGATCCCCTGGAACTGGAGTTACGTATGATTGTTAGCCATCATGTAGGTGTTGGGAATTGATCCCAGGTCCTCTGCAAGAGCAGCCAGTGCTCTTAACTGCTGTGCCGTATCTTCAGCCCTTTTTTGCTAGTTTTGGAAACAGGGTCTCATATGACCCATGCTGGCTTCATGAGCTCACTATGTAGTTGAGGCTGACCTTGGACTCTTGATCCTGCTGCTATTTCCTCCCAGTGCTAGGTTCATAAATGTGTGCCACCATGTTTATTTAGACAGGGCTTCACTATGTAGGCCTGGGTCACCTGTAACTCCATGTGTCATCTATATGTCCTTGTACACAAGGCAGTATTCCTACCCTCACCTCCTTGATGCTGCAGTTCCAGGCTGTGTAACCACAGCTGGCATGACTACTTGAATAGGAGGAGTTTGGTCACTGTATTCATAACCTGTTTGATGGAGATGGGAAGTGGTGAGGGCACAGGATAAGGGAGACTAATTGAAGAGACTCTTGTGAGTAGAGATTACTCAGCTTCCAGGATGTAGGGCCTCAGAGTTTGAGGGGCTTATCAGAAGCACCTTTGGGGAGCAGTTATCTGAATCATGGTTGCACTGGAGACAATGTTGGGATTGAAATATGCCTTAGCGTTTGACTTTGGGCCAGTAAGGAATCGAAGTGAGACTGATTATAGTGTAGTCACTGAAGAGATCAAAGCTAGAGTCTCAAGTCTGTTCAGCACTGTTGGGATTAAGGCCACCTTTATAGTGAGGATTGATTTGGAGCCAGAGTTGTAGATGGAGGCCAGTACCCTTTTTAGCATCTTCCTTTGATACCATTGGGGTTGAGAGCTGGTTATAAGAACCATCTCCTGCACTGTTGAGCCCACTCAGGGTTCAGGGATATGAGGCTACCTTGTGTGAAGCCTGCTGGCTTTTGCAAACTGAGATCTACAGTCCGTGAAAGGTGAAGGGGCCCTGATCCTTGACTCGGATGTTTTTCCCCAGATGGCCTGCTGTGTGACCTTGGTTCAGCTGTCCATTTCCTGTGAACATCTCACTGACAAGGACATCGGCTCCAAATCTGATCCACTCTGCGTCCTTTTGCAGGATGTGGGAGGGGGCATCTAGGCTGAGGTGAGGTGGACCCCTAGGAGGTTAAGGTTGTGGAAGGAGGGTAGGATTATGTTTTGGGGTGGAGGGTAGGGAACTGATGCTTGGTGGCCTCTGCTCACAGCTTTGCCGGACTGAGTGTGTTCGGAACTGTTCAAGCCCTGAGTTCTCCAGGACTCTGTAGATTGAGTACCATTTCGAGACAGTCCAGAAGCTATGTTTTAGAATCTATGACATAGACACCAGAGCTGGGGGATGATGACTTCCTAGGGGGAGCTGAGTGTTCCCTGGGTCAGGTATGTAGAGTCAGAGATTAGGAAGTGCCGTACCAGATAACCTCCCTAGAGCTTGGATGTGGGGGTCAAGTAAGACCTAACCCTGCCTGAGGTACTGAAGCCTGTTCTACCTCACTTTCCTCAGATTGTGTCCAGCCAAACACTCACTCTCCCCTTGATGTTGAAGCCTGGAAAACCTGCTGGGCAGGGAACTATCACGGTAAGGAACAAACCCATACAGCTGAGAAAGCAGCTTATGTCAATGAAGAATTCATGAAATGATACAGTTTTCCCTGCCTAGGTCTCAGCTCAGGAGCTGAAGGACAGTCGTATAGTAACCATGGAAGTGGAAGCTAGGAACCTAGATAAGAAGGTGTGTCTGGATGGAATCCCTGGAGATGGCGTGTAGGGGTAACACTGGCTTCCTCTTCCTGCATTTTCTAACTGGGGTCTCTGTGGTATTGGCAGGACTTACTTGGAAAATCAGATCCATTCCTGGAGTTTTTCCACCAACGTGATGGAAAGTGGCACTTGACATACAGGTCTAATGTGCGAGACCCCTAGGATTGGTTGGGTTGGGAGAGACAGCAGGGTTTGTGACTAGTAAACTTTGGAAACAGAAGAAAGACTGTTAGTGGATAAGAAAGGGTGGCAGCTGCTGATGGGCAGGCCAGAACTCACAGCCCTCCATCTCCAGGTGATCAAGAACAACCTGAACCCTACATGGGAGTGCTTCTCAGTTCCTCTCCTGCATTTCTGTGGTGGTGACCCCAGCATACCCATCCAGGTGAGGTGTTTACCACCTGAGTAGCCTGAGAGAGGAAAGTGATCCTGGGAAGGCACTTCCTTACCTGCCATGTGTCTTTTTTTTTTTTTTTTTTTTTTTTTTTTTTTGGGGTTTTTTGAGACAGAGTCTCCCTGTAAGCCCCAGCTGGCCTGGAACTCACTATGTAGACCAGGCTGGCTTTGAACTCACAGAGATCCACCTGCCTCTGCCTCCCAGTGCTGGAATTAAAGGCGTGAGCCACCACGCCCAGCAGTGTGTCTCCTTTATACACACATATCCCCCTTCCCTTCAGGTACACTGCTCAGACTATGACAGCAACGGGTCACATGATCTCATTGGTACCTTCCACACCACCCTGGCCCAGCTGCAAGCAGTCCCGGTGAGTCTTTGGACTGGTAGACTGCTGCCCAGTGCACAGCCAGGAGAGGGCAGCTTAGGACCCTGGCTGACGCTGGCTGTGGCAGTTTCCTACTGTAATTTTTCTCATCTCACTAGGCTGAGTTTGAATGTATCCACCCTGAGAAGCAGAAGAAAAAGAAAAGCTACAAGAACTCTGGAATTATCTGTGTCAAGACTTGTAGGGTAAGACAATAGTCCATGTGACCTAGGCTCCATGACTCCAACTCCTTGTTAACCCCAGGTCTGACTCTGGTTTCATCTTTCATCTGCAGGTAGAAACAGAGTATTCCTTCCTGGACTATGTGATGGGAGGCTGCCAAATCAACTTCACTGTAAGTGGTCTTCCCAGCAACAAGTGAGCAGGCCTTGAGCTCAAGGTGTCCTCTAGCTCTCTTCCTGGCCTCTTTCCAGGTGGGTGTGGACTTCAGTGGCTCCAATGGAGACCCATCTTCACCTGACTCCCTGCACTATCTGAGTCCTATGGGAGTCAACGAGTATCTGACAGCACTGTGGAGTGTGGGCAGCGTGGTTCAGGACTACGACTCGTGAGTCCCGGGTTCTCATGGCCTTCCCCATTCCTTACACAGACGCTTCAGCCTCAGGAATCACAGTCCCCCTCACTGCATCTTTTCCAATGCTCTGCCCTCTCACAGGGACAAGCTGTTTCCAGCATTTGGGTTTGGAGCCCAGGTGCCCCCAGATTGGCAGGTAAGCTCTCACTTCTTCCCTTTCTTACTTTCAGTTTCAGGATTCTAATTCTGAGGTCTGTGGTGAATTTATTTGCTGCTTGGCACCCAGCTTCAAGGACAGCTATGGGGGATCTATCCTTGAATGTATACATAGCAACTGCAAGACTAAATATATCATAATGCCTTTGTGGGTTTTTTTTTTTTTGTCCCAGGGATTGTTTTTTGTTGTTTTTGAGAAAAGGTCTCCCTTAGCCTCAGCTAGCCTGGAACTCACTAGTAAACCAGGCTGACCTCATCTTGAAGAGATCTGCCTGCCTTGGCTTCCTAAGTGCTGGAATTAAAGTGTGCTACTATTCCCAGCCCTGTTCTGGGAATTGAACCTAGGACCTTACATATGCTAGGCAGGTACTTAACACTGAGCTGCACACCAGCCCCTAGAGTATCCTTTTTCTTAGCACAAAAAGTTAGGAGGATAAAAAGAAGAAAAAACCCAACCAATAAATCCCAAAACAGAGTTGAAGGGAAGAACCTTTTCTTTAGGGAGGGTGGGAATGACTTTTTGACATGGATCTCAACAGGTTTAACTTCCTGAGCTGATATTACAAGTTTGTAGTCTACCTCTGGCGCACAAATTTTCATTTTTGCTCTCAGGTCTCACATGAATTTGCCTTGAACTTCAATCCCAATAATCCCTATTGTGCAGGTAAATTCCCCATCTTCCACTGTGAAACAAGTTCATACCTGAAGTGTGAGCTTGTGTTTGTAAAGACTGAGGAGGAAGATACCTGCCTCCTGAAGAGAAGAATGGAAATTAGAGCTAGCCCACTAGAGTCAAGTCTTCAATCTTTTACTTGTTACTGAAATGACTTGAGACAGGTTGTTGAACTCTGTGTGCTTTGGCTTAGAAATAAATAAAAAATCACCTGGGCCTAGTGGCAGAGCCCTATATTCCCAACTACTCCAGAGGCTGAGACAGGAGGATCAAAAGTTCAAATCCTAGCTTGGCGTGGTGGAGCACGCCACTGATCCCAGCACTCATGAGACAGAGGCAGACGAATCTCTGTGAGTTACAGGCCAGCCTCGTCTACATAGTGAGTTCCAGGCCAGCTGGGGCTACAGAACCCTGTCTCAAAAAGACCAAAAAAAAAAAAAAAAAAAAAGTTCAGATCCTGCCTGGGTAATTTAGTGAGACACTGTCTCAAAATAAAAACAAAGTGGTAGGGATGTAGTTAAGTGGTGGAATATCATTGTCTTTGGGGTGCCAGGGATTGAACCAAAGGCTTTATGCATGCCAAGCATGCACTCTCAATACCCCACCACATCCCCAGCCCAGTACATGTAAATGTTTTGTTAAAGATTCCCAGCTTTTATGTCAAGGCCTAAGCAGGATCCCCTGGGGATTGAACCCAGAGCCTTACATGTGCTAAGTGTGCATTCTGCCTCTGCAAGTAGCTTCCTAGTTCCTCCAGGTGGGCACCAAGCTGAAGTGAAAAATTGTCCCAATTTCATCTGACCATTTAAATTTTTTTCTTTTTAGACAGGTCTCATTCTAGCCTAGGCTGTCCTTCAACTCACTATTTAACACAAATTGGCCTGAAGTCACAGTGATTCTTCCTGCCTCAGCAACAAAAGTGCTTGGATTATAGGTGCCACCACCTGTGACCATGACTTGAACTTTAAAAAAAGTTTTTCGCAGGGCATGGTGGCACACACCTTTAATCCCAGCACTCGGGAGGCTGAGGCAGGTGGATCTCTGTGAGTTCAAGGCCAGCCTGGTCTACATAGTGAATTCCAGGAGAGCTGGGGCTACAAGGAGACCCTGTCTCAAAAAGATCAAAAAAAAAAAAAAAGAAAAAAAGAAAAAGGTTTTTTTTCACTTTGTAATTTGACATGAGATCATACCTAGAAGGCAGGCATGGTAACACATGGCTATCATCCCCGCACATAAAGAGACTGAGGCAGGCGAATTTGGAGCTTGAGGCTAGCCTAAACTTCATAGCCTAAGCATGTCTCAAAAACCAAAAATATCAGACTTACAGAAAAGTTGCACTAGTTGTAGTAATTCTAGGATCATTGGCGCTACAGGGTAGGATGTGTGTGTGTCATTTAAATTTTTATCATTTTTTATTTATTTATTTATTTTTGGTCTTTTTGAGACAGGGTCTCCCTGTAGCCCCAGCTGTCCTGGAACTCACTATGTAGACCAGGCTGGCCTTGAACTCACAGAGATCCACCTGCCTCTGCCTCCCGAGTGCTGGATTAAAGGTGTGTGCCACCATGTCCAGCTCTTATTTTTCTTTTTGAGACAGGGTCTCTCTGTAGCCACAGCTGGCCCAGAACTCACTATGTAGACCAGGCTGGCCTTGAAATCAGAGAGATTTTCCTGCTTCTGCCTCCCAAGTGCTGGGATTAAAGGCATGAACCACTGTGCTCAGCTTCATTTAAAATTTTTTTAAAATTACATTTGTATATTGTATATGTGTGTCTTCTTGAACCATAGGGCATATGTAGAGGTCAGAGGACAACTTTCAGGAGTCAGTTATTTTCTTTCACCATGTGGGTCCTGGGGATTGAACTGAGGTTGTCAAGCCTGGCAGCAACTTCCTTTACCTGCTGCACCATCTTGCCAGCCTTGATTTTTCTTTTTTCAATTCTTTTTCCAGAAGTATTTGATAATGTCTCGGCGACTAGCTGGACATCCCCATCAACTTTACCCACTGTCATCCACAGCCCTTTACCCTAAAGACTGTAAGTGTGTTTCCAAAAGTCCAGGTCATTTCTTTCTTTCTTTTTTTTAAAAAAAAAAAAAAAACTGGGACTGGTCGGGTTTGGTGGCGCATGCCTTTAATCCCAGCACTTGGGAGGCAGAGGCAGGTGGATCTCTGTGAGTTCAAGGCCAGCATGGTCTACGTAGTGAGTTCCAGGACAGCTGGGGCTACTGAGAGACCCTGTCTCAAAAAGACCAAAAAAATTATGTTTTTATGGGGGATTGAATCTAGGGCCTCGTGCATGCCTGCTAAGTACACTACCACAGAACTATATCCCCAGCCCCAACTCTCATTTATTTTTATTAATCTTTGGTCAACATAGGAAGAGTCAGGTTTAATTGTAATTTCTTTTTTACCCATTTTTTTGAGTCAGGATCTTATGTAGCCCAGGCTGGCCTTAAACTACTGTATCTCCTGTCATTCCTACTGAATGTTGAGATTACAGGCCCATGCTATTTTTTTTGGGGGGGGAGTCATTTTTGAGACAGGGTTTCCCTGTAGCCACAACTGGCCTGGATTCACTGCAGAAATCAGGCTGGCCTCAAACTCATAGAGACCCACCTGCCTCTGCCTCCCTAGTGCTGGGATTAAAGGTGTGCACCACCATGCCCAACATTTTAAATTATTTTTATTTCATGTGTATGAGAGTATTACCTGCATGTATGTAAGTGGACCCAGGTCATACAATGTCCAAGGACGTCAGAAGAGGGAATCTGAGCCCCTGGAACTGGAGTTACCAGTAGTTAGCAGCCATGTCGGTGCTGGGAACTGAACCCAGGTTCTCCTCCTGCCTCGCCCTCACAAGTAGCTGGGATTACAAGCTTGTATACCAGGTCTAGTTCAGAGACACTCTCTTACATGCCTAAAATGCAGTTCTCAAGTTAGGAAATCAGCATCATAATATAGTCCAAACTACAGCATTTATTCAGATCTTTCCACTTGTCCTCTTTCAGCCAAAGGATATATCACACAATGCATTCAATTGCTTTTTTTTTTTTTTTTTTTTTGTTTTTTTGAAGAAGTGGTCTTCTTGTGCCCCCGTCTGTCCGGAACCTTATTTTGTAGCCCGGTCTGGTCTTAAACCAAAGGAACCCCCCCTGCCTCTGCCTCCTGAGTGCTGGGATTAAAGGTGTGCACCACCATGCCCGGCCCTCAATTGCATCTTTTTAGCTGTGAGAATTCATGCCTTCCATGCCATTAACAGGTTTGAAAAGTACAGGCAGCTAATTTCTAGAATGCCTCTTAGTTTGGGTTTATCATCCATCATAATTTGACTTAGTCTTTACATTTTTGGCAGGACTACCCTGAAGTGATACCGTGTTCTCAGCGTGTTAGCTGTCCTCTTGTCACGTAACTTTTTTATTTGGTTTTTTGAGACAGGGTCTTACTACGTAGGCCCTGGCTGGCTTGGAACTTGTTATGTAGACCAGGCTGGCCTCAATCTCACAGAGGTGCTGTGTGTGTGGTATCACAAATGACCTTCCTGTTGACTTTCTTAGCTAAGTTAGGTTTTTCAGTAATAGCTATGGTTTTATTTTGGGTTTGAGACAGGGACTCATGAAGCCCAGGCTGACCTCAATTTTCTGTGTGTGTGAATGTACATGCCATGGCAGCCATGTGGGTTTGGGGTATTCAACCTCAGTTCGCCAAGATTGTACAGCAGGTATCTTTACCTCCACTTAGCCATCTTGCTAGCCCATTATTTTTTAATATAGAGTCTGTGTATCTCAAGGCTGGCTTCATGCAGCAATCCTCTTGCCTCAGCTTCTCAAGTACTCAAATTACAGGCCAAGATGTGCTGATTTCAGGTCTAGCTTAATCCTGAAGGGTACACAATTTTAACATGGTTTTTGCTTTTCTTTGCAGGCATCCAGGGCATTGTGGATGCCTACCGACAAGCATTGCCCCAAGTTCACCTCTATGGACCCACCAACTTTGCACCAATCATCAACCACGTGACCAGGTTTGCAGCCCAGGCTGCACAGCAGAGGACTGCTTCGTTGAGAGCTGTGGGTAGCACTGGCAGTGGGTGATGAGGGCTATGTAAAGAGGGCTTATCAGTGTGGGAATCTATACCTGGGCTGTTTGGAGGGATCTGGAAAAGAGGATCTGCCTTAGTGTATGAATGAACTTGTCTCCAGCAATACTTTGTGCTGTTGCTCTTGACTGATGGAGCTGCGACAGATGTGGAGGCCACACGTGAGGCTGTGGTGCAAGCCTCAAAGCTGCCCATGTCCGTGATAATTGTAGGTGTGGGTGGTGCTGACTTTGAAGCCATGGAACAGCTGGATGCTGATGGGCCTCTTCGTACTCGCCATGGAGAGGCAGCTGCCCGGGACATAGTACAGTTTGTGCCTTACCGCCGATTTCAGAATGTGAGTGGGGGAGGGTTGCTGGGAAATCAGATCTGGGCATTTACCCTGATGGGAGTGGGATTGAGGCCTAGTAGGTACAGTCCTTTCATCAGCGTCTGGGCAGAATTGGGTCTGGAGTGAGATGCAGACCTTGAGGAACTAACCAACTGACCTTGCCTTTCTTCTCCTGGCAGGCCCCACGGGAGGCATTGGCACAGACTGTGCTTGCAGAAGTGCCCACTCAGCTGGTATCCTACTTCAGGGCTCAAGGTTGGGCCCCATTAAAGACACCTCCATTCCCAGGCAAGGGTCCTGTGCAGGTCCTTCAGGCCTAGGTTCCCTTGGAATGTAGGGTATAACCAGTCCTCAGGAAGCTCCTGTGGGCCTGGACAGGGACCAAGCCTGCACATTCCTCATTGCTAGCACTTTTACTTTGTACTTGCTTCTTGCAGCAGCTCTTGATCTACCTGCGTAGCTCTAGTAGACTAGAAGATCACCTCTGGGCCACCTCTGTGTAAATTGGGGGGATGGGCTAATATAACTTGCTTACTTTGACATTCTGAGTCTCTGATGACCTTGGGGGTTGTTGAGGAGGATCCCTTTGTCTAATAGCCCCATCCGAATAAATTGGGTATTCCTGGCCAGACATGTATTCACTTCATAAATAGACTCCCTTGCTTTTTAAAGCAAGCATCTCTTCCCTCAGAAGAGCTTGCAGAAGGTGAGAGGACAAATTTTGTGTAATGAACAGTGCTCCATCCTCTCGAAAGTCTGACAGCTTTTGATTTTTTTATTTTTACTTTTTTTTTTTTTGAAACAGAGTTTCCCTGTAGCCTCAGCTGGCCTGGAGCTTGCTTTGTAGATCTCACAAC
This sequence comes from Nannospalax galili, assembly GCF_000622305.1. NCBI lineage: Eukaryota > Metazoa > Chordata > Mammalia > Rodentia > Spalacidae > Nannospalax > Nannospalax galili. Next base: position 458,465 of record NW_008344592.1, on the reverse strand, counting down.
AGAGATCCACCTGCCCCTGCCTCCCCAAGTGCTGGAATTAAAGGCATGTGCCACTATGTCCAGCTTAATTTTTATTATTAGAGATTTACAATGTATATTCAGTGAAGAAGAACTTTAACCATGTTGTCCAGCCAGGCTTCAAATTCTTTGGACTCAAGTGATCTTCACTGATGGAGTAGGAACTGCTCATGCACACCAGGCCCAGTTTAGATTTGTTTTGCATAGAGGGAGGGAGGGAGGGGAGGTTTTAAATGTAGTGAAATACATTTCACTCAAACTCTTGTCCTCCTGAAACATATTTGGTATATATCTTTTTGTGAGTTATGCATACTTACACATACTGCTTAATGCATGTTTAAAAATGTTTAATACTTGAAACCTCTTGTATTTTTGTTTGAAGTACTAGTGTCATATGTCATAGGTAATGGAACCAAGCATGGTGGCTCATGTCTGTAATCCCAGCACTTAGAAATCTTAAACAGGAGGATTGCTGTGAGTTCAAGGTTAACTTTGGTTATACAATGAGTTTCGGGCCAGCCAAAACAAATTAAAAAAAAAAAAAAAAAAAGCATCATACATGCATTTGTACCTTGTTTTCATTTATTTCGACTTGTCTTACCCATCAGAACTTACTGCCTTAACACATTCTTTTTCATGTCTATATATTCTCTTGTATGAATATACCAAAATTTACTCAATCCCTTATTTATGGACATTTACTTTGTTCTATGTCCTGGGCTATTTTTGAAGGACTGGTTTCTAGATATGGAAATGATAGATCAAAGAGTATAATTACAGAGTACCTTCTATAGAAAAGTTATGGTCACACTCCTCCCATTTGTTAATCTGACAGGTCCTCCTCCCCAAGATCTCAATTTTGAGTTTATTTAAGTGTGAAGGGTAGGTGTCATTTCATACCTTCAGTTGAGGGCTGTGTTCCTTCTCAGTAGCCTATTCATAGGCTGCATGTGTCATCGTCTCTATTGTTATCCTCTTCAACATCTTTTTATATATTTTTGTATATAACTCAGTATGCAAATTTTATATTTTCATATATGCTAATCAAATGTGCCTTTATAAACTGTCCACATATCAGTGACAATAAATGCTCCTTCAGTTACTCCATTTGTTTCTTGTTTTGTTGTTGGTGCTGAGGTCACTTAGGGCCTACAGCGTGCTCCACTGGTGCTCCACTGGTGCTCTCTACTACCCAGCACCACAGTCTGAGCTCTGAGTACTTTGCAGCCTAATTTCTCTATTTGATATTGTGTTTCTAGTCTTCCTTATAAACAACATGATTATATAAATATTACCTTTGAGTATGTTTATGTGTTCCTTGGAAATATTCTTGCAGATGAAAATGCCATTTTAAAGAGTATGAAAATTAGCTGGTCTTGGTGGTAGATACCTATAATTTGGTAGACGGAAGGGGGATCTGAAGTTCAAGGGTCATCCTCTATATGGCTAGCTTAAGGCTAGGTTGGGCTACACAAGACTCAAAAGAAACAAAAATAGGGACTGCAAGATGGCTCACTGAGTAAAACACTTGCTGCACAATCCTGGCAACCTGAATTCGATCCACAGAATCCACAGAACAGTGGAAGAGGATAACCCCACAAACTTGTCCTCTGACCACTATGAGCAGTGGCACAAATGTCCACACATACTCATACACACCACAAACACTAAAAAAGAATGAAAAGTAGCTGAACGAGGTGGTTCATGCCTGCAATTTCTGTGCTGGATGGTTGAGGTAGGACTGTCTAGAATTGAAGCCAACTTGGACTACACAGTAAATTCCAGCCTAGCCTTAACGGAAGAAAAATCTGAGAAGTTTTAAGGCTTTTGGTTCCCATTGTTTTGTTTCCCACTGTTAAACTGATCTTTTTCTCTTTCTTTTGCTAAGAATTAGGACCAGGGCCTCCTGTATGCTAGGCAAACTTGTCACTGAGCTACAGACTACCAGTTTTTGTTCTATTTTTAACTGTAGCCTTTAAGTTGTTAAGATTTTTCCAAGCTGGAGAGATGGCTCAGTGGTTAAGAATACTTGCTGTTCTTTCAGAGGACCTGAGTAAGCATTGCATGCACGTGGTGTACCTACATACATGTTGGCAAAACACTCATACAAATATAAAAATTTTAATTTTTAAAGATTTTTTTTTTAGGGGCTGGAGAGATGGTTCAGCAGTTAAGAGCACTGACTGTTCTTGCAGAGGACCCTGGTTCAATTCCCAGCACCCACATGGCAGCTAAAATCATCTCTAACTTCAGTTCCAGAGGACTCCAACGCCCTCTGCTGGCATTGCATGATACAGGTACATTTACATACATGCAGGCAATACACTCATAAGGTTTTTTAAAGAATTCTTCCACTATGTTTATTACATATACACCTGCATGCATGTGCGTGGGTACATTTACCATGGCACACATGGTAAATGCGTGTCAGAGGACAACCTACAGGAGTTTACTCTCTCCCTCTGGTATGGAACCTGGGGATTGAACTCAGGTCCTTGGGCTTTGTGGCAAGTGCCTTAACCCACTGAGTCATCTCAATGGCCCTTAAATTTTATTACACGTGTTTGGGTGTGCAAGTGCTATGGCACACTTGAGGACAGAGGACAACTTTGTGGAGTTGTTAGGTTGGTGGCCAGTATCTTTAACTGCCAAGCTACCTTGCCAGCCCTAACCAGTTTTTTATTTTGTGTATGAATATTTTGCCGGCATGTATATAAGTATACCTAATGTGTGTGCCTGGTTCCCAAGGAGGCCAGAAGAAGGTTGGTGGATCCCCTGGAAATGGAGTTAAGGATGGGCGTGGTCTGTTATGTGGGTACTGGGAACTGGACCTAGGTCCTCTGGAAGAGCAGTAAGTGCTCTTAACTGCTAAGCCATTTCTCCAATCCCTAACCTTAGCTTTTGAGAACACTTGGTGTGAGATGATTTTTTTTCTCTTCATTAGAAAACAGTATTACCCAAATTTAAATAGGTGGATAGGAGTTCTACCTCACACACCAGTATCAGTACATACACACTAGAAACATAATTCTAACACCTAAGACAATGCTGTTTCTTTGTTCACACTAGTCTCCTTTCCTATTCTGTTTCCACTTTTTTTCCAGGTCTACTTTTAACCTTTAAAGTTTTGTTTTGTTTTGTTTTGAGACAAGGTCTCCCTGTAGCCCAGTAGCCCCAGCTCAATCTCACAGAGATCTGCCTATGTCTCTCATGTACTGGGTTTGAAGGTGTGCACCACCAGACCTGATCTAATTCAGCTCTTTGACTCAAGTTTTCCTAAAAGTATTCAAATCTTCACTTTTGAAAGTTTGCCTGAATTGAGGATAGTTTCAGACATTGGGCTGGGATTGAGCAAAAGTGTGGCAGTTGTGTATTGAAGGGGAGGCCTCTTGAAGACAGTCTCGGTCACATGCTGTGTTCACTAGCTGTATAACTTGGAGCAGGAATCTTGCCTGAACATTTTCCTTCTCTGTATCTTGAGGATCAAGTGAGGTCATGAATATTGTAGAATGTCCACAACACCATATTTTGCACACAGTAAGCGCTGTAAACATCAACTGCTACAATACTGATTTGGACTTCTCCAAGGATACATGGAGAGAGGTACACCTGCCATACTTACCTGTCGTGGCTAGCCAGAGCTTTCCCCTATGGATATCACCTCAAAGCAGCTTTCTTTAGCACAGATCTTAGTTCTGCTCCAACCATCAGCATATTTAATGACCCCCCCCAATGGCCCCTGTGGAACTGTCCCCAGCCCACTCTGAGGTCCGCACACCATGGGCACAGACTCAATACAAGCATGTGAAGTGTGGATGGCCCCAGTTGCTTAGAATCTGAATCTTCACCTTGGGGAAGGCAGATGGAGGGTCATTCTAAGGAGACAAATGGTTCATGCCAACTACTGCTCTCCCAAGACTGTCTTCCCTGTCAGTGCTTACTGGCCCACTCACTGCCTTAGCACTCTCATCCCCAGGCAAACACACTTGTAGGTGGAAGGTTTGAATTTCAGATTTCTGCACATCAAAGGTGAATTTTCCCAAGAAAACTTCAGTCATATCAACCTGGAGGCCTTGGTGGGTGAAGAGTATATGGAGAAACATTAGGCACAGAGGGAGGGAAGAAAAAAAAAAACTGTTGAGAATCTTCGTGTTCAATTCCTCTATGTTCTGATGTTAAGTTGCTTAGTGTGGAATGTAGGCTCTAAGAAACCAAGTAAAGCCAGGTGTGGAGGCAGGTGCATCTCTGAGTTCAAGGTCAGCCTGGTTTGCATAGTTTCAGGCTAGTCTGGGGCACACAGCAAGACCCTGTCTCAAAAACCTGTGACTAGCCAGGATATCAGCACCAGAAAGGCTAAGATGGGAGGACTGTGAGCTTTGTTAGCCTGGGCTGCATAGAGAGACTGTCTTAACAGGTCATTGGAAAGTTGTACGTGGTTTGACCTTGAGCAGGGAATCTCTTCAGACCACTATGCTCCTTGGATGGGAGGAGACAACAGTACTTCACAGGTTATGTAGATGCCATGAAATAATGTGGGAGAAGTGCTGAGGGCGGAGTAGAGCTCAGTAAGCCATACTTAACTTTTGGATATGGTTATCAGGATCCTTTACAACCTATGGCAGGAGATGAGGCAGGTATAGTATGTACAGTTTATAGATGAACAAAGACTGAAATATTGTCTCATGTTCTCATGACTGCCTAGTGCTTCCTAAACAAAATCCCCACCTCCTTGGCCTCAGGCCCCACTCACAAAGACTGCAAAGTCCCTGGAGGCGCTGCTGGCTCCTCCTGTATGTGCCACGCTGGGAAGATGCTGCAGGGTGATGTCACCTAACTGTCCACTACCAGGCAGTCGGATCACGACCTAGCCCTGGTTGCCTTCAAAAGCCCAGCAATTTCCAGGGAACACATATGGCTGTGGAGTTTCGGGAGGAGTGGACCATCAGGATAGAAGACAGACAGCTACATTGAAAGACTGTCTTAAAGTTTTAAAAACTGCATGGACTGAGAGACTGCAGCTTGGCCCAGAGTTCCTCCTCCATTCCTGGTTCTTGCCTAGTCAGATTATTCTCAATGTGAGTCCCCAGCACTTCCAGGTCTCCTATTTAACCTCATCCATGGCTTGGCAGGAGCCTTACCTAGGCCATGTGAGATCCTGCCTCCAGAAGCGCACCTCCTAAAGCTAAACTCACCTCAGTTCTGGTCCTGCTTCCATTGAGCTGATTCTTGCCCCTACCCCAGCTCTCTCCTGCTACCATCCCCACGACCCTGTCTGGGCCCACCTCCAGTATGACTGAGGATGGGTGGGCATAGTTCCAAAAGCTCAAGTGATTCCAGAAGTGGGCAGTGTTGTGTCCTCATAGTCATGGGATGTCTTCTCTAGTTCGATGGAGGCTCTTGGAACCGGGAGAAGTCATTTTCAGGGGCTCCCAGGCCTTCCCAACCAATAGGTAGGTCTGCCTGTGACACTGACTCCCATTTCTTTCTGTGTCTCTTACCCACAGAGCTCAGGGCATAGTCGGGTTTCTGGAAGAAGTCCTCATTCAGTCTCTGAAACACGAGCTTGGCCACTCTCTGAAGAGGGAGAGAGAGGGCAGACTCAGAGGGTTGCGGCTGGTTTACAGATGGGCCTGGCTCTCAGGAACTCAGTGCCCAGGGATGGGCTTAATAGCTCCAAAGAGGTCCCTGCAGTGGCTGAGGCTATTTCAGGCCCTAAGATGCAGGATCTGCTTGGGGTGTCCCCCCACAGGCCCCTACACACCTGCACCAGAGCTCACCTCACTGTGGGCTGCACAGACACTGAACACCTCCTTGTGGAGTTTATTCAACTCAGCCTGCAGCTGCTGTCCCTGGGAGTGCACACACTGGTGGTACTGGCTGGAGGAAGGAGGATGGCTGTTGTGAGGTTGGCTCCCTGTCCCCCTGCACTCCTGCAGGGAGGCCTTCACCTTCCAGCTGCTGTTAACCACCCCAGCTGCCCTCTTCACCTTAAAGTAAGCATCTCCTCAGGTTTCTGTTGGGGAAAAAAGGGACAAATAAGTGCTCAGCTCCACACCCCACTTCAATGCCAGCCTGGAGTAGTTGGATTCAAGGAGCTTCCCATTTTGAAAATGGTACCCCCGCCCCCGTGCTTTCCCCAGTGCCTTGCTGGCCTCAGGATTGCAGCCTCTCAAGATATTCAGACACTTAAGTTCCACGGCAGCGATTCCTAAGGTTTAGCCTCCCGCGTTGTCCCCCTCCCAGTAGCCCAGGGGCTCCCAACTTCCACCCACCCCAGGGGCATTGTTTCCCCAATTCACATTATGCAAGGGAGGGACCAGGTACAGGAGCCCCCACCACAGTGCTAGACAAAGAGGAAGAGGTATGAGGGTAGTGTAAAGAGGGGGCAGGGAGGAAAACGGGGTGGACTTGCTGGGGGAAGGGGCGGTGGGAGGGAGACTGAGCAGGAAACCCTAGAGCGGCTGAGTGGTACAGGGAAGCAGGAGCTGGATTTGACCTCTGACCTGTATAGCTCTGGGAACCCCCCCAAATCGCCACCCCTCACCTGCCAGAAAGACACTCAGTAGCGACACAGCGGTGAACAGGAAGCGGACCGAGCAGACTTCCCTGGGGAACCGGGGTGGAGGCTGATGCCCGGAGGCTCCAATCAACCCCCAGCCTCGACCCCAGGGACCTAGACTCCGCTCCTGCGAACACGACTCCACAAGATCCGAATTAGCTCGGGCTTCACAAGGCCGGGCCCTGGTCCGCCCCTGTCCCTCCCTCCGACCTGTACACACTGACCAGCGCGTCTCCTGCCAGGGATAAAAGTACGCTCAGCACCTGGAAGAGGAGGCCTGGGGGCGGGAGAAGCGGCTCAGAGCGCGCCCGGGTGGGTGCTGCAGGTCCAGAAGGGGATACGAGGGGACAAGGACAAGGGCCTGGGATGCAGGGGGCGAGGGTAGGAGGGGGAACCGAGCCGAGGACACGTGGACCCGGGCTCGGGCAGGAGTACTGGCGTTCCGAGAGCCGAGATCAGCGGGCAGCGGGCGGCACACACGGACTGGAGCTCGGGTAGAACTAGGGTTCCGAGAGCCGAGCCGGAAGGTCGGCTCGAACCGGGGTCAGATGGGATGGAGGCTGGCCTGACCCGTACTCAGGAAGTTCTTAGACACACGCGGGGCAGGCACCTCTGGTCTCAGATCCAGGGTCGGGAGTAAGCTGAGCTGCTGCTACTCAGAGACTATGGGAGACCTAGCCGGTTCTGCGGGAGCCCAAGGGCTCCATTGAGGTGGTGTGCACCGCAGGCCCTCTCTTACCCCCGGGCTCGGGCGCAGGCTCCTGCCGGGCAGCCTCTCAAACAGGCTTGGTCATGCCGAACCCCCGACCGCTTAGCTCCCGGCGCACCCCCAGACCGAGGCGACAGAGGCTTGGTCCGGAGCGGAACCCGCCCCCGAGGGACGCCCCGCCCCGCCCCCACCGGAGTCGCGGAGCAGCCCCTCGTTGGGGTTGTCACTCCCGCCGCCGCCAAGGCGCCTCCTCCGCGGTGCCCAATCACAGCACTCGCCCTGTCCCCTCCCAGGACCGCCCATGGCACCAAGGCCCCGCTCCCAAGGGAACCCGAATTTAGCGAGCCCCCTCTAGGACCAGGGCGGAAGCTCATCCCAGCCCCAAGCTGGTGAGCCCGCCCGGCCCTCTCTCCCCGGGGTTCGACCCCGCCCGCACCCTAGGCCCCGCCCCTCACGGCTGCCGCGCCACAGGCGGTCTCCCCTCTGTGGCTCCAAGGCTTCCTGCCCACGTGTCTCCTCCGGGCACGCCTAGGCTCACGGCGGGCTCACCACCGCTCCAGCCCCGGGCCGGCCCGGAGGCCCGGCCACCGTGGCTTGTCTTCCGTAGTCACGCTGTGGGAACTACTGCTGTTCTCGCTGTAGAAGTTGAGTGTGTGCTTGTGAGAGGACGTGGTCCTCTTCCACCCACCCCAGCCCCGCATCCTGAGCTGGGGCTGCCCCTTATGGACGTCGAAGTGGCCGCCAAAGCCCTTGGCCCTCCCTCCGCTGCTGCGCGCCGTGGTGTCTGACCCCGCGTGAGCCCGCGGTTGGCGCGGCCAGCTCAGTCCTCGCGTCTGCCCCTAGGGCCGGCGTCACAGAGGAGTCGCGTCATAGAACCGGCCGTGACGTCACTGGGAGGCAGAGCAGGCCCTCATGTGTTTTGATCTTTTTGTTTATGGTTTCTCCTGTGAGTATGTGTGTGCGTGTCCGTGTGCACAGAGGTTGACGTCAGGCGTCTTTCTATATGTATGCTCTCCCCTTTGGTTTTGTGTCTGTGTGTGTGTACGTGTGTGTGCAGGTGCGCTCCAGGAGACCCGAGGTTGAATTTGGTTGATAGGTCCACTTTTTTTTTTTTTTTTTTTTTTTTTCTGCGACAGGTTCTCTATACAGCATGACTCGCTGTGTTGGCCAGGCTGGCCTCGGAATCACAGAGATCCCCCTGCTTCTGCTTCCCCAAGTGCAGCAATCAAAGGCTGTTGCCACCACATGCCCTGCACCTCAGTTTTTGAGACAGGCTCTCTCTTACCGAACCTGGGACTCAACGTTTGTCTTTCTGCTAGATTGGCTGGCTAGAGACCCCAGGGTTTTGCCTGTCTGCTCCCGCGACACTCAGGTTACATGCATGTGCCATGGCACCTTTCAGTTATGTGGGTTCTGGGCTTCTGAACTTAAGTCCACATGCTTGTGTAGCAAGCACTTTACACACTGAGCTGTCTCCTCAGCCCATCCACTTTATTTTTTGAGAGAAGCAAGGTCTTACAGATTTGGCTAGACTAACTAGCTGGCCAGCAAGTCCCAGGAATCCTCCTGTCTGTACCTCCCCAGAGCTGGGATTTCAGGCCTGTGTGTTCTGGCTGGTTTTTTTCTTGAATGCTCTGATCTACACTCAGGTGTTTGAACAGCAAGCACTTTACTGACAGTCTTTTCCTCTTGTTTATGGTTGTTTTTTTTT
>NW_008344592.1:447264-449448 GCF_000622305.1 Nannospalax galili | reverse complement strand
TTGTCTTTTTTTGAGACAGGGTCTCCCTGTAGCCCCAGCTGTTCTGGAACTCACTATGTAGACCAGGCTGGCCTTGAACTCACAGATATCCGCCTGCCTCTGCCTCCCAAGTGCTGGGATTAAAGGTGTGCGCCACCACGCCCAGCTTATGTATTTTTGACACCAGATCTTGCTATATATCCCTAGCTGGTGTGGTAGCTGGCTGTGTAGCCCAGGATGATTCCAAAATTGGGACAATACTTCTGCCTCTGCCTCCCAACTGCTAGGATTCCTTATGCCTATCCATGATACACAACTAGAATATTTATGAAGATGGGGGATTGTGGGGGTGGGTTTTGTTCACTTCTGTATCCTCCAGCACCTAGATAGGTCTAGCCTATAGTGAGTGCTCAGATATTTGGGAAGGAATGAGTACTTAGGAGGAGCAGAACATCACTTGGGACACTTTTAATATTTTATTACATCTTTAATTTTTTTTTTTTTGGTCTTTTTGAAACCATCTCCCTGTAGCCCCAGCTGGCGTGGAACTCACTATGTAGACCAGGCTGGTCTTGAACTCAGAGTTCCACCTACCTCTGCCTCCCAAGTGCTGGAACTACAGACATGAGTCACCATGCCAGGCACATCTTTAATTATTAAAATTTTTTTGAGACAGTCTCACTACGCAGTCCTAGCTGGCCTAAAACTCCCTATGTAGATCAGGCTGGCCTCCAACTCAGAAATCACCTGCCCCTGCCTCCCAAGTGCAAGAATCAAAGGCATGAGCTACCATGCCCAGCTACCTTTCTATTTTTTCTATTTTATATATTTATTTATTATTCATTAATTCATTTGTGTGTGTGTGTGTGTGTGTGTGTCTGTCTGTCTGTCTGTCTGTCTTGTCTATGTATTCCTGTGGAGATCAGAGGACAATTTGTGGGTCAGTTCTCTTCTTCCGCCGTGTGGGAACCCAGGGATCAAACTCAAATGTCCAAGCTTGGCAACAAGTGTCTTTACCTGCTGAGCTGTCTTGCCAGCCTGGAACTACATGCATGATCTTGTTTGAGTTTTTTTGGGGGTTTCCCTGGCCCCAACTGGTCTGTAACTCTTAAGAACTTCTGCTACTTCCACATGCTAACTAACATTCTAAAGATGTGATGTGACAGATTACTGGGCTAGAGAGCAGTGTTTGTATATTAGCTGGGCATGGTGGCTCACACCTTTAATCCCAGCATTCAGGAGGCAGAGGCAGGTGGATCTCTGTGAGTTCAAGGCCAACCTGGTCTATATAGTGAGTTCTAGGCCAGCTGGGGCTACAGTACCCCCCTATCATGCATTTCTGAATGCTGGGATTAAACACATGTACCACCACACCCACCTTCAGTTACTTTAATACCAATTTTTTTTTTAAATCTTATATGTGGGGCTGAAGAGATGGCCTAGAGGTTAAGAGCATTGATTGCTCTTTCAGAGGACCTGAGTTTGATTCCCAGCACCCACATGGCAGCTAACAACTGCCCACAACTCCAGTTCCAGGGAATTTGACACCCTATTCTGACCTCCTCAGGCATTGCATGACATGGGTACACTTACATACAATCAAGCAATACACTCATACACATAAAAAAATTGATTAAAATTTAAATAAATAAAAGTTTTTTTAAAAAGTGTGTGCACACATGCATGCATGCATGCATACATGCAGACACATATGTGGCGGTCAGAGAACAACTCGCAAGAGTCATTCTCTACTTTCACTACATGGGGCCTGGGGATCAAACTCAGATGCCAGACTTGGCAGCAAGCATTTTTACCCACTGAGCTATCTTGCTGGATCTAATTATTTTTTATTGTATCTCCTATGTACAAAACTTGTGTTATTCCCACAAATGGAGGGGTTTCATCAAAGAGAGGTGAATCAGATGTATTCTCTGTTTCCCAGAAGTTTCATAGACTCCAATGATAACACAGCCTAGAAATAATATACTTTAGTTACATCACAGTAGGAAGGGGGTCAGGACAAGGGATCTCTGAGGTTTGAGGGCAGAGGGACTTTCTTAAAGAGGATGGGTTAAAGCCAGGCATGGTGGTGCACCCCTTTAATCCCAGCACTTGGGAGGCAGAGGCAGGCAGATCTCTGTGAGTTTGAGGCCAGCTTGGTCTACATAGCAAGTTCCAGGCTAGTTATGGCTACAGGGAGACCCT
>NW_008344592.1:384673-447171 GCF_000622305.1 Nannospalax galili | reverse complement strand
GGTCATAGGACTCTGGCTAAGATCACTGACTGGTTGCTCTTAACTCCAGTTCCAAGGGATCCAACACCCTCTTCTGGCCTCCACAGACATTGCAAGCACGAATGCACTTACATACATGCAGGCAAACACTCATACACATAAAATGAAAATTTTTTGTCTTTTTGAGACGGTCTCCTTGTAGCCCCACCTGTCCTGGAACTCACTATGTAGACCAGGCTGGCCTCTAACTCACAAAGATCCACCTGCCTCTGCCTCCTGAGTGCTGGGATTAAAGGCGTATGCCACCACACCCGGCACCAAAATGAAAATTTAAAAAAATTTTAAAATGGAATTTGAAGACGGAAGTGGGAACCAGAGACAAGCATTCACTCAGTGGAAAGGAATGAAGGGTGTGCACTGGAACATGTGATTTGTTTGGTTTGGCTTGAAGACAAGGAATATAGGGCAGCAGCAACAGGTAAGATTAGACCATCAGAAGAACTGATTGTAGCTTTGAACTAAAATGGTTCTTGTGCTTCATCTTTTCCATCTCACTGGGGGCTGAAGATAAGCTCAGTTTCTATAACACTTGCATAGCATGCAGGAAGCCTAGGTCTGATGCCCAATACCCACAAATCAAGCATGGTGGTCAACACCTGTAATCTCAGCACTTGGGAGGTGGAAACAGGAGGATCAGAAGTTCAAGGTCATTCTCAGTGTAGTGGTTTGCATGAGAAATGTCCCCCATAGGCTCACATATTCTTGAACACTTGGACCCTGGTTGATGGTGCTGTCTGGGGAAGTTATGAACCCTTTAGGAGATGGAGTCTTGCTGGAGGAAATGTGTCACTGGGGGTGGGCTTTGATTACCTCACCCCATTTCATGTTTGCTCTCTGCTTTTTGTGTGTGGATGGAAATATGGTTTCTTAGCTTCCTACTATAGGCACCTGTTGCCATGTCTTTTAAAGTTGCTTGGTCATGGTATTTTATCACAGCAACAGAAAGTAACTACTACAGTAATCAGTTACATAGTTGAGGCCAGACCTTGTTTCAAAAGACCAAAACCCCAAAACACACAAAGCAAAACAGAAGAACAAAAACCCCACCCCAAATAGAAGTTGTCTTTTTAAAAATTAGTTTTATTTTATGAGTGTTTTGCCTACATATATGTAAGTGTACCTGTGTTATACAATGCCCATGGGAACCAGAAGAGGGTGTCAAATTCCCTGGAACTGGAGTTATGGACAGTTGTTAGCAGCCATGTGGGTGCTGGGAACTGAACCAGGGTCCTCTGCAAGAGCAGCCAGTGCTCTTAACCTCTAGGCCATCTCTCCAGCCCCTCCTTTTTTTGAGACAGAGTCTCACTATATAACTCTAGCTGGCCTGAAACTCACTATATAGCCCTGGCTGACCTCAGTCTCACAGAGATCCACATGCCTCTGCCTCCCAAGTGCTGAGATTAATGCATGGGTCAACATGGGGTCCTTAACCCCAAGTTAAAGAACCTATGACTTCTGCTTATGAAGCACAAAGGACAACTACTTCATGTAGGCTAAGGATGCATTCAAATCTCCATTAATTCAATAAATGTGTTGACTCTTTGAAGCACTAACATAGGGGTTGGGGGGTCATTGAAAAAAATATTTTATTTATTATTTATATTTATGATGAGTGTATTGCCTGCATGTATGTGAGTGCACCCATGTCATGCAATGCTGTAGAGGTCAGAAGAGGGCTTCAGATTCCCCTGGAACTGGAGCTAAGGATGGTTCGTAGCTGCCATGTGGATGCTGGGAATCCAACCCAGGTCCTCTGCAAGAGCAGTCAGTGCTCTTAACTGCTGAGCCATCTCTCCAGCCCCTGGGGGTTCATCTTTACCCCATGTATTTATCCAGACAGTGTTTTTGTTGTTATTTTTGTTTTGTTTTGACATAAGGACTCTCACTACGTAGCTCAGGCTAGCCTTGAATTACAGATCCTTTTGCTTCAGCCTCCCATGTATTGGAATTACAGGTTTGTGCTGCCATGCTGGGCCCCAGTCAGTGTTTTGAGGGTCTACTATGTACTACATCTCAAGCTGAGTATTGAGAACACAGAATAAGAAATATCATGAGTACCGAGTGTGGTGGTGCATGCCTTTAGTCTCAGCTCTTGGGAGGCAGAGGCAGAAGCAGGCGGATCTCTGTGAGTTCAAGTCCAGCCTGGTATACATAGTAAGTTCCAGGCTAACTACAGGGAGACCTTGCCTCAAAAAGAAAAAAAAGGAAAGAAAGGAAGGAAGGAAGGAAGGAAGGAAGGAAGGAAGGAAGGAAGGAAGGAAGGAAGAAAAAGAGAAAGAAAAAAGAAAAGAAACATCATGAGGTTTATGCTCTTGAGACCTCATAGGCTAGCAGAGACCAGACTAAGGTTCTGTCTTCTCCATCCTTACCCTGTCCCAATTCCCACCCTATAAGAACAGGATAAATACTGGTACCAGTTTGCAGCTGGTATAGGTAGATCGGACTTTGCTGACAATAGAGACCTTCCCCCAGCTCTCAGTCCTCCTTCCTTCCCCAGTCATGACCTCCAATCCTTACCCCCTGTGTGTTTGACTAAAGGGAAGGGATTGCTGAACCTGCTGGGTGAGTCCAGTGAGTCATGGGCAACTCAGGTGGGCAGAGGGCAAGCAGGCAGACTGAGAACCAGTGGCTCTGAGACCATGGCTCTGACTGTGTGTGTGAGGCGCCTAACAGGGCTACCAGGGACCCATGACCGACAAGTGACGCTCTGCTTTCGTGGTGAGGCTTGCATGGATGCTCTAAGAGTCTTTGGAACTGGGGAGCTCTGGATTCTTCAGTCCCTAGACCTCCAGCTTAAATCCTGGCCAGCTTATAGCCTTTTCTTCAGCTGTATAGCTTCAAACCTTTGCCTCCTTCTAGCTTTATCTTCTGCTTTTCTAAGTGTGAATCAGGGGGTACTAGACACTGGACCAAGGGTGGCGGGGGGAGTGACTTTTTGCATAGGGGCTGATAAATGACTAGTTTCAGTCTTGAGCAGGCTTTACCCAGAAGACAAGAAAAATTCACTGTGGCAGAGAAGCAGATGTTGGTGAGGTCAGTACCATTGGTCTCCTGGCTGGAGAGAAGCCAGTCTGTTTTCTTCTAGGTCCATCCTGGGACAAAAGTGTTTATTCCTGGTCTTGGGGACATGTAGTCTCAAGACTTGAGGGATTAGGTTTTGATTGGTAGTTAGCCCCAGATCAGTACTGTTTGGAGTCAACTCCATGTTGAAGGGGTTTATAATAGGTATGGGAGATAGTCCTAGAAATAGCCCCAAATTTGGAGGGTTGATTTCTATTTCAGGCTTGGAAATAGGCTCTGGAGATTGGTGTCAGGGTCAGCCAAACATTGGGTGTCATGAGCTTCCTTCTGTCCCTAGTTGTTTCAGTGGCCCCACTATGGGTCTCCACTGGCTGGGGAGAGTCTGTCTGTGCAGGTGGTCAACTGTAGCCGTGTGTTCAGCCCCAGGTGAGTAGTCTTGGAGGAGGCTTGGGAGTGGTTTGGTGCCATCTTTCTGGGTCACCCTTCTTCATGCCCTTCTTCTAGGCCTCTGGGGACCCTGGTGATATCCCTGCAGCAGGTACAGAATGCTGGGCACTTGGTGCTCCAGGAGGCTCTAGTGGATGAGAAACTGCGAGTGTCCTCGGTAAGCCGCCAGCCTTTCACCCTCAAGCCTGGGACTCCCTAGATAGAGGGTAAAATTTAGGGGAAAACTTAAGGGAAAATTTGAGCCAGATAGGAGTAGCAGCAAGTGCCCCCCACAGCCTAGTCTCCCTTCACTGCAGCCCCTGTGCATGGACCAGAAAGAGGCTCAGCTCTGAGTTCCAGGGGTGTGGTGAGCACCTGTTGTTCCCTGGATCTTGGGCAGGTTCTCTTCTTGTGGCAGAAAAGATGAACTTGCCAGGATTTTCCTGATATCTCACAGGTCATATATCCTAGGAGAGGTGTACCTGGCCTCAATTCTTTGATGTACTTCTTCCCATCTGAGAACTTGGAAGAGTTATTTAGCATCTCTAAGCTATTTCCTCATTTGCGTGATGTCGAGTCAGACCTAGTGTTGATTTTTTTTTTCTCATTCAGTCACTGGTTAAGTTCTTTCTTTTATTATAAACCAAGTATGATACTAAACAAAGGGGATTCAGTGGTAAGCAAAACCAAATAAGGATTTGCTTTCTTGGTGCTCTCTAGCTGAATGAGGGGGGGCAAATATCAAGCAAATATTCACACAAAAATTGCAAGGCTGGAGAGATGGCTCAGTGGTTAAGAGCACTGGCTGCTCTTGTAGAGGACTGGAGTTCAATTTTCAGCACCCACATTGTAGCTAACTGTCCTTAACTCCAGTTCCAGGGGATCCGATGCCCTCTTCTGACCTCCTTGGGCATTGCATGACACAGGTGCACCTACCCACAATCAAGCAATACACTCATATACATTAAATAAAAATAATAAATAAAATATTTTAAAAAACAATTGCAGGGCTGGAGAGATAGCACAGTGGTTAAGAACACTGATTGTTCTTGCAGAAGACCCAGGTTCGAACCCCAGCACCCACATGGCACCTAACAACTGTCAGTAACTCCAGTTCCAGGGGATCTAACAGTCTCTTCTGTCCTCCTTGGGCATTGCATGACATGGGTGCACTTACCTTGCAGGCAATACACGCATACACAAAATAAAATAAATAAAATAAAATAAAATCAATTGCAACTGATGTGTGTTACAAAAGCTGGGTGTAGAATAGGTTTGTGGCCTATTTGGGGGGTCAGGAAAGGTTCTAAGGAAGTAATGCTTGAGCTTAGAACTAAGTGGGGAGGGAAATAATTCAGGCAAAGGAACCTGGGGTGCAAAGCAAGACAGAAACCTAGAATGAGATGGAGCTGGAAAGGATGTCAGGGACCAGGCCATGCAGAACTGTTAAGGCCAAGAAAAGCAAAGGACATTTTTTGGGCCCCTTAAGAGGCAACTTGCACATTAAGGTTGGGTTTTGTTTCCTTTATTTTTTATTTTCCAGGGACGGGTTGGTTTGTTTGTTTACAACAGTGGTGGACTGAAACCCAAGCTTTCCTGCATGCTAGGCAAGCACACTACCAAATGAGCTGTATCCCCAGCCCTAAGAGAGTTCCTCTTCCTCCTTCTCCTCCTCCTCCACCTCCTCCTCCTCCTCCTCTTCTTATTCTTCTCTGTATTTGTGTGTGCATGCGTGCGTGCGTGCATGCGTGCATGCGTGTGTGTGTGTGTGTGTGTGTGTGTGTGTGTGTGTGTGTGTGAGCGTGCTTGTAGAAGTCAGAGGACAACTTCTGGACACTAGTTCTCCTCCACCACATGGATTCCGGGCATTGAACTCAGGTTGCCAGGCTTGGCAGCAAGCACCTTCACCCACTGAGCCATCTCACTAGCACCCAGCCCTAAGCTCTTAAAAGGTTGTGAATATTAACATTATTCTTCAGGAAGAACAAGTCACTACAGATGTAGCCAAGAGGATCCTGTTTAAGGATGTGTTGTCCTTGGGACTCTTAGCCTCATATTTGAGGGGACCTATGGATACCATATCCGGTTTCAGATCCAGGTGGAGCTTGACCTAAAGTATCAGCCCCCTGAGGGAGCTGCAGGAACCTGGGCAGAGGAGGACTTTGGCACACCCATTCGAGACAGGTAATTCTCTAGTAACCTGAGCAAGATCTGGTGGTCCCAGCCCAGATTCACCCTGAAAAGAAAGAAGTAGCCCCCCATTTCCACTCTGGATCTGCTGGATGCTGTGACCCTTGAAACTATGCTAAGCAGACTCTAGCTCTGTAGTCAGGTCTGGCTCTCTCCATGTCTCCTCTTCTTAGCTTGGAGTTGATCATCCCCAATGTGGGCTTCCAGGAACTGAAGTAAGTATGTGGGGGTGATTCAGGGTCACTGGAGTTAGTTTTAGGGTCTGGGATTAGGGTTGAATCAGTTATGAGGACAGAGGTCAAACCTAGAATCAAGATTCAGTTCTGGATTTAGAGTGATCTCAGGGTTAGGAGTGAGTCCTGGGAAGAGTGGGATCAATCTAAGGATCAGAGTCCCGTCCCAAGGTGAGTAACAAGGAATGCCCAGAGAAGCGTGACAGGTCCTAGGCATGACCTTTGAGGACCTTTCCTGTCAGGCCTGAAGAGGCCCGGCTAGAGCGGCGGGCAGTGTCTCTGGGGCACAGGCTAGCTCGAAGTCTAGGAACACAGGATGATGAAGAGAATGAGCTGGGCCTGGAGCTGGACCTGGACCTGGAGGATGAGCCTGATGTGGAGCTTTCTGGGGTTGTGTTCAGCCCCCTCAAGAGGTAACTTGTACCACCACGTACCTGCCCCTATACCCTTCCACTGAGTCAGTTTCAAACTCATACACATGAGCCCATACCCATACACACTCACAGACACCAGGGGTGGAGGGCGGATATCCTGGGGTCAAGGGTCATTCACTTATATTCAGAGTCAGTTATACTGGCTCACACACTGGTTTGTATTGAAATTTGATTAGGGCAAGTTTTGGTTGTTGTTCATGTGAGTGGTACAGCTTTGATAAGAGTGTTGGTACTAGCTGGGTGTGGTGGCACATGCCTTTAATCCCAGAGGCAGAGGTATCACAGAGATCTCTGTGAGTTCAAGGTCAGCCTGGTATACATAGTGAGTTCCAGGACAGCTGGGGCTATAGAGAGACCCTGTCTCAAAAAGACCAAAGGAAAAAAAAAAGAGTGTTGGCACTTAGCAGGTGTGAAATTTTTGTTGAGCAAACAAATGGCTCCAGGGCTGTGGGAATGAGTCAAACTCTTGACATAGGCTTGAGATGGAGGCAAAAGAGTAATCCTAAAGGACTCAGGGTCCAGAAGTTCAGAAGGCAGGGACTTCATCCCATCACCAAACAACTATATGGGTGGGAGGAGTGGAGCTGACCCTAAGCCTCTATGCAGCCGTGTCCCAGGCCCAGCCCGCAAGGATCCCTTCCAGGTGTCCAGAACCCAGGACTTCCAGGTACTGCTCTTCTGTCTTATTCCAATCCTCTTTTGCTGCTCCTCCCCAAACTCAGGCAAGTCTGGCTTCCTTTCCTCCCTTTTCTACATCCCTTAGGTGGGGATCACAGTGCTTGAGGCCCAGAAACTGGTGGGAGTCAACATTAACCCCTATGTGGCCGTGCGTGTTGGGGATCAGTACCGAGTGACTGCCACCCAGCGTGGAACCAACTGTCCTTTCTACAATGAGGTGAGCTAGACCAAGGAAGAGGGCAGGTCTGAGAGAATAGAAGGGACTCAGATAGGACCTGTCCCTGGAGAGGGCAGGGTTTGGGTGCAGGGGCCATGGGGGAAGAACAGGGCACCATAACGCCAAAAGGACTCTGTTCTCTTCGAAAACAAGATGTGGGGAAAGTTGACAAAGTGCCTCAGGTCTAACCTCACCTGTCTCACCTGTCTCACTCCACTTCAACCCAGTACTTTTTGTTCGAATTTCATGAGAGCCGGCTTGCCCTTCAAGACTTGCTGTTGGAGATCACGGTGAGTAGAATTGGAAAGAGGTCAGGAAAGGGGAGATAGCCAACTGGGTGTGGTGGTATGTGCCTGTAATCCAACATTTGGGAGGCTGAGGCTGGAAGATGGCCCCGAGTTTGAAGCCCAGTCTGGGGTACAGAGTGAGATTCTGCCCCCCTCCCCCTGCCCAAAGTGGGAGGTATGTGCCAAAACTCCAGGACTAATACTGCTCTCTCCCAGGCTTTTCATTCGCAGACCCTCCCATTTATGGCCACCAGGATAGGCACCTTCAGGATGGACCTGGGCATTGCTCTGGACCAGCCAGGTATTGAAACGTTTCATTGAAACGCATTGGCATGAACAAAGACCCAGGAAACTAGCTACCTGCGCCGACCCCTGTGCACCAACTTTGAGACCACTGTCTCTCCTGAAGGCTCACCTTTCTTGCACTCCTGCTCTTCCTCTGCGATGGACTGGAACCCCAGTCATTGTCCAACGCTCTATAATCACTCGGTGCATCCCTTAGGTGTCCCCTGACCCCTTGGCCTGTCCCCTCCAACCTCAGATGGCCACTTCCACCAAAAATGGGCTCCTCTGCATGATCCTCGGGACACCCGCGCTGGGACCAAGGGCTTCGTCAAGGTCACCTTGTCCGTGAGGGTGCGCGGGGACCTTCCCCTTCCACTGCCACCGCCAGGCCCAGGAACCACTTCGGACATCGAGAAGTGAGCTGGGTGAGGTGGGAGTAGAGAATTGCACGAGGCGTGGCCTCAGGGCGCAGAGCAGCAGAGGGCGGGAGGCTCCACTTCTCCTCTCTTCCTAGGAACCTGCTCCTGCCCCGTGGGGTGCCGGCTGAGAGGCCGTGGGCGCGGCTGCGCGTGCGCGTGTACCGTGCAGAGGGGCTTCCATCACTGCGCCCCGGGCTGCTGGGCAGCCTGGCCCGTGCCCTGCACGACCAGCATGTCCTCCTGGACCCTTATGTGCACGTGAGCTTTCTGGGGCAACAGGTAAGTCGCTCCCCCTATGCCGCAGCTCCAGTCTTTAAAAAATTGTTTATTTAAGGGACTGGAGAGATGGCTCAGCGGTTAAGAGCACTGGCTGCTCTTGCAGAGGACCTGGGTTCTATTCCCAGCATCCACAAGGCAGCTAATAACTGTCTGTAACTACAGTTCCAGGGGATTCCATGCTCTCTTCTGACTTCCGAGGGCACTGCACGACATGGGTGCACTTACACATGCAGGTAATACACTCATACACATAAAATAGAAATAATAAATATTAAAAAATAAAATAGTTTTTAAAAAATTATTTAATAAATATCTAAAAATTTTTATTTGTAATGTATGAATGTTTGCCTGCATGTATGTAAATGCACCATGTGGGTGCTGTGCCCAGCAGAGGCCAGAAGAGGGCCTAGAATCCCCTAGAACTGGAGTTACAGAAGGTTGTAAGCTACCATGTGGGTGCTGAGAACTGAAGATGGGCACATCTTCCTTTAGGCCTGCCTTTACTGTTTCAGTGAGTGGCACTAGCATTCATAGCCTTCCCTAACTTTACAATCTTGACTCTTATTCCTTTTTTTTTTTTTTTTTTTTTTTTTTGGTGTTTTTGAGACAGGGCCACAGCTGGCCTGGAACTCAATATGTAGATCAGGCTGGCTTTGAACTCACAGATATTCCCCTGCCTCTGCCTCCCAAGTGTTGGGATTACAGGCGAGTGCCACCACACCCAGCTGGTCCTATATTCCTATATATTTTAATTATGTGTATGAACGTGGGCTGTGTGCACATGAATGTAGTTGCTCATGGAGGCCAGAAGAGGGTGTCAGCTCACCTAGAACTGGAGTCATAGGTAGTTGTGAGCCACCTGATAGAAACATGGGCGCTGAGAACCCAACTCTGGTCCTCTGGTTAACTGCTGAGCCATCACTCCAACTCTTATTTATTTATTTATCTTTCATTCATTCATTCATTCATTCATTCATTCAGTTAGTTGTTAGTGTATTCCTGTATATGTGTGTGGGTAAGCAAGAGCAAGGTGCATGTGTGGAGGTCAGAGGACAATCTGCCTAGTCGGGTCTCTCCTTCCACCATGTGGGCCCCAGGGATCGAACTCAGGTCCTCTGTCTTGGCCACAAGCGCCTTTACCCGCTGAGCCATCTTGCCGGTCCTGCGCTAGAGTCTCAGTTCCGCCCTGACCCCTCTCCCCCCTTCTGGCCTTCAGGGTGAGACGTCAGTGTGTGGCAAGACGGCAGTACCTGAGTGGAATGAGCAGCTGAGCTTCGTGGAGCTCTTCCCACCGCTGACGCGTGGCCTTCGTCTGCAGCTGCGGGACAACGCGCCCCTCCTGGACGCCGTGGTCGCCACACACGTGCTGGACCTGAGGCAGATCTCGAACCCAGGGCGTGCAGGTGAGCAGATCTGACGGGAACGTGCAGCCGGGGTCCGTGCCTCCCTGCCTGACTGGTGTCAGCTTGATAGGCCGGGTCACCCCACAAAACAAGCTGCTTCAAGAAGGCCACGCCTTTTACCATGATTAGCATCCTCAGGAGGGTGCTAGCATCCTGATCGGACTAGCCCTTTCAGCGAACTGACCGCAGTCAGTATCCGAGTATCCAAACCCTTACTGAGTCCTTTAGAACACCACCCCCACCCCGCCATTCCTTCAGGGCTCCCCCCACCAAAGCTTGCATCCACCAGTCAGCAGCGCCTTTAGTACCTGCATTGGTTTAGAGATGTCCCCAGGTGGGTCTGACGCTGTTAGGGTTGTCAAACACTTGCTCCCTTCCAGAACAGTGGTCCTCCTCCTTTTCTCCAACTCCTGGACTTGAAGGAGGCAAGGGTGTGGAGCACAGGGCAGTGCCTGCCCACCCTAGCCTCTAAAACCCTGTTCTTGTTCCTCACAGCCGGGTTTAACCCCACTTTCGGTCCGGTCTGGGTGCCCCTGTATGGCTCGTTCCCCAGCGGGGGGCTCCGCGATGGTCTTCAAAGTCTCAACGAAGGCCTTGGGCAAGGCGTTTGGTTCCGGGGCCGACTTCTGGTAGCTGTGTCTATGGAGGTGTTTGAAGGCAGAGCCGAACCTAAATCCTCCCAGGCCCCACAGGGATCCAGACTGTCCCAACTTACCGGAAAAAAGAAGAAGAAAGCCAGGCAGAGTCAGACCCCAGTAGGGATTCTGCAGCACATGGATGCCAGCTCCAGTGGGGATGGGCCTGAGATTCCTAGTGCAATGGAGGTGGAGGTGGAGGAGTTGCTGCCCCTGCCAGAGGTGGGGTGGTCACCCTCAACTCTGGGGAGTGTAAATCTTGTCCCTAGCAGTAGACATGTGGCTGTTCTCAATTTGGGGACTTGGATGAAGAGTTCAGTGTGTGTGCACATGTGCCATTGTATATAGACAGGTCGAGGGGGATGGTCAGAGAGAACCAATCCCCTGGGCCATTGGGGGTAGTGGTAGGGTGGGGTGGCTGCCACCAGGGAGAGAGGGAGGACACCCACAGGCCACCTGGGCTTTAGTTGTGATATCTTTCTGTGGGTATTGTGGTGGAAGAACAGGCTGCTTCCTGGAAGGCTAGGAGCTGACCTCATATTCACTCTTTTCTGTAGAATGCCTTGGCACCCTGTGAAGATTTCCTGCTTTTTGGGGTGCTCTTTGAGGCCACCATGATTGACCCCTCATTGGCCAAGCAGCCCATCAGATTTGAGATTTCCATTGGTGTGTGGCCTGAAGGACATAGGTTTGAGGATGGTCTCTTTTGTTTTCAGACTTTAACTCTCTGGAAAGGTGCTTACCTTCAGGAAGGGTGGGCTTTGCTTCTACTGAGGGAGGTGCTGTGAAGAGAAGGATCTGGCCCTCAGCCTGATGCTCTGACCTTTGATGTTCTTATGGGGTGACTAGGTTGTGCAGGCCGCCGGGAGGAGCAGTTGGGCCGAGGGTCAAGGGCTGTTGAGGGAACCGAGGGCAACATGTTGGAGGCACAGCCTCTCTTGGATTCTGAGGACAGGGGGTCAGGGCTGGAGGAGGAAGAAGATCTGGGAACCCCTGCTCAGTGGCCTGAACCCATGGATGGCAGTGGGTAAGTGCTCCCCAGGTGACTTGCAAGAGGGTGTTGGGAGGTCCCAAGCACCCAAGATGCCTGAAATCCCCCCATTTCTTTCTGTCTGGCCCAGGCCATACCTCTGTTTGCCTCTTCGTCACCGAAAGCCCTGCCTACATGTGTGGAGCTGCTGGGAGGACTACACATGGCGCCTACATAGTAGTAACTGTGTGCGGAAAGTAGCTGAGAGGCTGGTGAGCACAAGGCAGCACCCACAGTGAGAGGCTGGGCCACAGAGCACTGGGGATTCTTCAGCTTTTGAGGGAGCTCCAAAGTGGAGGCTAATGGTAGGGCATGAAGAAGCCAGTATCTTGTGGATGCAATGCTAGGGAGTGGTGGATAAAGAGTACAGTTTCTGGGCAAACTAGAAACAAAGGGGAACAAAGTTGTGGCAGGGCAAGGATTTGGAATTGTGAGACCCTGAAAAGGGGCAGGTGAAGGAGGTAAAGTTATTAACGGAGTAGAAACAGCAGGATGCTAGAGAATTGGAACTAGAATCTGATGGGGACAGAGAAGGGCCTAGGGAGAGAGGATAGGAGTAGTTAGGCTATGGGCCAGGGACCCTCAATACTCTGACCCTCTCCCTGGACCCTCACAGGACCAGGGGCTGCAGGAGGTTGAGAAGATGCAACGCAGGTCGAGACTGGGTGCCTGTACACGGCTCAAGCAGGCTCTGGAGGAGCTGGTAGCTGGGAGCAGGTGAGCTGAGAGCCAGTGCCTTCAGCTGCCTGTCCCTTGGCCAGTTCCAGGATAAGAGAGATTGGTGGTGGCTGCCTAGACCAAGGACAGCTTCAAGCTGAATTTGCTCAGGACTTACAGATAAGTGTCTGTGTCAAGGGAGCTTAATAGAGATCTTTTGGTGTTAGTTAGGCTGCTTCCAGATCCTCTGAAATTTCTGCTGCCTTATACCTCTAGTGAGCTCTCTTCTTCCCTGCTCCTAGAGGCTTCTATGGTTTCTCTTCTCCCCTGCTTCACAAGAGACCTCACCTTCCTCCATTCAACCTATACCTAGCCAGCATCTATACCCACTTGTTGGCCCTCCCTCCTGGTCCAGTGGAGAAGTGTCCCTGCCCCAGTAGCACAGCTGTGATGTTGACTTTATCTTCTCTCTCCTACAAAGTAACTGGCTCTGCTGTCATCTGTTGTCTTTCCTGCATCCTTACTTGGTCTTTACTTGGTTACCAGGTTGTTGCTCTAACCACATAAACATATACTAGTTGTTTCTATCTTTGTCCTTCACTGCCATGAATTTCATAACTTGCTCCAGGCATTTAAGTCTCTTTCTGAGACTTTTCTCAAAAGAGAGTTCTATTTATTCAGCAAACACTTGTGGCACTTGCTATGCCATTGTAATGACTGTGGTTTCTTCTCTGAGTGATGTAGGAGAGCCACTGAAGGTCTTGAAATTCTAACTTACAACCTTCAAAAGGATAAGTGGGGGGCTGGAGAGATGGCTTAGCAGTTAAGAACACTGGTTGTTCTTGCAGAAGACCCGGGTTCAAATCCCAGCACCACATGGCAGCTAACAACTGTTTGTAACTTCAGTTCCAGGGGATTCAACAGCCTCTTCTGACCTCAGGGGGCATTTCATGACACAGGTGCACTTACCTATGTGTAGGCAATACATGCATACACAAAATAAAAATAATAAATAAAAAATATTTTTAAAAAAAGGATAAGTGGGAGAGGGATGGTGTAAAGAGGAGACAGGAGGATTACTAAAGAGCATTGTAAGGCCAGGCGTGGTGGTGCACACCTTTAATCTCAGCACTCGGGAGGCAGAGGCAGGTGAGTTCAAGGTCAGCTTGGTCTATATAGTGAGTTCCAGGCCAGCAGGGGCTACAGGGAGACCCTGTCTCAAAAAGACAGAGGGAGAGAGAAAGAGAGAGAGAGAGCATTGTAACATAGCTCACTTGGTAGAGTGCTTGTCTAGCATGCACAAAGCCCTGGGTTTGACCAGACATGGTTGGTGCACACCTGTAATCCCAGCACTCAGGAGGTAGAGGCAGGAGAATCAGAAGTTCAACTTCATCTTCAACTATAAATTGAGTTCAAGGCTAGCTTCAGATACACAAGACTCTCAAAATAAAATGGACTCAAGAGAAATTTTGTAGTTAAATATACTACCTTAGAATGGATAGGTGTGAAAAGGAAAATGTGTGAAAAGTCATTGAAGCCTTCCAGGTGTTGGGCTCAAGTATCAGTTACTTTTCCTGATGCTATGACAAAATACCTGACAAAAACAATTTAAGGAGGAAAGGTTTCAGAGCTGGAGAGATGGCTCAGTAGTAAAGAACACTGACTGCTCTTGCAGAGGACATGGGTTTGACTCCCAGCACTCACATGGTGGCTATAAACTATCCTTAACTCCAGTTCCAGGGGAATCCAAAGGCCTCTTCTGACCTCCACAGCATCGCGCAACACAAGTGCACTCACATATATGCAGGCAACACACTCATACACATAAAATAAAAATAATAAAATATTTTTTTAAAAAAGGAGGAAAGGTTTCTTTTGGCTTATAGTTCTAGGGGATACAGTTCATCATGATAGGGAAGGAATGGGGACAGGAGCCAGAGGCAGATGGTTACATTGTGTCTGCTGTCAGGAAGCAGAGATGAATGTTTATTCAGTATGTAACTCCAGCCCATGGATTGATGCCACCACAGTTAACACTTCCATTAACCTAATCTAGAACATCTCTTATAAACACACCCAGAGGCTTGTTTCCTTGGTGATTTGAGAATCTGTCAAGTTGACAGTAATAACCATACATAGCTGTATAGATGGTGGTGTTAACAAAGCTATGGAAAATGAGAAAGTCTGAAGGAGGGAGGGAGGGGGATATTAGAAGGTGATTTCTGGAGATGTCAGCTTTGAGATGTTGATTAGACTTGAAAGAAGACATATCTGGTAGTTAGGCAACAATATGAATTGAGTTCTCGGGATGGTTCTTAGGTTGAAATGCAACTTGGGAGTTGTCATTACATTGATGAGGCTGGACAAGATCTTCTAGGAATCAGAAAAAGAGATCTGAGGAGCGCTGCAGTGCTCCAGCATTTAGAGGCAGGGTAGAGGAGAGACTCAGCCAAGACCCCTGACCAGAACCACTGAGGTCATAGGTCTTGAGTGCTCACTTTTCTGTCCACATCTCTTTTTTAAGAAGTCTATTTTATTTTCTTTTGAGAGCCCTGACTGCCCTGGAACTTGCTATGTAAACCAGGCTGCCCTTGAATTCACAGAGATTCTCCTGCCTCTGCCTCCTAGAGCTGGGATTACAGACCTGTGCAAACAAGACTGGCCCTTACTTGATTTTTAAAAGCGTGTGTGTATGTGTGTGTGTGTGTATGTGTGTGTGTATGTGCGCGCGCGCACACTTCTACCTGGTATAAGTATGTGTGTTTGAGTGGGCTTGTCTATGCAGGTACATGTGGAAGCCAGAGGTTGATATTGGGGTGTCTTCTTCAATTACTTCTTATTTATTTATTTGAGACATGATCTCATTATGTAACCCTGGCTATCCTGGAACTTGCTATGTAGACCAGGCTGGCCTTGAACTCACAGAGCTCCACTTGCCTCTGCCTCCCAAGTGTTGAGATTAAAGGTATGAGCCACCATACCCAGCCTCCACATTATTTTTTGAGACAGGGTCTCTCACTAAACCTAGAGCTCACTTTTTGGCTGGACTGGATTTGTCTCCAGGTTATAGATGTGCACTGCCATGCCCAGCTTTTTATGTGGGTGCTGGGAAACTAAACTCAGGTCTTCATGCTTTGGGGCTGCACTTTATCAACTGAGGCATTTCCCAAGACCCCTTGCTTGAAGACCCCTTGCTTGAATTTCTATAGAATGTTGTTAAATTGTTTCTGTTTTCACTTTACTGAAATGACTGTTTGACTGGGACATTTGAATGGAAGATTTACAAACAGTGTATTTCATAGTTTGTGGCTTTAGCCAGTATTCTTTCCTTTGTGGTGGTTGCTCCTACCACATCCTGTTTCCATAAGCTTAATTTTGGATTTAATTCTTGTCACAAGGACTTAATTCTCCTGTCATTGTTTAATAGCAAATGTTAAACCAGGTGTGGTGGTGGACACTTGTAACCTTGGTACTCAGGATTGGAGACAAGAGAATCAGGTTCAAGTCATCCTCTATTACATAGTGAGTTTGAAGCCATCCTGGCCTACCAGAGACCCTGTGTCAAAAAAGCATGACAGTGCGGTTGGAGAGATGGCTCAATGGTTAAGAGCACTGACTGCTCCTGCAGAGGACCTGGGTTCTGTTCCCAGCATCCATATGGTGCCCAACAATCATTTGTAACTCCAGTAGCAAGGGATCTGATGCCCTCTTCTGGCCTCCGTGGCATTGCATACACAGGTGCACTTACATGCTTGCAAAACACTCCTACACATAACATTTAAAAAAACAAAAACAAGCCAGGCATGGTGGTGCACGCCTTTGATCACACCATTCAGGAGGCAGAGGCAGGTGAATCTCTGTGAGTTAGCAGTTCCTGGCCAACTGGGGCCACAGGGAGATCTTGTCTCAAAAAGACCACCCCCCCAACCCCTCCCTTCAACCCCCCCCCAAACCAAAACCAAAACCCAAAACAAAAACAAGACAAAGAAAGTAGACCAGACCAAAAAACTGCCCCTGAGCAGTATGGGACCGTTCAGATTTTTTTTTTTTATTAAAAAAAAAAGTATTTATTTTTACTTTATGTGTTTGAGTGTTGTGCCTGCATGTATGTAAATGCACCTGTGCCCTGCAGTGCCCAAGGAGCAGAGGACAGAGGAGGGTGTCCAATCCCCTGGAACTGGAGTTTCAGGTGGGTGTTAGCTGCTATGTGAATGCTGGGAACTGAACTCAGGTCTTCTGTAAGAGCAGCCAGTGCTCTTAACCACTGAGCCATCTCTCCAATCCCTGGTTCAATTTATTTTTATTGATTTTATTTATCTAAATTTTTTTCATTTACTTTTGAATGAGTATGGTGTGTGTGTGCACATACACATGTGTGCACACATGTGCACATATAGAGATCAAAGGACATCTTTCAGGAATTGGTCTCTCCTTCCATCATGTGGGTTCTGGAGATCAAATTTAGGCCATCAGGCTTGGCAGCAAGCACCATTATCTGTTGAGTCACTTACTGGCTCTGTTGTTTGTTTTATTAGTAGTAGTATACAATGAAAATATTGGCATAAAGTGCATTATGAAAGCGAAACTGTAACCCTGAAACTGATATTTGACTAAAAATCTATAGAGTCTTGAGCTAAGTATGGTGGCACGTGCCTGTAATCCTGGTACCTGGGAGGCTAAGGCAGGAGGATCAGGTTGGGCTGCATAGTGAGACTATCTCAAAACAAAACAAGACAAAACATCACATCCTTGGAATTATTTACTTTATAAACCTCTGAAAATTTCCTTTATAAGTTAAAAAATCACTAGGAGTGAAAATTGGCCCAAAATAACCTGCCTCAAAAATAATTTTACTTGTCAGACATGGTAGAACCAGTACTTGGGATGCAAAAGCAGGCAGATCTCTGTGAGATTGAGACTAACCTGGTCTACATAGCATGTTAACACCAGGCTAGCTGGGCTACAGGGAGACCTTGTCTCAAAAAAACAAAACAAAACAAAACAAAAATTTACTTGGCTGGGCATCCTTTAATCCTGGGACTGAAAGGCAGAGGCAGGTGGATCTCTGTGAATTTGAGGCCAGCCTGCTCTACATAGTAAGTTCCAGGGGAGCCAGGGCCAAGCATGTGTTCTACTGCTGAAGTACACACTCATACTGGTTCTGGATTTTAAAGGTAGAATGTAAATGTAAAAGACTGTGGTGAAATATGAGAGAAGGAAAGAGGGATGAGGGGTAACTTTTCTTTTTTTTTCTTTCTTTTTGAGACAGGGTTCCCCTGTAGCCCCAGCTGGCCTGAAACTTGCTATGTATACCAGGCTGACATCAAAGTCACAGAGATCTGTCTCCCTCTACCTCCCAAGTGCTAGGATTAAAGGCGTGCACCACCATGCCCAGCCAAGGAATGACTTTTTAAAAAATATTTATTTATTATTTTTATTTTATGTGTATGATTGTATTGCCTGCATGTATGTAAGTGTACCCGTGTCATGCAATACCTGTGGAGGTCAGAAGAAGGCATCAGATCCCCTGGAACTGGAGTTACAGACTGTTGTTAGCTGCCATATGGATGCTAGGATTCAAACCCAGGTCTTCTGCAAGAGTAGCCAGTGCTCTTAACCACTGAGCCATCTCTCCAGCCCCAACTTTTCTTAATATTTATTTTATTTTTACTTATGTGTATGTGTGTGTATCTGTGGTATGTGTGTGTGTTTGTGTGCGTGCGTGCACGCACATGCATGCAGGCCAGAAGAGGGGTTGGATACCCTGGAGCTGGAGTTATAGGTGGTTGTGAGTCACTTGATGTGGGTGCTGGAAATGGAACTCCAGTCCAGTCCTCTACAAGAACTGCAGATGCTCTTAACTGCTGAGCCATTTCTTCAGTCCCAAGGATGACTCCTGAAAATTTGACTTCAAAGTGTTTTGGATTTTTATTTATTTATTTTTATTTTATGTGTATGAGTGTTATGCCTGCATGTATGTAAGTATACTCATCTTGTGTAAAGCCTGAGGAATTCAGAAGAAGTTGTCAGATCCCCTGGAACTGGAGTTCCAGATTGTTGTTAGCTGACATGTGAGTACTAGAAGTCTTCTGCAAGAGCAGCCAGTGCTCTTAATGGCTGAGCCATCTTTCCAGCCCTGACTTCAAAGTGTTTTAAAAATATTTTTTTATGTATTACATTTTATTCATTGGGGGGGGTGCATATGGGGAGGTCAGGGAGTAACTTTCGGGAGTCAGTTTTCTTTTACCCTGTGGGTACCAGGGAACTTACATCATTAGGTTTGGCAGCAAGTATCCTTACCTGTTGATCCATCAACAGCCCAACTTTTATGTGTGTTAGTTAGAGGCAGTCATTGGAAATCATGCATTTGATTTGGCAGTGTAATGGTCCAGCTATGTTTTAGCCTGGTAGAGATTAACCAGGGGTTCACTTCTGGCTTGTGTGGGTAGAGCACTCTACTGGGGTATAAAGAAATTGGCTCTGGCGCATTTGGCTCTGGGGTGGGGCTGGCAGTGCATTTTTAACTAGCATGCAGGGGATAATCAGGCTGTTGGCCCTTGGGCCACACTTGAAGTAGCTAAGGTAGTAGTTAAATATTGGTGAGTTGTGGGGCTCAGAGACCAGGCAGCCTTTGAAGCATTTGGCATGGTTCAAATACAGAGGGCCTTCCTCAGCAAGTCAGCACCGTGAGAGAGTGTAGTGGTAACAAGCCTCCTCTGAGGCAAGTGCTGAGGATTCTGATCTCTCCTTTGATGCCTCCTTGCTTTGTTGTCTTTGTTCTTTCCAGGCAGTTCTGTCGTGGTGCTGAGCGCAGAACAATGACCCGGCCCAACACCCTGGATCGATGCCGAGGGAAACTACTGCTGCACAGCCTGGTATGGGCTAGAGAAGGGAAGCAGAGAACCTAGCAGGGAAGCAGGGCCCTTCCACTCATGCTCTGTTCTTGCTTTCCAGACTCTCATGGCCAAACAAGGACTGCGACTTTTACGGGGCTTGAGGCAGAGCAACATGCAAAGGAAGGTGGCGTTGGCCAAGAAGCTCCTGGCAAAGCTGAATGTCCTGGCTCAGGAGGTGATGTCTCTCCCACCACACTTTCCTACCCTGCCTACCCTTTCCCCTAAGCTTTGGACCATTCCAGAGGTCTTTGGATGGTGGCTTTGCACTGTGTGCTCCATTTAGCGCAGTGATGGGTGAGGAAGAGAGGTCTAGAGTTCAGCAGGGATTCAGAGATTATTCAAGATCTGTTTGGATGATCTCCTTTGTTCAGTGCTGAGGCTGAACAGAATGTGTGAAGGGTGAATGGAGTTTGTGTTTTGGGAACAGTTTCCATCTAAGCATCTGCTGTGTTTTCTAGGATGCTCCCAACAATCTTGGCTGGCCTCAAACTCAGAGATCTGCCTGCCTCTGCCTCACAAGTGCTGGGATTAAAGTAGGCCAGGCCATTTTTGTTTTTGTATTTTAACTAGGGTCTCACTTTGTAGCCTAGGCTGGCCTAGAACTCAGCATGTAGCTCACACTAACTTTGAACTGGAGGTGATCTTCTTACCTTAGTCTCATGAATATTGGTATGACAGACACCATGCCAGGCTGCATTTGGTTTTAGTTGAAAGATTTAAAAAAAGTCTGTGTAAGCACCTCTATGAATTTTTCATTTTAATTAAATTTTATATCATGTGTGTGTGTGTGTATGTGCGTGCACGTGTATGTGTGTGTTGCATGTATATGAGGGTGAGTGGGTCTTGTCCAAGCCATGATTCATACAGAGGTCAGAGGATAACTTATAAGAAACAGTTCTCTTCTTCCACCCTGGGTTCCAGGATCAAATTCGGGTCATCTGATTTGCATGGCAGGGGCTCTTACCCAAACAGCCATCTCCTCAGCCTGAATCTACCTTTCTTTCTTTCTTTCTTTCTTTCTTTCTTTCTTTCTTTCTTTCTTTCTTTCTTTCTTTCTTTCCTTCCTTCCTTCCTTCCTTCCTTCTTTCTTTCTTTCTTTCTTTTTAAAAATATTATTATTTTTATTTTATGTATATGAGTGTATTTCCTGCATGTATGTGAGTGCACCCATGTTGTGCAGTGCCGTGGAGGTCAGAAGAGGGCTTCAGATTCCCCTGGAACTGGAGTTAAAGATGGTTCATAGCCGCCATGTGGGTGCTGGGAATCGAACCTGGGTCCTCTGCAAGAGCAGTCAGTGCTCTTAACTGCTGAGCCATCTCTCCAGCCCCCAGACTGAATTTTTCATTTTACATATTGTACTTTTCATTTTTGCAAATCCTATTTTTCCACATCTATGGTACAGTTTTTTTCCATGTATATTAATGTATGTATCTTCTTCAATCCCTCTCCACCTTATCTTTTTGGGCCAAGGTCTCTCATTGAACCTGGAGTTCATTGATTGGCTAGATTGACCGGCCTGCAAGCCCCAGGGAGCCTTTGGTCTCCACCTCCCCAGTTCTGCCATTACAGGTGCTCACTGCTGTGCCCAGCTTTTGTGTGCATGAGCTTCCAAGTTCAGGTCCTCATGCTTGTGCAGCAAACACCTTACCAATGGAACCATCTCCCAAGCTCCTGTTTCTCAGTTTCTTACTCCCATGAGGGTTTGTCTTTCATAGAATTTGGGTTTGTTTGCTTGCTCGCTCATTTTCTTTGGATTCAGGGTCTCATATCCTTGAGTGACCTCAAACTCAATATATAGCCAAGGGTGACCTTGAATTCTGGGTCCTCCTGTCTCTATTTCCCAAGTGCTGGAAAAAAAAATGTGTGCCACCATGCCCAATTTATGTGGTACTGTAGATGAAATCCAGGAGTTCATATATATGCCACTATGTCTGTTTATGTAATGCTGAAGATGGAACCGAAGGTACCATGCGTGCTAGGCAAACACTCTACCAACTGAGCTACATCCCCAACCCTGTCTTACATTGTTTAGTTTTGTTTATACATGGTGAGCAGAGTTCTTTTCCCAGTGTGACAGGATCCTGATAGTAGAGTGGTCTTGTACTGATGTCTGTCTCCTTCTGTGCTTTGTTGCTTTTCACTGAGCTCATTATTGCTTCTTTAAAGAATAATTTGGGGAAGTGGGGCGTGGTGGCACATGCCTTTAATCCCAGCACTCGGGAGGCAGAGGCAGGTGGATCTCTGTGAGTTCAAGGCCAGCCTAGTCTAAATAGTGAGTTCCAGGACAGCTGGGGCTGTGGGGAGACCCTGTCTCAAAAGAGACAAAAAAAATTTTGATGTCTAGTAATATGCTGGCATGGTAAAAAGCCAGCTGTGGGGGCTGGAGAGATGGCTTAGTGGTTAATAGCACTTGTTTTTTGTATGGTGGCTAATAACTTCAGTTCCAGTAACTTCAGTTCCAGGGGATCTAACTCTCTCTTCTGGCCTATGCAGGCACTGCATGCCTTTGGTACACTTACATACAAAACACACTTCCATATAAAATTTAAGAAATATGGCTGGGTGTGGTGGCACATGCTTTTAATCCCGGCACTTGGGAGGCAGAAGCAGGCAGATCTTTGTGAGTTCAAGGCCAGCCTGGTCTACATAGTGAGTTCCAGGACAGCTGGGGCTACAGGGAGACCCTGTCTCAAAAAGACCAAAAAAAAAAAAAAAAAAAAAAAAACCCAAAACAAAACAGTGCTTTCTTTAAATCAGTTGTGGTTATTCTTTTCAGGGAAAAAAGAAATTGAACTCCCACCCCTTTGGTGAGCCAGGCAAATGTCCCTGTAGATCCTGGAGTAGGGCATGAGTAGGGCAGGTTTATCCCCAAAGCATCATTTGTTGGTACATTAGCTCCAGGGTCGGGCAATAACTTGGTCTGAGCTCTTTAGTCTACTTGCTGTTAGGTCACGACAAGCTCAGGTTTGGCAAATACCTTTGAAGTAAAAGTGGCTTAAACACTCTGCTAATCTACCTGGGTTCTCCCTTCATTTAGAGTATGGTCTGATAATTCTGGATTCCCAATGATGCTGCTGGAGATGGACTATTACTGAAAATGGAAAGGGAATGATGACTTTGAATCAAGGGAAGGAGGAGGTCAGAGCCATGCTTTGAGTCTAGCAATGGAGATATGTTGTGTGATTCAATGATACTTGAAGTCCTACTATGTTCCAGGCTATGTATTAGGCTCTAGGGAGCTAGCTCTTTCCATGTTCCTTATCTTTTGGAGTCTCATGGTTTAGTTAGGGGGAGGTTATGCATCTATAAATGAATAAGAAAAAATGTTACAGAGGCTTCAGGAGAGAGTGGGAGGAGCTGCTGAGATAAGGTGGCCAAGCAAGACTTGGCTGCAGAAATAATACTGTTATTGAACCCAGAGCATGGGGAGAAGCTGGCCATTCCTGGTAGAGATGGGGCTGGAGGGAAGACTGAAGGCAGGAAGCCTGCCATCATTGTCTGGACAGGAGTGGAGGGTCTTCATGTAGCCCGGTGAGGATGGGAACAAAGGGGGGCACTGGCTTGATTTGGTGATTGGATATTGGAGAAGGCCAACTCCCACTCTGGCATATGGCGGGCTTGAGTGGAAGGCATCTGGTGGAAAAACTGGAGAAAGATCAGATTGGAAAGGAGGAAAGAGTAGAGCTTCAGTTTGGCACAGGTTGCAACATGGATGAACCTCGAGGACATTGTGCTAAGTGAGGTAAGTTAGGCATGAAAGACCAAGTGCCGCACAAGGTTCCAAGAGCCATCAGAGTCATAGAATGGTGGGCACCAGGAGCTGGATGCCAGGGACTGGAGGGGAAAGTGGGATGTTAGTGTTTTCATAATGAAAAGAGTCCTGGCGATACATGGCTTTCAGCACAACCAAAAGAATGTGTTTAACACCACTGAACTGTACACTTAAAAATGGGGAAGGCTGGGCTGGAGAGATGGCTCAGCGGTTAAGAACACTGGCTATTCTTGCAGAAGACCTGGGTTCAAATCCCAGCACCCACATGTCAGCTAACAACTACAGTTCCAGGGGATCTGATGCCCTCTTCTGAGCTCTGCAAGCTTTGCACTTGGGTGCACTTACATATATGTAGGCAATACATACATAAAATAATAAATAAAATAGGTTTTTTTAAAATGGGGAAGATTGTGCATTTTATGTTGTGAGAAGAATCCAGGCTATTCTGAAGTGCCCTTGAGGCATCTAGGAGGGGGGATATCAAGAGATATGTTGCCACAAGGATCTGGAGTTCAGGGGAAGATCAGGGCTGGGATGGGTAAATTGATCTCTCCATCTAGCCCAAGCTGCAGAACAGGTGGTTTCAGCTCAAAGTGTACCTAGGTGACCCTGTTCTCTACCTGCAGCCACAGCCACCCCTCCCTGATGTGTTGGTCTGGATGCTCAGTGGCCAGCGCCGTGTTGCCTATGCCCGGATACCTGCCCAGGACGTGCTGTTCTCTGTGGTTGAGGAGGAGCGAGGCCGGGACTGTGGCAAACTCCAGAGTTTGCTGCTCACAGTGAGGCGGGTCTGGTGTGGAGGTGCTGGGGACAGTGGGGTGAGGTTCATAGGGCAGGGCCAGAGCACAGGGGTTTTGGGGTGTGGTTCCCAACCAGGAACTCCCCAACTGTTTGTAAAACTGTCCCAAAAGCCAAAAGGATGTTGCAGCTTTGCACAGCTCAGCTTGGGAGCTTGCTCCTCAGCCAACTTGTCAGCCTTGGATCTACTCTGACCCTTTGACTAGCCAGGTTGACAAGTGTGCAGGATAATAAAGAAGGGAGAGTGATCGCTCAGTTCCCTCATAAGCAGAGCTGGTTTATAGGCAAAATATTTCCAAATGGGATATCCCTGGAAAAGATACCACAAGAGGTCCTTAATGATGGGAAGCTGTGACCCTTGGAGCAGAGGACAGAGAATATTAATGTGTTGAGGATGGAGGGGATGAATCAGGGAGGCATAATATAGTGGGTGTCAGAACTGTGGACAGGAAGCAAAGGTGGTAGAGCAGGAGATGTGGGGTTTAGGTGGGATGGCAGAATGAAGTAGGATGCGGGCATGGAAGCAGAGGGGATGTTCTTTGCTCTATGGAGCTTGGGTACCATTTAACAATGAAATTTGGCACATGCCTTGGGAGCAGCAGGATTGTTGGAGACATCTGGAACACCCAGATGACTTCTTCCCACACAGGCACCTGGGGCAGCCCTTAGGGAGGTCTGTGCCAAGCTGGAGCTCTTCCTATGGCTGGGGCTCAGCAAGCAAGCCAAGGCCTGCACCTCTGAGCTGCCCCCAGACCTGCTGCCTGAACCCTTGACTGGGCTGCCCCACAGCCTATACCGGGATGGTGAGTCCAGGGCCAGGATGTGGTGCACCTTGTTGATTGCCTAAGATAGGGGGCTCGAGTCAGGGAACCCCAGTGGCCCATTGAACAAGCACAACCTTTTCCTCTGCCTCACCCCAGACTTTAGCTACTTCCAGCTACGGGCACACCTGTACCAGGCCCGAGGTGTGTTGGGAGCAGATGACAGTGGCCTCTCAGATCCCTTTGCACGTGTGCTCATCTCTACCCAGTGCCAGACCACACGGGTGAGAACCAGGCTGGAACATGGGCAAAGGGGACCAGTAGGCATGGTGGAGTGGGATTACACTTTTCCCCAAGGCCCTAAGTTTCTCCCACCTTGGATTTTCAGGAATGAATATTGAATGGGACTCTGCTCACTTAGGCATCACTATGTAAAACAGAAAGCAGCTGTTTCCTGGGGTTGACTTTGGGAATGGGCTCAGAGGGTGACAGACACCAGGGCTGAGAAGGGCAGCTTGGTCCCCAATTGACGATGTTCCCACTCTTTTAGTAACAAGCAGCTATTCAAAGTATTACCTTAGAGGGAGCTGCTTACCTGGCACATGTGTGGGGAGCTACCTTCTGACATCTGCCTTTGCCCCTTCTCTTCATGGCCCACTAAGGTCCTGAAGCAGACACTGAGTCCCCTGTGGGATGAACTCTTGGTATTTGACCAGCTGATAGTGGATGGGAGACGGGAGCACTTGCAGGAGGAGCCTCCTCTAGTGGTCATCAATGTCTTTGACCATAATAAATTTGTGAGTATGCCCCTCTCCTGTTTTCTGCCTGGTTTCCCAGCCTCCTCTTCCCCCACTGTCTCCTTTAGCTCCGGAGCACCTTCTTCTTTTATCTTCACTGCCTTGTCCCCCACAGGGCCCCCCTGTGTTCCTGGGCAGAGCACTTGCTGCCCCAAGGGTAAAGTTGACAGAGGACCCATACCAACGTCCCGAGTTGCAGTTCTTCCCCCTGAGGAAAGGACTCCAGGCTGCTGGAGAACTCATTGCCACCTTTGAACTCATTGAACTGGACTACAGTGGCCACCTTGAGGTTAGACTACCCTGACCTAGCTGGTCGGCTCTGTAGGCCCATCTTGTTATCCATTGGGCCATTCAGTTCCAGGGAGTGTCCTAAGGATACTTCTCCAGGTTCCTGGAGAAGACCTGAATTCAGCCCCCAGAAAATTTAGGCTGCAAGCTTGCCCTTCATTAGATACCCCCTAACTCCAGGATTACGAGTGGAATTACTCTAGGTTCATCTTGCCAGTCTTCCACTCCTAGAGAACACAGACTGCGGTTTATCCTGGCATCATTCCATCCTGAATGCCTCAGGCACCCACCCTACCTTCCTGTGCATGACTGCTTTCTGGGACATCCCTCCCATGAATCTAGCATTGCTTGGCTCTCCTGCCTTTGTACTTCCCCAGCAGCCCCAGGTCCCTACCCCAAGCCCAAGCTTTTCCTGTTTTGACCTGACTTCTGATTTATTTTCCCCTATAGCCCTCTGTGCCCAGTGATGTGGAGCCTCAGGATTTGGCATCCCTGGTGGAGTCCCTCTCTGGACACCTGTCTCTGCCTCCAAATGTGCGCCCTGTGCTCAGGGAGTTCCGTGTTGAGGTAGCAAAGTACTCAAAGCCTCTCCACTTCCCTTGACTGGGTGGCTTCTTGTCAGCTACAAGCCTCTGAACCTCCCACTTCCTGACCCTAGGTGTTGTTCTGGGGTCTAAGAGGTCTGGGCCGTGTACACTTGTTTGAGGTGGAACAGCCCCAGGTTGTGCTGGAAGTGGCCGGGAGACGTGTGGAGTCTGAGGCTCTGGCCAGCTATCGTAAGAACCCCAACTTCAATGAGCTCATCCAGCATCTGACAGTGGTGAGGAGTGGCAAGGGCAAGGGCTGTGGGCAGAGGAGTGAAGGAAGGCAATGGGCAATGGATTTCTTGCTGGTGGGGCATAGACTGATCCAAGGATTAGCAAGTTTTCCATCAAGGGCAGATACTAAATATTTAGGCTCTCATCTGCAACTATTCAACATTGCCACTGTAGATGAAAGCAGCAATATACAATATAGAAAGGAATATAATTGTGTTCTAATAAGGCTTTATTTATAAAAACAGGCAGTAGGTCAGACATGAACCATGGCCGTAGTTCACTGATCTCTGGATTAATCTATGGACTGGCGGTGTTCTCTTGACTTTGTTGAATGAAGGGATTAATCGAGTGTCCTGAAGGATAAATCTCAAAGAGGCTATCTAGTCTATGAGATAGTGGATAGGAAGAAAACACAGTGTGTTAAAAAAATGATATACTTTGATGATTTTTGAGGGGGTGGGTGCTAGGAATTGAACCCAGAGCCTCTAGTTACACCTCCATGAATTTATATGCATACTATTCAAATATATACACATATATGCATACATGTGTATATGTGATCCAAATATGAGAGAACATGAGCTATTTGTCTGAATCTGGGTTAACTCACCTAAATTTCCATATCCATTTCCCTGCAAATTTCATGATTTCATTTTTCTTACAGCTGAATAAAATTCCATTTATATATGCATTACTTTTTTTTGGGTCTTTTTCAGAAAGGGTCTCCCTGTAGCCCCAGCTGACTTGGAACTCACTATGTAGACCAGGCTGGCCTTGAACTCACAGAGATCCGCCTGCCTCTGCCTCCTGAGTGTTGGGATTAAAGGCATGCATCACACACCTGGCTTATTTAAATTTTTTTTTTGTCTATGTGTATGTGTGTACAGCTCAAACTCAGATTGCCGGCCTTGTACAGAAGATGGCTTTTCCTACTGAGCAATCTTGCCAGCCTTTTTACTTTTTAAAAGAAATGTTTTATTTATTAATTTTATTTTGTGTGTATGAGTGTTATGCCTGCATGTAGGTAAGTGCACCCATGTCGTGCAGTGCCCACGGAGGACAGAAGAGACTGTCGGATCCCCTGGAACTGGAGTTACGGATAGTTGTTAGCTGCCATGTGGGTGTTGTGATTCGAACCCAGGTCTTCTGCAAGAACAGTCAGTGTTCTTAGCCGCTAAGTTGTCTCTCCAACCCCCCCTTTTTAGTTTTTGAGAACCCTCCATAATGTCTTCCATCATGGCCCCAGGTTTCGCTCCCACCAGCAATGAATAAGGGTTCCTCTTTCCCCAGCATGTGATGTTATTTGTTCTTTTTAACATTTTAAAAAATATTTTATTTATTATTTTTATTTTATGTGTATTCGTGTATTGCCTGCATGTAGGTAAGTGCACCTGTGTTGTGCAATGCCCTCAGAGGACAGAAGAGACTGTCAGATTCCCTGGAACTGGAGTTATGGACAGTTCTTAGCTGCCATGTGGGTTCTGGGATTTGAACCCAGATCTTCTGCAAGAACAGTCAGTGTTCTTAAGTGCTACGCTATCTCTCCAGCCCCTCTTTTTAACATTTTTGTTTATTGCTTGATTGATTTTGTGTATGTGTGAACATGTGCACACATGTAATGGTACCATGGGTGAAGGTCAGAGGGACAGCCTGCAGGAGAAAGTTCTCTCCTTCCACCATATGGGTCCCAGGGATTGAATTATTGAATTTAGGTTGTCAGATTTGGTGGCAAGCACCTTTACCTGCTGCACCACCTATCTGACCTATTACTTGTTTTCATAATGATAGCCATTCTAAGTGGGATGAGAAGAAATCTCAATATGTAGGGGGGTTCTTTTTTTTTTTTCTGTCTTTTTGAGACAGAGTCTCCCTGTAGGTCCAGCTAGCCTGGAACTCCAGGCTGACCTTGAATTCACAGAGATCCGCCTGCCTCTGCCTCCCCAGTGCTGGGATTAAAGGCGCCACCACTCCCGGCCTACTACATGTAGTTTTAATTGGCATTTCCTTAATGGCTAAAGATGTTCTAATACTTTTGTTGGCGCTGGGCGTGGTAGTGCACGCCTTTGATCCCAGCACTCAGGAGGGAGGCAGAGGCAGGCAGATCTCTGTGAGTTCAAGGCCAGCCTGGTCTACATAGTGAGTTCCAGGCCAGCTGGGGCTACAGGGAGACCCTGTCTCAAAAAGACTAAAAAAAAAAAAAAAATTGTTGGCTATTTTTATTTATTCTTTTGAAAACTGCTTAGTCAGCCTACAGAATAAGGGAAAATTTGCCGACTATATACTTCAGACAGGGGTTAATACGTAGGATATGTAAAGAACTGCAAAAATTACACACATAAAACCAACCAAGCCAAACAAATAACAAGAAAACTCCCAATCTGTTAGTCTTCTTTTTCTTATTTTGAAATGGGAATCCATTATGTAGATCAAGCTGGCCAAAGGGTCTATCCCTTTTTTAGCTGGCACAGAGTCAGAAAAAGTCACAAGAGATGACATAGTGTGACAGATCTGGACCTATAGTGACTTGTTTTCCCACCTGCTCTGTGCCGCCTTTCCTTCTTCCCCAAGGCTCTGGAGTCACTTCCTCTTTCCCTGTCCCCAGGACTTGCCAGAGCAGCCATACCTGCAGCCCCCGCTCAGCATCCTGGTGATTGAGCGCCGGGCCTTTGGCCGAACTGTTCTTGTGGGTTCCCATATTGTCCCCCACATGCTACGATTCACACTCCACAATCATGAAGCTCCCCCTGAGGAGGAGGGAGTAGAAGAGGAGACAAGAGACCTGGTGTCCTCGAGGCTTCAAGGTTAGGGGTCTTCTCCATAGGGGCCACCAGATAGAAGCCCCTCTGGATCCTGGTAAAGATGGCTCCAGTGAACCCTCCAATAGGGCCTGGAGTCTGATATCTACTGGCCTGATCACCTATGGTATTGCTTCCATAATCCAGGAGAAAAGTCCTTGGATTCCTTCCCAGTTGAAGCAGGAATATCTAGCAGGTTCTTGAAGGTGATTGAATGGGACAGAGGCTGCAGAAGGGCTGTGAGGGGTCGGGGTAATGCTGGCAGAGAGCAATGAAGTCCTTTCCCCCTCAGGCCCCTCTAAAGAAGCTCAACCTAGGAGGACTCTTGCATCAAGGCCCTGAGCTGGAGGCGGACATTCCAGACCCAGAAGAGATGGACTGGTGGTCCAAGTACTACGCCTCATTGCAGGAGCTCCATGGGCAGGTGGGTGGAGGAGGGCCCAGGGCAGGGACTGGACGGGGCAAAGGGCCAGGGGAGTGATCTCATCAAAAGGCACTCTGAGTTTCAGAGTCCTTGATTGTAGTCATCTTTTCTCATCTTTACCACAACTTCAGTAGTTAGAGATTATTGCTCCCATTACCTAGAGCTCTGTTATCCAACTTAACATGAGCTGCAGAATTGTAATTTAAGGTGGATATGGGGCACACA
The DNA here is from genome assembly GCF_000622305.1 of Nannospalax galili. NCBI lineage: Eukaryota > Metazoa > Chordata > Mammalia > Rodentia > Spalacidae > Nannospalax > Nannospalax galili. Next base: position 417,364 of record NW_008344592.1, on the reverse strand, counting down.
TCTGTCCAATCAGCACTTGGGAGGTGGTAACACAAGGCTTTGAAGGTCCAGGCCAGCCTGGACTAACATGAAACTGTCTCAAAATATTTTTTTTTTGCCAGGAGTGGTGGCATTCACCTTTATTCCCAGCACTCAGGAGGTAGAGGCAGGTGGATCTCCATGAGTTCAAGGCTAGCCTGGTCTATATTAAGAATTCAAGGCCATCCTGGTCTATATTGAGAGTTCCAGGCCAGCTAGAACTACCTAATGAGAGTCTGTGTTCGTGGTTAAGAGCAGTTACTATTCTTCCAGAGGACTAGAGTTTGATTCCTAGCACCCACACAGGAGTCTCACAACCACCTATAAGTTCAGCTTCAGGGGCCCTGACATCCTCTTCTGGTCTCTGTGGGCACCTATATGCATGTGCACAAACACGCAAATAAATTTTGGGGGGGGAGACAGCAGATTATTGGGGGGAGTGTGGGTCAAACTGCTGGAATGCCTCCTGGGTTCAGAGAGCTAGCAACCAGCAGAAGTCAGGCAGCCTTCATAGGCAGTTAGGGGCTTGGGTAACTTTTCATGATGTAGGCTGAGTGGTTTAGCTCGGGATTGGTTGGTGTCCTGATAAACAGAGCGGCTTTGCCTAGGCTAAACTTGGGCCTGCCATTTTAGAACATTGGAGCTACGCCGCCATTTTAGGAGTTTGCCAGGAACCCAACATTCCAGCTTTTTGCTGATGATAGGGGTGACGGTGGTCTTTCTTGAGCTACTTCCTGCTGGACAGGAACATGAAAAGAGAGGTGGTCTCAAAAGGTTGGAACATGGGTCTGAAGTACAGGGTCAGGTGGGCAGGTAGTGGTAGGAGTCCTGAGGGAATTTGGTTAAGAGCATCTTGTTCAGTGACCATCAGGTCATCTCTTTGACTCTGTCTGGAACTCTGTCAGAGGGTGAGTGGGACAGAGGAAAGTAGATGGACTCATAATCTTGGGCCTGATGTGGTGAGTGGTGGGGACTGGCAGAAGCAGGAGTGTTTGGTTTGCTAAGAAGAGGAACCAGGTCATAGGAGACCCAGGCATTCCTCCCGGGCTTTTAGCACCATATGTACGGAATCATGCAGTGAAGACTGTGGGTGCTGGGGGCATTAGCTGCCATGAGGGTGCTTGGATTTGAACCTGGATCTTCTGCAAGAGTAGTCAGTGCTCTCTTAACTACTGAGCTATGTCTCCAACCCCCACAAATAAATGTTTTAAGCCAAAAAACAAACAAAAAATTTAAGTCTAACTTTTAATAGCTATATTAAAAACTATGGTTCAGTGGTTAAGAGTACTGGCTGCTCTTGTAGAGGACCCTGTTTCGATTCCCAGTACCAACATGGCAGCTAACAACCATCTGTAACTCCAGTTCCAGGGGATCTGACACCTTCTTCTGACCTCCACAGGCATTGCACAACATAAGTACACTAACATACATGTAGGCAATACACACATACATATAAAAAATAACAAAATATAAAAAAGTAAAAGGGAATAAATGAAATTAATTTTAATAATAATATGTTTTATTGGGGTTGGAAATGGCTCAGGAGTTAAGAGTACTGGCTGCTCTTGGATGTTCTTATATAAGATCTGGGTTCGACTCCCAGCATCCACATGGCAGTTAACAACCATTCATAACTCCAGTTCCAGGGCATCTGACACTGACTGGACTCCATGAGCTTTGCATGATAATGGGTGCACTTACATACATGCAGGCAAGACACTCATACATATAAAATTTTTTGAAAATATGTTTTACTAACATAATATTTATCATTTCAACCAGTATTCATTATAAAAATTAATAGGGGCTGGAGAGATGGCTCGGTGGTTGAGAGCACTGACTGCTCTTGCAGAGGACCAGGGTTTGATTCCCAGCACCCACATGTCAGCTACAAACTGTCCTTAACTCCAGTTCCAGGGGAATCTGAAGCCCTCTTCTGACCTCCATGGCATTGCATGACATGGGTGCACTCACATACGTGCAGGCAATATACTCATACACAAAATTTAAAAAAAAAACAAATAAAATATTTTTAAAAATTAATAATGAGACATTTTACTTTTTTTTTTTTTAGACAGAGTCTCACTATGTAGCTCTGACTAGCCTGGAACTCTCTATGTATAGACCAGGCTAGCCTCAAACTCACAGAGATCTTCCTGCGTCTGCCTCCTGAATGTTGGGATTAAAGATGTGTGCAATCATACCTGGCCACATTTTGCATTCTTTTTTTTTATATTTTATTATTTTTATGTGTATGTGTGTATTGCCTGCATGTAGGTAAGTGCACCCATGTCATGCAATGCTCACGGAAGACAGAAGAGGCTATTGGATCCCCTGGAACTGGAGTTACAGACAGTTGTTAGCTGCCATGTGGGTGCTGGGATTCAAACCCCAGGCCTCTGCAAGAGCAGTCAGTACTCTTAACCACTGAGCCATCTCTCCAGCCACTGCATTCTTATAGTAATTCTGATGAGCACTTTACACTCATAGCACATCTCAGGACAGACTGATCATGTTACAAGGGCTCAGTGGCCACTAACTTGGACAGTCCAGGACTAGACAATAAACACATCCTTTGAAAAAGAAGTGGCTACACAGCTGGTAGTGGGATAGACCCAGGAGGGGAAGTAGGTGAAAAGGAATCTCTGACCTGCCTTTTGATTTCAGTCTACCTTTGATGAGGAGGAGATGGATGATGCGGGGGATTCAGGTGAGAGATCTTGCCTTTTGCTTTTGTTCTATCTGTTCACCCTGCCCACCTGATCCCCAGATTTCTGACTAGACTATTCTGCCATTTTCAGATGGGACTCATCTCGTTTCTGTGGACAGGGAGGCCCAGGACCAGGGAGAGGCTGATAACAAAGTCTCTTTGCCTCGGAAAAAAGCAATCACCACCCTAAAGGTGACTGGGTATTGGGGGGAAGGCAATCCCTTGGATCTGGATGTTGAGCTGTCACTGAGACCCTGACCTTTCAGATCTACAACAGTTCCCTGGAGGATGAGTTTAACCACTTTGAAGACTGGCTGAATGTCTTCCCTCTGTACAGAGGCCAAGGGGGCCAGGATGGAGATGGAGAGGAAGAAGGGTCTGGAAACTTTGTGGGAGAGTTCAAGGTATGTTTGTGGAAAGAAAAGGAGACCAAAGAAGGCAGAGATTCAGGAGGAAAACTTTCTTACCAGGCCTTCTTCTGTTTCCCCTTCCCTCAGGGCTCCTTCCTCATTTACCCCGAGTCAGAGGCTGTCTCTTTCTCGGAGCCCCAGATCTCCAGGGGGATCCCCCAGAATCGGCCCATCAAGCTTCTGGTCAGAGTGTACATTGTAAAGGTGAGTGTCCATAGTCCTGGTTCAACTCCATGTCAGCAAAGGCAACAAGCAGGAAACGTACAGAATAAAGGTTTAGGAAACGCCTCAGAGATTAGAGGCCGATGTTTCAGATGGGAAATCTCAGGTGTGGTAGGGAATCACTCCCACGGGCACCAAGCTTGCTGGTGGCAGAATTTATGTACTGTCTGGTGGAATGGAAATTGTCGCTCTGGATTTCAAGTTTTGGATGGTTTTGATCCAGTACTCTGTAGGTTCTTTCGTTGCTATGGGTGTCGTACAGAGACCAGCAGGGCCCTGGAATTTCCCTAAAGGTTGTCTTGGAGAATAACAGGGAACGAGTGGGTTGCTCTGCCCTCCAGTTCCTGTTACCTGAGCAGGTGCTATACTTTGATCTGTCTTAAATGTAGGGATTCTGAGACATGATTTGAAGAGATATTCTATGTCACTAAGACTCCTAGTGTGTTACTAGGAACTGGACCTCATCTTGATCTTCTGGTTTTAACAATATGGTATACTGGGTGGCTTGAGAAATATTAAAGTCTTCTTTTTTAATATTTCATTTGTTATTTTTATATTATGTGTATGAGTGTATTGCCTGCATGTATGTAAGTGCACCCATGTTCTGCAATGCCTGTGGAGGCCAGAAGAGGGCATCAGATCCTCTGTAACTGGAGTTATGGATGGTTGTTAACTGCCATGTGGGTGCTGGGAACTGAACTGAACAACCAGAGCTCTTAACTGATAAGCCATCTTTCAAGCCCCAAGTCTTTCTTTTAAAAAACAAGTTCTCACCATGTAGTCCTGGCTGGCCTGGAGCTTGCTATGCAGACAGGACTGGCCTGGAACTCATAGAGATTCACCCGCATCTGCCTCCCAAGTGCTGGGATTAATGGCATATAAAATCTTTTAAATGAATGTAAAGCTTATAAGAAAGAGAAACCTTTTTTCCAAATGGTATCAGCAGGGATTCTGAGAGGAAGATGAACCTCAAAGCTCAGGCTGTCTTGAGAGGGTTTGTGTTCTAGACCCTGGCTTCGTGTTCTTTGGGTGCGTGCGAGGTGGGAGCTGGAACCAAGACCCTGCTCAAAGCAGGACCCCAGGGGAAGGTAGGTGCAAGAGGCAGCCTGCCCATTGGGAAAGGAGTCTATCTTGGGAAAACAATGTCTTCCTGGAGAATTTCCTTTTAGTTTTGCTACCACATTCATTTAAGACTTGATTAAGGGGCTGGAGAGATGGCTCAGCAGTTAAGGGCACAGGCTGCTCCTGGGTTCGATTCCCAGCACCCATATGGCAGCTAACAACTGTCCTTAATTCCAGTTCCAGGGAATCCAACACCCTTTTCTGACTTCCATAGGCATTGCATGATATGGGTGTACTTACATACATGTATTTTCATACACATAAAAATAAAATATTTCTTAAAAATTATAAGACTTGATTGATATTATCTGTTTAGTCCAGATAACTGAAATCTGAGAGCTGAGATTTTGCTGAATGATAGAATGCTTAAGGTCTTGGGTCCTATCCCCAGCACTGGCCAAGGAAAAGACCAATTTTAGAATCTTATCTGTAATCTTAGGACTCAGGAGGTAAGGCAGGAGGATTACTGTGAGTTTGATGCCAGCCTGGTCTATATAGTAAATTTCAGGCCAACCATAAATACAGAGTGAGACTTTATCTCAAAACAAAACAAAAAGAAAATCCAGCTGGGTTTAGCAGTGCATACCGGGTAGAGGCAAGAGGATCAAAATCCAAATCGAGGGGCTGCAGAGATGGCTCAGTGGTTAAGAGCACTCGCTGCTCTTGCAGAGCACCCAGATGGTTCCCAGCAACAGGATTCTCTTGCCCTTTTCTGGCCTGCATGAATGTGGTGCACATACTGATCCTAAATCCAGATTTAAATATCAAATGTAGGACCACAACACCAAACTATAAAAGAAATAAGAAAATATCAGGAAACAAATAACAAAACAAACAACATAAAGGACAAATTGCCAATTATCAGATTGTAAGCAATGATTTAAAGTATTTCACAAGCAGAGAATGCAAAGCTTTCGAAACTGACTTGCGGCTGACTTGAGGACTGGGATGGTAATGTTCAATCCTCAGAAAATACGTTTTAAAAAAAAAAAGCCATGCTGGGTATGATGGTGCACACCTTTAATCCCAGCACTTGGGAGGCAGAGGCAAGCGGATCTCTGTGAGATGAGGCCAGCCTGGTCTACATAGCAAGTTCAAGTCCAGTTGGGGCTACAGTAAAAAAGGAAAAAAAAGCCGGGTGTGGTGGTGCACGCCTGTAGTCCCAGCACTTGGGAGGCAGAGGCAGGCGGATCTCCATGAGTTCAAGGCCAGCCTGGTCTATATAGTGAGTTCCAGTACAGGTGGGGCTACAGGGAGACAAAAAAAAAAAAGCCAGTTATGGTGGCACACACTTTTAATCCTAGCTAGGGAGGTGGAGACAGGTGGATCACTGGCCAGCCAGTCAGTTTATCCTACTTAACAAGTTAACAACTCTCAGGCCAGTGAGAAATCTTGTATCAATAATAAAATAAAAAAAAAAAAAAAAAAAAAAAAAAAAAAAAAAAGAAGAAGCTCCTAAGGAGCAATACCTGGACATGCTCATGTGCTGTGCACACGCACATGAACACACATGCACAAAAGTGACTGAGGAGCTGGGCCCAGTAAATTCAAGACCAGCCTGAAGCTGGAGCTGCAGGTTAGTTTGTAGAGTGCTTTCCTAGCATACACTAAGCCCTGGGTTCTATTCCCAGTAGTACATAAGCCAAGTGTGGTGGCACTCAAGAGAGGAAGGCAGGGGGATCAGGATCAGGAGAGGATCAGGAGTTCAAGATCATCTTCAGCCAGCCTGGGCTACTTGAGATGCCAATTCAAAAAGTAAACAGGAGCTAGGGAGATGGCTCAGTAGCTAAAGTACTTGCTGTACAAAGATGAGTACTGAGTTCAGATTCCCGGCACCCATGATGTAAAAAGATGGATGTGGTGGTATGTGCTTACAGTCCTAGTGTTGAGGAGGCTTAACAGCCCAGAGGATCCCTGGGACTTGCTGGTCAGCTAGTCTCTCTGAATTAGTCAGCTTCAGTTTCAGTGAGAGACCATGTCTCAGAAATATAAGGTAGAGGGGTCATTGAAGAAGACTCCCAACATCAACTTCTGTTCTTTGCACGCTTGCTCACATGTGCACTTGCACACATGTGTAGACACACACACATGACACTCATATGGACATATACAGATTATTTGTTTTTATTTTATGTGTGTGAATGTTTTGCCTGCATGTATGTAAATGCATCATGTGCATGAAATGCCCAGGAGAGGGCATTGCATCCCCTGGAGCTGGAGTTACAAGTGGTTGTTAGCAGCCATATGGGTGCTGGGTCCACTGCAAAAGCAACCAGTGCTCTTTACTGCTGAGCCATCTCTCTTGTCCCTAGAAATACTTTATAAGTGGGTGTGTGTGTGTGGATCTAGCTCAGTGGTAGAGCATTTGCCTAGTATGCACGAGGCTCTGGGTTCAGTCTCCAATACCAAAAAAAAAAACAGTGTCTGAGCGGTTGTTAGAAATAACCAAATAGGGCTGGAGAGATGACCCAGCAGTTGAGAGCACTGACTGCTCTTGCAGAAGACCCGGGTTCAATTCCCAGCACCCACATGGTGGCTACAAGCTGTCCTTAACTTCAGTTCCAGGGGAATCCGAAACCCTCTTCTGACCTCTGTGCCACTGTGTGACATGGGTGCACTCACATACATGCAGGAAATACACTCATACACATAAAATAAAAATAATAAAATAAAAAATAAAATATTAAAAAAGAAATAACCAAATAATATTTCTAAAACTTAAAGTCCACTAAACATAATCTTATTAAATGCCCAGGTGTACAAGAACGGGTGAGCAATAGAAGATTATGTAGATGTAAAAAAATGAATTAGGAAGATCTCTGTGTACTGATATGGAGTAATTTCCAGAAAATACTAAATGCAAAAGAATATCTATAGTATAATACTCTCCATATAAGAAAGTAGGCTGGGCATGGTGGTACATGACTTTAATCCTAGAACTTGGGTGGCAGAGGCAGGTGGATTTCTGTGAGTTTGAGGCCAGCCTGGTCTACATAGAGAGTTCCAGGCCAGCTGGGGCTACAGGGAGACCCTGTCTCAACCCTGCTCCCCCCACCCCCGCCGCAAAGAAAAAGAAAAAAAAAAAGAAAGTAGATCCAGGGTCTGGAGAGATGACTCAGTGGTTAAGAGCACATATTGCCTTCTAGAGGACTGTTTAGTTCCCAGCACCCATATTGGGCATCTCACAACCATCTGCAACTCCAGCTCCAGTGGGATGTGAAGCCTCTGACCTCTGAGGGCACCTGCACTCATGTGCACATACATATACACACACAAATGTAAACATGTACATATAATTAAAAATAAAATAAATCCTGGGGCTGGAGAGATGACTCAGTGATTATGAGCACTGGCTGCTCTTGCAGAGGACCCAGGTTTGGTTTTCAGCACCCATATGGCAGCTAACAACCATTGGTAATGCTAGTTCCAAGAGATCTGATGCCCTCTCTGTCCTCCATGGGCACTGTACAACACTGGTACATTTACATACATGCTGGCAAAAACATTCAAACACTTATAAATAATAAATAAATAAATGGATAAAATAAAATAAATCATTAAAAAAAAAAGATGATCCAGGGGCTGGGGATGCAGCCTAGTTGATAGTGCTCGCCTTGAATGCACAAAGCCCTGGGTTTGGTCTCCAGCACCTCATACAATTCTAACATTAGGTTCAACAAGGGTTTGTTCTGTGACAACAACATGTCTCTCCACTCCACTCTGTCCCACTAGGCTACCAACCTGGCTCCCGCGGACCCCAATGGCAAGGCAGACCCCTATGTGGTGGTGAACACTGGCAAAGAGCAGCAGGACACCAAGGAGCGCTACATCCCTAAGCAGCTCAACCCCATCTTTGGAGAGTGAGGCTGGGGCCTGGGCTTGAGAGTAGGGGAGTCCTGGGGTCCAAGGTGGCTTGCCTAGGTGGTTTGATTTGGTGATGGTGGGAAACTGGACACCCCACCACAGATCCCCTCTGAAGGCACCCCAGGTCCCCTCTGAAGGTATCCCAGATCCCCTCTGACGGTGCCAAGATCTCCTTTGAGGGTGTGGACATATCCTCAGTCATTCTTTCCTGGCCAGGGTCCTGGAGCTGAGCATCTCTCTCCCAGCTGAGCCAGAGCTGACTGTGGCCATATTCGATCATGACCTTGTGGGTTCTGATGACCTCATTGGGGAGACCCACATTGATCTGGAAAACAGGTTCTATAGCCATCACAGAGCCAATTGTGGGCTGGCCTCCCAGTATGATGTGTGAGTCTGACAGGGCCCTGGGAGCCGTTCTTATTCCCTGACCAAATCCATTCAAGCTCACATTCCCTTAAGTTTTTTTTTTATTTTATTCAGTGTGTGTGCAATATGTATGTGTCTTCAGGCATGTGAATGTGGGCACTTGAGTGCCACAGCATACATGTGGAGGTCAGAGGACAGTCTTGGATGTTGGTCTTCTCCTTCCATTTTGTTTGAGACGGTGTCTCATCATTGCTGTGTATGCCAGGCTAGTTGCCCATGTCCCTCCAGGGAGTCTCCTTGTCTCCTCCTCCCATCTCCACGTAGGGGATTACAGACACTTGTGCTACACATCTGGCTTTTATTCAGGTTCTGGGAATTTGAACTCAGGTCCTCATGCTTGTACAACAAACAGTATACCCACTGTGCCAACTCCCCAGCCCTTACAACTCCATTTTTGTCTCCAAATCCTAGGGTCTCACAGAAGGAAAAATGCTTCCCCTCACCAGCAAGACATTGTAGCTCAGGGCCAAGACTTGGGCTTGGGTGTTAGGGTTTTTGTTACTAAATTGTTTGACCTCTTTGAGCTCCAGTTTCCTCATCTGCCAAATAGGTATAATGCTAGAAACTCATTCGTAGAAGCACTTGACATACACCTCTGATTTTCATCTGTGAGGATTAATATGGATCCATGTCTTCAACAATCTTCATCCTTGTCTCTGTACCCCTTTGTGTCCATATGCTGGCCCTAGCTGAGGCATCTTCCTTTCTTCCTGCAGAGATGGGTATAATGCATGGCGGGATGCATTCCGGCCTTCACAGATCCTGGCTGGGCTCTGTCAACGCTGTGGCCTCCCAACCCCTGAGTACCGAGCCGGGGCTGTGAAAGTGGGCAGCAAAGTCTTTCTGACACCATCTGAGACCCTGCCCCCAGGTACCAGCCCCTCTCTGCTAGACAAGCTAAAGGGCAAAAGATGGAGGTAGGCCAAGATACAGGAGACCACAGATACCAGTCTAGTGTGCCCCCCAAAAACTCACTGATGGTAGCAGAGACAGAATGTAAGTTTGGCTGAGTAAGGGCAAGGTTCCTGGATGCTGAGAAGAACATGATTTTTAAGTGGATCTCTCAGAGTACAGCTGGGCAAATTCTCAGCTCACAGGGCTGCTCCACAGAGCATCCATATAAACTGGGACTATAGAACTGAGCTCATGCTTCAGAGGGCTGCTGTCTGTTCTCTGAGAGTTAGCCAAGGCTACTGCTGCTCCAGTATTCCTGATGGCTGACTCCTCACAGTAAGAAGTTACAGCAGCAAATCCTCCCACATCCTCTGCTTTTTTGCACAGTGGACTGCCTTCCTAGGCCACAGGCTTTAGCTAGTGCAGTGGCAGCCTTAGCTGAGGCCTTCTGTGGCAAGGTGGGGAGGAGGGAGGACAGCTGGACTGTGGCAAACCCAAACTTTCCCCCTCTTGTTGCAGATGGTGGGGGTCCCAAGGTGGCAGGTGAGGTGTCTGAGGAGGATCAAGCATTGTTTGTGCTGAGACATTGGCAGGAGATGCCAGGACTTGGGATCCAGCTGGTACCTGAACATGTAGAAACACGGCCCCTCTACCATCCCCGTAGCCCAGGGCTGCTGCAGGTGAGGGGATCAGCACTCCCGACTCATCAGGACTTCCACTTGGCTCTGGACCCTGAACCCCCTCAATGCCCTTTCCTCAAACTCCTTGCCTGCATACTATAGTACCACGGTCTCTGGCTCCTGGGGTCAGTCACCAGCATCCTACTCCAGTCTTGGGAGTTTCAGATCTCCATCCTGGACTAATTCTGGTCTTATGGGCTACCAAGATTCAGACCTGGAGTTTCCAACATGACCTTCACCTTCCAGTTTACTAAGATCTGGGCCTTGAGAACACCATATCCTACTTTTCAAAAAAATATTTTGTTTTTATTTTATGTGTATGAGTGTATTACCTGCATGTAGGTAGGTGGACCCATGTCATGCAGTGCCCACAGAGGTCAGAAGAGGGTGTCAGATCCCCTAGAACTGGAGTTAGGACAGTTGTTACCTGCCTTGTGGCTGCTGGGACTCGAACCCGGTCCTCTGCAAGAGCAGTCTGTGCTCTTAACTGCTGAGCCATCTCTCCAGTCCTCTACTTTTGGGTTTTTTTTTTTTGAAATTTTTAGATAGGGTCTCACTTTGTATCCCTGGCTGGTCTGGAACTCACTATGTAGACCAGGCTGGCCTCAAACTCAGAGATCTGCCTGCCTCTGCCTCCAGAGTGCTGGGATTAAAGGCATACACCATCTCACCCGGCCCATATCCTACTTCCAACTCTGGCACCTCATTTTGAAACCAAACTTAGCCTTGATCCTGGGACCCTCATTTCAGATTCCACCTTCATCCTTATCCCCCAGGATCTGCCTGATAACACCTGCCCTTGACCCTAACTCCTCTCCCCACTGGGGACAAGGCAGTCACTGAATGTAAGACTGTAGGGGAGATGGGGGACCCTGAGATTCTCCAGCTGAGTCTTATGCTCTTAGGGATCCCTTCATATGTGGATTGACATCTTCCCTAGTGATGTGCCTGCTCCACCCCCAGTTGACATCAAGCCTCGGCAACCAATCAGGTGAGGGAATTCTAGCCCCTCTTCCGAAAGGGCAGAACACATTTTTAGTCTACGTTTTCTAGGCTCTCTGAAAATGTGAGCCCCCACTGAAACAGGTGGGGACAGCTGACTGTAGGCTTTTGGATAAGTGAGTCATTAAACAGCCTTTCTTTCCCATAAGCCATGAGAGTTGGCTGTCTGTAAACTGGAAGAGTCCAAATACCTTTCAGTAACCCTGTTCCTGCCTGTGCTAGTCTGAGTAGAGTTCTGTGAGCTTCTGACAGGCCTGGATCTAGATGCTTAGCTGTTGTCAGCCATCTCACTTTCCACCTCTGGGTTCTGCTTTCCTTGGTATTCCTCTCAGAAAGTAAGGGAGCTTCTAAGTGTAGGGCTCATCTCTTAGCAGCCAGGTCTCTTGAGTCGGGGGTGGGGAATACCTCCTCTTAGAACAAAAGTCTAGAGCCTCATTACATTGGCTAAGATTAGATGCCGCTCCCTGACCTAACCTGTCATAGTGCTCAGCAACTGTAATACACTGATTGGCCAGTCCTGGGTGATGCTCCCAAGCCTGGAGTCAGGTAGAGGGCTGTGCCACCAGAACCATGTAGATCAGCCATAGTATGCCTGGGTAAGGATCAGATGGAAACCAGGTGTGATGGTGCATGCCTATAATTCTGGTATTTAGGAGCCTGAAGCAGGAGGATTAGGAGTTCAAGGCAAGCCTCAGTTTTATAGAGAGTTCAAGGCTAGCCTGGGCTACTTGAGACACTGTCTCAAAAAAGACAAACAAAATCAGAGAGGATCAGTAGATGAAAGGAGGCAGCAGCTATCCAGGCAACCCCATGATAGCCACATGAGGGAATGATCCAGAATGCTGTACAGCTCCTTTGCCCCCCAGGGGCTGCTCATCCCCACTGTCTATGGCTGTCTCTGTTCTGCTCATCAGACACTTTTCTATATCCCGGAGTTTTTGCCTGCACATCTCGAGTCTTGCAGTGGCTCGGACTCTGCAGCTGATGGTTGTCACATCAACATTTCAGGGTTCTGATTCCAAATATATGGGGAGCAGAACCTCATTTTCTTAGCTTGGGTCAGGAGAGCATTCCTTGTTCCATTGCTATAGGGTGGCAATGATTGCTGGCCCAGGTCCTTCCTGTTCTCACAGCCCCCTCCTTTAATTGCCTTTTAAAAAATTGTATTTTATCTTAATTTTTAAAATTTATTTATTTTTTGGTCTTTTTTTTGTCTTTTTGAGACAGAGTCTCCCTGTAGCCACAGCTGGCCTGGATTCACTATGGAGGCCAGGCCAGCCTTGAACTCACAGAGATCCGCCTGCCTCTGCCTCCTAAGTGCTGGGATTAAAGGCATGCGCCACCACACCCAGCATTTTTGGTGTTTTTGAGACAGGGTCTTCCTGTAACCCCTGGGATTATAGGCATGTGCCACCATGCCTGGCTCTTATTATCTTTTTTTAAACGATGTATTTATTCTTATTTTATATGTATATATTTCACCTATATGTATGTGTACCTGGTGTGTATGCAGTGCCTGTGGAAGCCAGAAGAGGGAATCAGAGCCACTATGTGGGTGCTGCGATCTGGACCCAGGTCCTCTACAAGAAAACAAGTGCTCTTAACTGTCACACCATCCCCCCACACACACCTATTGTCTTTTGAGACAAGGTCATGGGTAGCCTGGGTTGGCCTTGGATTAGCTATACAGTTGAGGATGTCCTTGAACTCTCCCAATCCTTCTGCCTCTACTTCCCCATTGCTGCAATTATAGGCATGCAGCATCACATCTGGTTTCATGTTAGGAATTGAACCCAATTGAACCCAAGGCCTTGAGCATGCTAGGCAAGCACTCTACCAACTGAGTTACATCCCCAGCCCAAAGGGCAAAGATCTAACTAACTTTTCTACTGTTATGGTTTGGAGATAGGGTCTCATGTAGCCCAGCTGGGCCAGGAGCTGGCTGAGGCCAGGGAGGACCTTAAACTCCTGATCCTCCTGCTCTCACCTCTGCAGTGGCTGGGATCAAAGATCTCTGTGCCACCACTCCAGCTTAGGAGGTGCTGGGATATCAGCCCAGGGCCTTTAGTGTGTAGGTTAGCTCTGTCCACTGAGCTACATCCTCAGCACCCTTTTAAGTCTGCAAACCATACCCCACTGCATCCCCAGTTATGAGCTCAGAGTTGTCATCTGGAATACAGAAGATGTGGTTCTGGATGATGTGAATCCAATCACTGGAGAGATGTCAAGTGACATCTATGTGAAAAGGTAGGCCTGCAGACAAGGCTTTCCTAAGGGGGAATTGTAAACACGGCCCTCTGTGTGCCTAGAGCTGGGTGAGGAGTGGTGTGGCCCAAGCCATGATGCCCACCTTGTCCTGGATTGCCCCTTTCCCTCACCCCAGCTGGGTCAAGGGGCTGGAGCATGACAAACAAGAGACAGATGTCCACTTCAACTCCCTGACTGGGGAGGGTAACTTCAACTGGCGCTTTGTGTTCCGCTTTGACTACCTGCCCACTGAGCGTGAGGTTAGCATCCGGAGACGACCAGGACTCTTCACCTTGGAGGAGGCTGAGTTCCGGCAGCCTGCTGTGCTGGTCCTGCAGGTCTGGGACTATGACCGAATCTCTGCCAACGACTTCCTTGGTACTGCCTGGCCTTCCCCAGCCTCAAGCCTCTCCTAATTTCTACCCTCACTTCCCTTGCCTCCACTCTAACCTCCCTGTCCCTTGGTTCCTCATTGTTTTCTGGCCTAAACACAGTGCTCATTGAATTTGACCAGGGTAATCTCCATTCCACCCAAAGGTCTTAACCTCAGTCCCCTCATCCGACCCTCAATCACCCCAGACCCCCAGTGGGGCATTTGGTCTTTGCTTTCCCAGTCTGATCCTGGCCCTCTCTTGTTGGGATCTGATTTGCTGGGGTAGTTGGGCTGTGGTGTGGGGAGGCCATAGCTGTGGTCTGACTACTGCATTCTCACTTTTGGTGCCCCAATTTCCAACCCTGGGCTGCTGCCTCTTCACCCCTAACCGGTGCCTAACCTCCTGAGCTCTGCTCTGGCAGGATCCTTGGAGTTGCAACTACCTGACATGGTGAGGGGGGCCCGGAGCCCTGAGTACTGCTCTGTTCGACTAGCCCTCGACGGGGCCGGACCGAGGTGCAATCTGTTTCGCTGTCGCCGCTTGCGGGGCTGGTGGCCAGTAGTGAAACTCAGGGAAGTGGAAGATGTGGAACGGGAGGCCCGGGAGACTCAGGCTAGCAAGAAGCGGAGGAAGAAGAGGAGGAAGGGGCGGCCGGAGGACCTGGAGTTCACAGACGGTGGCGGCAACGTGTACATCCTCACGGTGCGTGCAGTCTGCAGACACCAAGGCCTGGCTCAGGGCTGACCTGCGTGCACTGACTCCTGGGACATCTCTTCTAGGGGAAGGTGGAAGCAGAATTTGAACTGCTGACTGTAGAGGAGGCAGAGAAACGGCCTGCGGGGAAGGGGCGCAAGGAGCCGGAGCCTCTGGAGAAGCCCAAGTAAGTGGCCCTGGGGACCGCCTGAGCACGGGGAAGTGGGGGTGACCGAAGAGGCTTCCTGGTCATTGTGACGACTCCATACTTTCCCTCAACAGCCGCCCCAAAACATCCTTCAACTGGTTCGTGAATCCCCTGAAGACTTTTGTCTTCTTCATCTGGCGCCGATACTGGCGCATCCTGGTGCTGCTGCTGCTGCTGGCGCTCATCACTGTCTTCCTCCTGCTGGTCTTCTACACCATCCCGGGGCAGATCAGTGAGGTCATCTTCAGTCCTCTCCGCAAACACTAACTCCAGCTGACCAGGGGCACACCCCAGGGGCCAACCATTGAGCCCTGCCCCTGTAGTCCTGCTTTCCAATGTGAACTGGAAGAGCTCAGTATTCCCGTTCAATAAACGTTATCATAGGCCCAAACTGCTGGGTCAGTTTCTATAGGTGGCCCAGGACAGAGATGTTCTAGCACGGCATTTAGGAGCTGATTTGGTAGAATGTATGTATAGGGTGTCCTACCACCTGAGTTGACTGTGTGGTACCCCCTCCAGCACCCCATCTTCCGTTGCTATTCCTGCCAGTGGCTGGGTCCCTCTCCCCTATTCAGCTCATGGCTCTGCCATTCGATGACACCTAAGCACTTCCGTTTCATTAACTTACTGCCTGCTAAAGCTTTTGGTGTCAAGTGAAAGAAATCCCCGACCAAATTGGCTTAAGCTCAAAGGGAATTTATTGGTTAGTTTGGCTGGTGTCCTAGTTTGTTTCTCCATTGCTGTGACAAAATACTCCGACCAATACCAACTTGGGGAGGAAAGGATTTATTCAGCTTACATCTCCCAGGTCGCAGTCATCAGGGAGCCCACGGTGGAACTCAGAGCAGGAACCTGGAGGCAGGAGCTGGAGCACAGGCCATGGAGGAACGCTGCTTACTGGCTTGCTCCCCTGACCCTTGCTCAGCCTGCTTTCTTATGGAACACAAGCCCACCTGCCCAGGGGTGGCACCACCCACAGTAGGCTGGGCCCTCCCACATCACACAACAATCAAGAAGATGCCCCTCAGACATGGCCACAAAGCCAGTCCAATGGAGGCAATTCCCCAGATGAGGCTCCCTCAACCCAGGTGTCAAGTTGACACTAAATCCAGCTGTTCTGGATAGCTGTCAGGTAGTTTGTTGCAGGGCTTAAATATCACAGGCTGTCTGCCTCCTGGCTCAGCCCTGCTGCCCCCCAGGGGACAGGTTTTTTGCACCCAGGTTCTCTCCTAGAACTAGAGATCACTGCAGCAGCCTCATGTCTCCCTCATGATCACAAAGAAAGCAAGCAAAGTTGTCCTCCTCCCAAGAGGGCCTGGCTTACTCTGTAGTGGCTGGCTGGGAGATTCAGACTGTTTCCCTCCCAGAACATGGAGACCAACCTACCTCCCAAACTATGTAAGCTGAGAAGATGAAGGGGTTACCAGGACTGCAGGATACTGGTAACAAGGGAAATGGTTCCAAGTAACCAAAAAGAGGCTGCCAGTCCCCATTTCTAGGTGACTCACAGCCCTCAGGTGTTTGCAACACCCAGACATTAGGCACCCTCCAGAGACTTTGCTGTCATTACTATACTTTGCTTCCCTGCCATGGTCTTAGGCAGAATCTCTGAGATGATCTGATGAACTAACTGCTGGTTGCTGTCCCAGCTTCTGAGTTATGATTCTTCACAGAGAAAAGGGCTCTAATGAGAAACCCTGGTTAGGTCCTGAGCAATGGTCTGTTGCTGACTGTGTGCCAACACAGCTGCCCTCCCACCTTGCTTTCCAGTTCTGTGTCTATTAGGAGTCTACAAATACCTGTACATTTTCTGTCAAGAGAACAGTGGGGCTTAGCACAGAACAGGGTCAATGAGCATAGCAGGACCACATGACTGAGTCCAGGGGTGTGGGAAACAGCCTCTGCTTTAGCTGCAGAGGTGACAAATCCCAGCCTGCACTCAGCTCTGTAGCAGGGGCACTGGTGTCAGCCACTCCATAGCCATGGCAGCTTCAGGATACTTACCCTAGACAGGTCTATGTGGTCAGAGAAGAGGGCCTGGGGACAAAGCTGCAGAGCGGACATCAGTTTGGTGTAAATAAAGTCCTGTTAGCCAGGGGATGGCCACATGAGGCTCCCTGAGGGCTGAGGCCTGATCTGTCAGTCACAATGACTTCAATATGTGACTAAGATGAGGGGCGGTTTCTAGGTTTCATTCAGACCAAAGAAACACACAGAGACCAGTCAGTATTATCACAATCAGTGTTAATCACCACGGGTTGGAGCTGACTTTGTGAAGGGATGAGAGGTATGGGAGGCAGTGAAAAAGGCTGGGGAATAACCACAGGAAGAGGAAGAGAAGGAGCCATGGGAAGGAAGACTACGTTGTCTTCCCCAGATCGATTTTCTTCTGGATGGCTCGGGCGGAGTGGTAGATGAGTGAGTCAATGAGTCCAGCCACTGGGAGAGAGATGATGGCTAACACTGGCTCGGCCAGGCCCTTGGCTTGACCTTGAGCCTTGTCACCTAACTGGCCAGGCTGGTATTTTCCTTGGACCTCAAGATGCCCCTTCTTCCCTCATCAGAACCTGGGGCACTATCAGGGATGTAGCTCAGCAGTATGGCACCTGCTTAGCATGAACCCTCACTTCAATCCCCAACATTGTAGTACTGGGGGTGCTCAGGTTTCATGCCCCCACTGTGCCCTACTCCCCAAACAGGGACCCTGGGACTTCTTACCTGTAAACATGCCCCCAATGATGGCACACACACCTGTCAGGAAGTGGGTGAAGGACCTGGTGGAGGCAGTAGGAAAGCTCAGTGGGCATCCTGCTCCTGCTGGTCTGGGGCCTTGGCCACTCCTACCCCTACCTCACCTATGTTTCTCTGTCAATTTCACCATCATGGGCGAGAGCTCGTAGAGCACGAAGACTCCAGGAAGCCCCTGGTCACCCAGAAGTCCATTGGCAACCTTCTCGTGTCTGGTCACAGAGAACTGATTTGTCCTCAGCACCTGGGGAAGGAAGGGCGCCAGGGTCAGAGTGGGTTTATAATCTGGCTCCCAACTCTTCCCAGCCCAGTCTTTGTCATGCCTTGATTATGTGAAGGGAGAGAATAAGGCTCCACACTGCTAACATTACAAGGCTTGGGGAACACCCAGACCACCCCCACACCCCAATTTCCCGCTCCTGTCACCAGCTCTTGACGGTTTGCCCAGCTTTCACTAGAGGCCCAAGGAGGAGAAGCAGCTCTTCCTGGCAGCACTCTATAATGCTGGGACTGACATCCTTGCCCTGGGCCCCTGCATTCTACCACTCTGCAGACCACAGAAGAACAGCAGACTAAGGGAAGCTTGCCTGGCTAAACCACAGCCCAAGCAGACAATGGAGGACAGTGAGCACCAAAGGAATGGATGGAGGCAGTCTGGGAAGTAGAGTAAGCACCTGAAATCCAGTAGCGCCCAGCCTGTGTCTGTTGAGGGTAGATCACCTACCCTTTGGAGCTCAGGTTTTCATATTAGGAGCAGCACTTCACTTCCCAGTCTTCAAGTGCTTGATAACAAGCAGGAGACTGACCTCTGCACTCCCCAGACTCACCTCCCCATCCACTTTCATGTACACCGTGGGTACCACCTTCACAAAATACTGGAACATCATGGAGGCTGTGGGGAGAAGAAAGCACTGAGCATGGATGCCGGGAAGGGCTTTGGTGCTGGAGAGGGCTACCTTCTAGGCTGGTACCTTGGGGTGCAGTGACATTGGTGTGGTCCAGGGGGTTCACAATGCCTGGGTAGTCCTCCCCAAATGACAGGTGCTTGATGTAGTGGGTCATGTTGATCTGCAAGCAACATCAGTGCCTGAGGCCTGACAGGACCCAAGCCATGCAAACTGTTTACAGTGGCAGACAGGGATGCCTGGGTCTGTCAGTGCAGATGGGGAAGGGGAGAGATGAAGGCAGGAGCCCTGTATGTGACAGCTATGTCTTTAAAGAACTGCTTTTGACAGGCAACTCCTGTTCCCCACTTAGGCATTCCTTCTCACAGTCCACAGGTTCTTGGGGATCTGGAGTTTAAGGTATGCTTCACTGGGCACACAGCCAGCCACTGACGGCTTGGTGATGCTGGCTCTGTAGTCCCATCTCCAACTACTCTACCTTCCTTCCTCCTGAGATATGAGTGTTTTGCCTGCGTGTATGTAAATGCACCCACATGTACAATGCCCAGAGAGGCCTGTAAAGGGTGTCAGATCCCTTGGAACTGGGGTTATGGATGGTTGTTAGCTGCAATGTGGGTACTGGGAACCATTCAGAGTCCTTTGGAACAGCAGCATATGCTCTTAACCACTGAATCATCTCTCTAGTCCCCTCATGAGATATTTTGAAAAGTGTAAATCTGATTATGTCGCACACTTAGTTAACATGGGCCAACAGTTGCCCTCTGTTCTTAAAGATCAGACTCCTCAGGGTGGCCTTAGAGTCCTGTGTATTCTGGCCCTGCAAACTTCCCCAGCCTTAGCTGTCCATACCTGCCCTGGATTTTCTAGAAATCTCACTCCCTCCTGACTGCTCTGAAGCTTCCTCTGCTGAATCCCATCTCTGCCCTTAGTCTGCTCAGATTTAAGTTCAAAAGTCCATCTTACTCACTTGATCCTCAGTCTAGCTCCCTAGTGGAACAGTGAGTGATCTCTCTGTGTACCTCATCTCAGAAATGAGCAGAGGCCAACCTCCCATGCCACCCACCCTCCATGGCTGCCGCTGGGTACGTACGTTGTCAAGGCCGAAGCTTTGTAAGTCATGAACTAGGAGAGAAGGAGAGAGTCATCAGGGCAGCAGGACCAGGCTACTGACTCCTTCAGAGTCCTTGCTCAAGCTTCATTCCTCCCTCTGGGGTATGGTCCACCTGGCTCTTCTCTGACCCCTTCTTCACCGTCTAGCTTGGCTCCTATGGTCCTGCTTAAGGACAGCTATCCCGGGCCTTCCCTGGACCTCCGTGAAAGTTCACACCCTCCTTGTGGAGTGGGTAATAACACAGACCTTATTTCTTCTCTGACAGAAGAAGGGAGCTCCAGGCCTGGACTCTAAGCCCTACTTGTATCTTAGAAACAAAACCCATTGACAGGTCTCTCATTAACTACAGTTAACGGCAAACCACTGAACTCTAAGGGGCAACTCTCTTGCCCCTGCCCTCAAAGTTCCCCAAAGGGGATCCCACGGGCTCCCTGTACCAACTGCTCCACAAGAAGTCTTCCCACCCAATCCCGATTCCCCTGCTGCAAGGAACCCTACTCAAAGATATGTCTCAGTGATTACAGCTACCCAGCAGCCAGGTCAGAGAACACTCCATCCCGAACACTCCATCCCAGACCCATCCAAACTTCCCCCATCCCAGGACCCGCTGCCTTAGAAGTGGGGGCTTGTCCTCCCTGGGGGAAGGGCCACTTACTCTCCACAGCATGTACTGCAGCATAGGGGAGGGAAGGAGAGAGAAAGGAGGAAGAGAACAGATTCAGAGCTTCGCAGTGAGATCTATGGAACAGGATCCATGGTCAGAGGGAGGACTGCAATATTCCTGCCTCAGCAAGAGAATCTAGCCTCAGCTCAAAGGCTCTCTTCCTGGGCCAAAGAGAAAGACCAAGAGGGTGCAAGGACAAAAGTAGCCAGCCTCATAAATTCAAAACATCTAGAGCCTGAAAAGCCTCTTTCTGAGCTGTGTGATCCTGGGTAAATCATTTGACTTTTCTGAGCCTGTGCTCTCTGCAAAGGGCTGACAGGGAGGATCTAAGATGGGAAAATATCTGGTCCATTTTACAAGGGCTCATACCACAACATACCACTCAACTTGCAAACAACAAGGGTGCCAGAGAGTAGCTCCAAGGACTCAATGGTAGATCTCTGGCCACTGGCCACTATAGTGTGGTGTTTTGAGAATCCTGGCACTTAGGGTAACTTGCCTTCGGGTTCATGAGTCTGAAGGCAGCCCCTAAGCACAGGAATGGAGATGCTGCTGTGCTCTCAGCGTTACATATTCATCATTCTCCTGCAGTCTTGGTGAGCCCACCCTCACCTAGCCTCCAGAGTAAAGAGACCACTCTTACCCAGCCTCCAGAGCTCTGCAGGCTCCTGCAGGCCCACATACCTGCTCTCCTTACCCTGTTCCATGGCAGCCTGACAGACTACATGAATGATCCACAGGGCTATCGTACAGGATCCTGTGCCCACTCCCCTCAGTCACTAGGAGCAGCTCAGACTGAGAAGCCCTGCTCCCCCCTGGACTACTCTACCAGGTGGCTCTTACCTGCCAATGTGATCCTAACCCTCATCCTACCCATAAACCCTCTTGGGCCTCATCGGCTTGTTTCTCAGATAACAGCAATACCTGTCTTCAGCCTCTACCCAGGCCCCTCACCCTTCTGCTTCACCACAGCCTAGCTTTCTCTCACAGGTATCAGTTCCACTGCAAAAGTAGGGAAGCTACTTATACCCAATCCAGTTCTGTCATCAGCTCTTTACACATTTCCTTGACTCCCTTGCCTCTGCATCTTGGAGCAACATCAAACTCCAGATGAGCCCAATGCTCTGCCTATCTTAGCTATGTGTTCTCACTTCTACTCACTGCCCCAGAAACCAAGGAGGCCCAGCAGTGGCCTGGCTACCCTGCTCCACGCCCCAGCATCCGTCCCCCCACTACCACTTACGCCTTTCCTCTCCACCACCTTCATCCCCCTTGCCTCATCCTTCAGCAAATGACCTTGTTTCCTACAGTGCAGAGAAAAAGCAGCTAGAAGTGACTTTTCATGTGCTTCCACCACTGGAACCACCTGAGGAGCTGAGCCTGCTTTCCTCTGTCATGCCCAAGGCCCTAGACTGTCTTCTTTTTCCTCCTTAAGGACTCTACACCAAGGACTGTTGCTCTTATCTCTGGAGCATCACTTCTGCTCTCTTCCTGGGTAAGGTCAATGACACATTACCATTCTAGTGATGACTCTCCACAGCATGCTTACATGCCTTCCCAGCCTGCCCTCCAGTTCTTAGATGGCCTTTCTTTCTTGGTCTTGTTCTCCACTCCCTAGCCACCCGCTGCTGTCATTCCCTTTGGTATTAGCAGGACTACATC
This sequence comes from Nannospalax galili, assembly GCF_000622305.1. NCBI lineage: Eukaryota > Metazoa > Chordata > Mammalia > Rodentia > Spalacidae > Nannospalax > Nannospalax galili. Next base: position 395,404 of record NW_008344592.1, on the reverse strand, counting down.
CCTCTGTAGTTTCAATTTTGAGCACCTGGTACTCTAACATTTCCTACCTTAGAATTCTCTCTTGGCCTCACATTTCCTTAGTTGCAGCCCATGTTCTGTCAAGGCCATAAATGACCACCGTGCAGTATATCCACATTCAATTTCTGCTCGGTGTCTAGGAGCATCTGATAAAGACTTCGGAATGCCCATTCCCTGGCTCCCAGGAGCCACTCTCCTGGCTCCCTCCTACCCCACCAGTTATCCTTTCCATCTTCTACACAGAGCAGGCAGGTGTTGCTTACCTTCTAAAAGTTAAGTCAGACCATGTACCTCTTCACAGCCCTGTGTGGCTTTCCATCTCACACTGCACAGAAGCCCAAGTTCCTTCACACCTCCATAGCTGTTATCTCTCTCACTTTGTACCTAACCATGCCCTTCTGCTCCAGTCACCCTGGCTTTTTTACTGCACCCTGAGCTTGGAAAGCTCCCCAGACATCTACACTGCTGACTCCCTCACTTTCCTCAAGTCTTTGCTCAAGAGTAACCCACAGAGTCTTTCTTAAAGTTCCCTAATACAACAGCACAGATGGTCCTCCATCTTTTTCCTGCCTTGTTTTGCCCACGTATTAGTATCTGACATATCATGTCCTTTACATATGTCTCTTTCTTTTTTTATTTTGGGAGGGGGAGGGTTGAGACAGGGTCTCATGTAGTTCAGAATGGCCTCAAACTTGCTATGTAGCTTAGGATGACCTTGAACTAATTCTCTTGCCTCCACCTCCCAAGTGCTGGGATTGTAGCTGTCTCTTTATTTGAATATTCTGAGGGCAGGGACCTTACTGACTCCTGTATCTTTATGTCTAGACTAACATGTGGTATCCAGTAGATGATTATTAATATCGAATGAATATATCCATGAAAAAAGAATGAGAATGAATCTCACTTATTCATTTCAACATTAAGGGACATATTAAATCATCCCCACTTTACAGAAGAAACTAAACAGGGAGGGCTTCATGCTTCCCAGTATGACATAGCTCTAGAAAACAGGATCTGAGTTCAATCTGCCTGCCTAAAGCTTCACACACAAGTCACCTGATGTGGGGGCTTGCCACTTACACAAAGCCTACTTAAGTGCCTACTTAAACCAAGCTCTGTGTCATACCCCCCCCACTCTAGCACACCACTGTGCTAGGGATTGAACCTAGGGCCTCATACATGCTAGGTAAGACATCTACCAACTGAGGTACATGCCCTCAGCCTGTACTCTTTACTACTGTGCCAAACTGCTGTCCTGCTCTGGGCCAATGATAAAAGCGCAATGGGCAGGTAAGGGTCACTCCAACTTGCCAAGAGGGAACTCAGGGTCTAAACCACCCCAGCCAATGACAGATCACTTACCATGTACATGGGACTGCTGGAAGCTCTTCCCAGGAGCAAAGTGGAAGTTTCCAGCCACCTGTAGAGGACATTTCCTCTCATTTTCACCTCAACAGTGGAGCTCTTCCAGCCCAGCTGTCCTGCCTCACCTCCATCCCTCCTGGTACCTTGTTGACTTCCAAAAAGCCATATACTTGGCAGCCTTCATTCTTCTGCTCCTGCATCTTCTGGCTGAAGCCCTCTCGTCGGCACTGCTCAATCGTGTCTGGGTTCTTGAAGGCCCAGCCTCGACGGCGATAGGCTTCTCGCACATCTTCACAACTGTTACAGCACCTGAACACAGTGGGAGAGGTTAAGTGCATGACCAGCACTGCTGCCTGGGGAAGCAAAGCCCAAGGGGTTGCACCTGCTGTGTAGTCTCTACCAGCCTCATCCCTGACCACTAAATGCTCTCCATTGTGTCCTCAGTGGGAGCAGGCTGTTCAAAATACACGCTGTTATTCTGTTTAGGACAGCGAACAGTTGTAAAGAGAAGGTGGTGATGGTCACACAGCATTGTGAATATTCTTTAAAGCCACTGAACTTAAAAATGGTTAAGATGGAAAAAAAATTTTAATTTTATTTATTGTTTTTATTTTATGTGTATGTGTGTATAGCCCGCATGTAGGTAAGTGCACCCGTGTCGTGCAATGCCCGTAGAGGTCAGAAGAGGCTGTCAGATCCCCTGGGACTGGAGTTACAGACAATTGTTAGCTGCCATGTGGGTGCTGGGATTTGAACCCGGGTCTTCTGCAAGAACAACCAGTGTTCTTAACTGCTGAGCCATCTCTCCAGCCTCAAGGTAGAAAATTTTAAGTCACTTCTTTTGGTGGTCCTGGAGATTCCAGGGCCTTCTGTCTACTTGGCACTAACTTTAACCCCAGCCAGCCCTCTCCAATTTTTTTTTTAAAGAACATGTTCCTAGACCTATTTAGTCAGTCTTTTGGGCAGGGCTCAGGAAACTACACAGCAGTTACCAATATTAGGGACTTAATAATCCAGCTTAGACCACTTGTCTTAGTGCTTTGCATAGCATTTAATCCTTATGTGACTTTTAGAAGGATGGTGTTACTATCCCTTTTTATTAACATATAGAGGTAATGGGGCTTGGACTGAAAACATAGGCTGGAAACAAGGCAGCTGGGTTCCAGAGAGTACCTCCGAACTGCTTCTTCAGTCTGAAAAGCAAGAACCACTTCGGCCTTATCCTGAGGTCTGCAGCTGCCATAAAGGACCTGCATATAAACCTTAGTCACTTGAACAAGGATCCATGACAAGGCATGCATCTCCCCACCTGCCACATCTGAACAAGGCTGAGGCTGGCTGACAGTGCCTGATAGAACCCGCCATATGCCCCAGGGCTTGGCTCACTTGATGTCTTCTGACTCAGCACCATAGCAGCTCTCACAGCGATTGGGGTCCAGAGAGTCGGGGTCAAACACTGTCACCTCGACTTTCCCAAGCTCTAAGGGGAAGGCAGAGGTAAAAGCATAAGCTGGAGGCAGACATGGTAACACCTGTAGCCCTAGCTCCTACATTGGCTGGTAGGTTGGAAATAACCAAAGTTAAATAGGCACTAATATTTATATAATATATATTATGGATCAGGTATTAAGCACTTCACATATATTGAGTCTCTTAATAAAGAAGTAATAGGTTGGGCATGGTGGCACATGCCTTTAATCCCAGCACTCTGGAGGCAGAGGCAGGAGGATCTCTGTGAGTTCAAGGCCAACCTGGTCTACATAGAGAGTTCCAGGCCAGCTGGAGCTGCATGGAGACCCTGTCTCAAAAAGACCAAGAAAAAGTTCCACCAATGCAATGACATGTAAGACCCATCCTCACCCCTGTGTTATTCAAACTACAACAGGCAAAGAATGACACCAAATAAAGTATTCTGTTCTAACTGCTGAGCCATCTCTTCAACCCCTAAAGGGTTCCACTCAATCAGTAGATGCTAGAATGTCACTGAGCCTGCAATAGCTCACTTGCCAGGAGGCAGGGCCCGGATATGTACCGCTCTGGGATCTGAGACCTGGCCCCCTCCCTTGGTTACCATGCCGTTCCGCCTCTGAGCTCACGGGGATGCCATCCTTGTCTAGCCGTTTCTTGAACAGGTTGTGTTCCACATCCAGCTGCTGTTCCCCAGCCACATCCATGGCGTCAATGCTCAAATCTGGAAGCAGGAAGGCAAGTTAGGGTACTAGGCCTATAGGGATCTGGAGACCTGAATTTGGACGGGAAACACCTATCTTGTGGTAGACCTGGATTAGGGGAAAGAGGATTTCCTGGGATCTAAAATGGAGATGTTAATCTGGAAGCCCATATGGAAACTCCCACCCACTGTGAGGTACTCACAGGCACAAGGCATGTGTGGAAAAAGTACATCGATATTGATCTTCAGTTTATCCCCCCGCGACTTGTCCACGTAGAGCTCAGGATGCACCTGTACCGACACTACCTGTATCAGATTTGGCCCCAGGCCTCTCCATTCCCATTCCCACCTCTTAGGGTCCTTCTTTAGAATGACAAGCCCCGCCCACTTTCAAGGCCACGCCCCTTACCTCGGTGGTGAGGTAATACTGCAACTCGGACAGGAACAGCAGGAGCATGAGAAGGCCACTGATGATGGTCACTGCAGGGCGGGAGCCAGGTTGACAATGGCCTGTGTCCCACCCCCTCGGCCTTCAGCAGGCCACTTAAGAGTCAGGGCGTCCGGGCCAAAGGCCAGGCCGCCTCCTTCCCCGAGGCCCGGGCCGCGCCGACACCTACCCGTGGCGCCCCCGCAGGTCTTGACCCGGAAGTCCTCCAGAGTCTTGGGGTAGGCATCGAACTGCTTCAGCTTCCCCAGCGCCTCCATGGGGACCGGCCGGAAAGCGGACAGCAGCCGGCCCGCCCCTTCAGCCTCCCGCTTCCGGCCTGGAGCCGGAGCCACGCCCCTTCCCGTCCTTGCGCAGGCGCAGCAGTGCCTACGTGGCCCCACCCCTGACCCGGGTTTCGAGAGGCCCGCGGTGTGGCCACGCCCCCTGGCGCACTGTGAGTGCTGGGAGCGATGGTGAGGTGGTCATCCGCGTGGGGCCTGCGTGGGGCTGGGGCCAAGTGTAGCGTCATCATCATCAGTTGGGAATTGGCCTGAAATGCGAATAATTGGTTCGCACTTAGAGCATCAGCAAGTCGAGGTGGGGCAGCGCGGTGTTGGCAAGGCAGCCGGCGTGTGCGCATCTACGCCCTGAAAAGGGGTGCTAAAGGACTGGCCAGGTGTCCAGGATGCAGGCGCGTGCTGTCAAGTCTACCCGGGTTCGAATCCCAGTACCCGCGGGATGGAACGAGAGAACCGATTCCTGCAGTTTGTCTACTGACCCCCACAGGCATGCCGTGGTACTCACGTGAACACACGTAAATGTAATTAAAATGTGTTTTTGAAAAGAAAGTGGGTGTTAACTCCCATTTTTCCCAAGACCAAACTGGTCCCTGGCGGAACTTGATGCCAATCCAGTACTTCTGGACCTGAAAGTTCCCTGGGTCCTTAACTCAAACAGCCTCCCAGGGCTGCCCCTGAGCACCGCTTTCTGCATTAACCCAAGGCATTGCACAGAACGTGGGCTTTCCCACGTGCGCCACCCCCCAGGCCTAGACTACAGTGGAAACTAAGCAGCCCCACCTCTGCTTCCTCTTGTAGCCCAGTGCCTCTAAAGGCTCAGTTACCCACCTACAGCCGGCACCACTAAAAGACAAAGGTTCATAAGTTTGGGGTTTTGTTTTGAGACCGGGTCTATGTTCCTCAGACTGGTCTAGAACTCCTGGACACCTCCTGCCTCAGCCTCAGGTCCTGGCCGCTCATAGGTTTTGATTCAGAAATTCCACTTCAGGTAATCTCACTTCTAAGAAACTCATTTTTATGTTGCTGGGTAGTTGCTACATCCCCATATTGAATCTTTCCCTCCAATTTAAAGATTTAAAGTCTATTTTTAATGTTTTATTTATTTTATTTACTGTGTATAGTGTGTGTGTGTGTCTATGTACGTGCAGGTTCACACATGCCACAGCATGCCTGTGGAAGTCAGAAGACAACTTTCTGGAGTCAGTTCTCTCCATCCACTGGTTTCAGGGATTGAATTTAGGTGGTCAGATTGCATGGCAAATGCTTTTTCCCACTGATCCGTCTTGCTGGCCCTTAAATGTTCTTACTAGTATCTATTGATTACACATAATGGACCTCATGATGACGTTTCCATTGTTTACAGGAGCATGGGTAGGGATTTGATACACAAGCATGTGCATCTTACCAATGACCACTCCACAGAAGAAAATGTCTCTCCCTCCCCCATCAATCATTATCTGTATAAATCAAGGAAGAATGAGGCTCCCTGAGCCTTTCCCCTTTCCATGATGGTGCTGACATGTGGGGACCTAAAGGCCCCACCTTGCATAGGTCCTAAAGGAAGTTACTGGGGGCGCCGCCTGGCTTGCTTTGAAAGTCTGAAGAATACTTCTGCTCTGCTGAGGAGTGCATGATCAGCGGGGGACCATCCTTAAGATACACCCTCAGGGGCGTAGCGGGGAGTTCCAGGTGCCTTTATAAGCTTTGTAACACCTGCAATAAATGAGTCCCTGCTTGACTAGACTCCCCATTGTGTCTGAGTGTCCCCGGTACTGGGGGCAGCGTGGGCTGGCGAACAGGCGTGCTTACTCATCCCCAATCATCACTGCCCAGGGGTGGCTGGTTCGAAACCCTGGCATTGACAGGCACAATCACGTGCAGATCTTGTGCAGATGATCACATCTGCTATGAGTGAGCTGAGCCATCTCTCCAGCCCCTTCAGATTTATTTATTTATTTTTATTTTTGTTTTTATTTTTTTGGTCTTTTTGAGACAGGGTCTCTCTGTAGTCCCAGCTGTCTTGGACTCTGTAGACCAGGCTGGCCTTGGACTCACAGAGATCCACCTGCCTCTGCCTCCCGAGTGCTGGGACTAAAGGTATGTGCCACCACACCTGGCCAGATATATTTTTTAAAAAAAAATATTTATGTGTATGAGTGTTTTGCCTACGTGTATATAAGTGCACCACATGCACGCAGTGCCCTTGGAGGACAGGAGGGCATTGGGTCCCCTGGAACTGGAGTTACAGACAGTTGTGAGCTGCAATGTGGGTGCTGAGTACTAAACCCAGGTCCTCTGGAAGCACAGGAAGTGCTCTTATTGCTGAGTCATCTCTGCAGCCCCTCATTTTTAAAATATATGTTACAAGTACAGCACAAAGAGAAGGAATAGAGCTATACTAGAGAAAAGTCTACATCTTACTGGACTTTTGAACAAGGTGCAAGATATGAATTTAATTTCATTCTGTAGGTGGATATCAGTTTCACCAGCATCATTTGTTAAATAGGCTATCTTTTTTCCACTGCATGTTTTTGGTACCCTTGTCAAAAATGAGGTGGCTGGGCTGGAGAGATGGCTCAGTGGTTAAGAGCACTGGCCGCTGTTGCAGAGGACCCAGATTCAGTTCCCAGCACCCACATGGCGGTTAACAACTGTCCATAATGCCAATTCCAGGGGGATCCAACACCCTCTTCTGACCTCTTTGGGCATTGCATGGTATGGGTGCACTTACATGCATGCAAGCAATACACTCATACACATTAAAAAGATAATTAGGTGGCCATAGCATGTTGGTTTATTTCTGAGTCTTCTATTCCAATTCACTGGTCTATCTGTTTTCAGGCCAGCAATGGGCTATCTTTGTCACCTTAGCCCACTCTTCCCTCTCTTATTTAATATAGTGCTTGAAGTTCTCACTATAGCAGTTAAACAAGAGAAAGACATGAACGAGATAAACAAAAGGAAGAAATCATTCTGTGAGTTTTATTATGCTATATGTTCACATTAAATGAACTAACATATTCTCAAGGAAGTCTGAAGAATTCTGGGCTAAGAGTCTGAGTAAAAACTTATTTACATTATGGTATGACTTATCTAAGGAAGAACCTTCTTTCAATATTAGTCACATATTGTCTGTAGGCCTTGAAGCATAAAACAATAACCAGTGAGAAAATTAAATAAAGGGTCTATTTCCAGCAATATGTGGACAAGTGTGTGTCTGTGTTGCTAGGGTCTAGCCCAGGGCCTCACACATGCCAGGTAAGTTTTCTACCACTGAGTGACAACCCCTCAATTTACAAACTTAATCTGGGAACTTTCTTGCAGTAAAATTTATTGAAATGCTGAATATCAAGTATCTTATTAAATTAGAGTCAAATCCTTAAAAAGCAAGCAAAATTGTAACTGGACATGGAGGCATGCACCTATAATCCCAGCACTTGGGAAATTGAGACCACAGGTTTCACAAATTCAAGGCTAGCCTGGGCTACATAAGTGAGACCTTGTCTAAAAAATAATAAGAAAAATCTTCAAGGGCTGAAAGTGAATGAGTTGAAAAAGGTAATAAACTTGAGAGCAGACTTTACCTCTGGGGGTAGGATGGGTGTGACTCTTAATGAAGCTTAAGGGTCAACAATCTATGGGCTTGGTTCTTCCTTTTGTAGTAAATAACAATTCCTACTAACACAGAAATTTATAGTTTATGGAGCACTTTTATATAAATGATCTTGTACACTGGAGAGTAATACATCCAGAAACTAGAATTTGTTAGATACTACTGTTAGGGTCCGTGACTCGATGGGTCCCCTCCAGATAACAAATACACGGGATTGGAGATGTAAAAATCAAGCAGAGTCTTTACTTTCCAGCCGGCTGGGGTCGACCGGTTTCCCAAGACATGCAAGTCTGGTCAGAACGATCGACCCCCATTCAGTGTCAGATACAGATTATATAGGCCCACATAGTCATTACACAAAAAGCATTCCTCAGCAGACACTTTGATCAAACATCTTCTAAAAGCTATAGTTTCGGTTAAACATCTTTTCCAGGAAGGCTAGATCTGGTGTAAGCCTGGTGCGACTTCCTTCTCTTTGTTCCTTATCGGTTATCTGGTATGTGCAAACAGGCCTACAGGACACATTGTAAAGCAACTGAGTCTGGGGTCCAGGGTCCAGGAAGGAGGTTTACAGCACTTCAATTCTTAGCATTTCAACTAGGTTAATCATCCATGTGTGGTAGATACAAATCAGGCAGAACAGGCAAGCTTAGCAAGTAAATCTAAATCAACAAAACAGAGTTTTCTATCAAAATGCAGAGTTCTTACAGCATTCATCAAGGTATTTCATTTTTTTCCCCAACAACTACATTTATTCAGAGGAAATGACTTTTTTTGTTATGATCAAAAAAAGGAAGTAAATAGTTTCACAGGCCTTTCTTAATCAGACAATAAAGTCAGAATTCTTCTATGACTATACAGTACCTTATGGTTCCTGTCAAAGTAGAGGAGAGCCTCCTTAGAGATTAGATTATAAGTACCCATAGAGGGAGAAGAGATGATACATCATTAAATGATTGGGTCTTGGGCTGGAGAGATGGCTCAGTGATTAAGAGCACTTGCTACTCTTCTAGAGGACCCAAGATCAGTTCCCAGCACCCATGTTGGGCAACTGACAACTATCTATAACTCCAGCTCCTGGGAATCTGATGCCTTCATAGCCTCCTTGGGCACCCACATGTACACATACACAAAGACACATACATATACCTAAGAAAAATGAATATTTCTAAAAAGGGTGGGAAATTTGGCTGGCAAGATGACCCAGTAGGTAAAAGGCAATTTCCACACAAACCTGACAGCCTGAGTTTGATCCCTGGAACTCACAGTAGGAGAGAACTTTCAAAAGTCATCCTGTGACCGACTCATACACACTAATGATAAGAGTTTTAAAAGATGGGCCCTTGACAGAACTGTACCCTTAGAGGAAGTATTCTAGTTTGGTTTCTGTTGCTGTGATAAGCACCATGATCAAAACCAATTTAAGGGTTTATTTCATCTTACAAGTTACAGTCCATCAGGGGCTTGGAGAGATGGTTCAATGGTTAAGAATGCTTCCTGTGGAGATCCTAGCAGACAGCCTGAGGGGGTGGTCTCTGAACCTCTATTGGTGTAGCAGTGTAGCAGCTGTGATCTCAGCATACTGCCAGAGAGTGCTGGGTTCTGGCCTCCCTCTGGCATAGGGGCTGAGAACTCAGGGGACTACCTGAGAGCACCTGGATCCTGCCTCCACATGGTGGTGAGCTTCCTCTAATTGCACCAAACCCATCCTTCTTCCTGGGATTTCGTGAGGCCCCTCCTAAGGCCCCAGGGCAGATCTGGTTTTGGTAGGCTAAGGCTGAGATCCTAGCAGACAGCATGAGAGGGTGGGCTCTGATCTCCATTGGTGTAGCGGCTGTGATCTCAGCACACTGACAGAGAGTGCCAGGTTCTGGCCTCCCTCTGGCATAGGGGCTGAAAACACAGCAGACCAACTGAGAGTCCCAAAATTTCACCCCCCCCTTTAAGGGAATTTCCCAATTTTTCTCTGACTTTCTGCTAATGAGGGTCCAAACCTTAGAAAGAAGCCTGAGTGCATCTCCATTGGTGTAGCGGCTGTGATCTCAGCACACTGACAGAGAGTGCCAGGTTCTGGCCTCCCTCTGGCATAGGGGCTGAAAACACAGCAGACCAACTGAGAGTCCCAAAATTTCACCCCCCCCTTTAAGGGAATTTCCCAATTTTTCTCTGACTTTCTGCTAATGAGGGTCCAAACCTTAGAAAGAAGCCTGAGTGCACCTAACTGGAACCTGACTTGGGCTTCTGTGGGTGCTCCTGAATAGCTGATCTGAAGCTATTTTGAAATAAAACCTGAGAGAACCTGAAACCTGTACCAACCAGCTTTACACAAACAATAAGGAAAGGACCTAGGCACCCTGATAATACAAATAGAAGCATACTTCAACTTAATTCTCATATCAGAATCATAATTCACATGCCAAAATCACAATAAAAGAATAATAAAATGGAAAGTCATAACACTATGTCCCCACTAAACTCCACCAGGCCTGAGAAGACTGCCAAAAGGAGAACCCCCAGAGATAAGCAGGGCACTGAATTTAAAAGAACAATCATAAACATGATCAAGGAATTCAATGAATTTAAAGATCACACAAACAAACTGATCAAAGAACTAAAAGAAGATAGGGTAAACTTCTGCGAGAATTCACAAAAGAGATGGAAACATTGAAGAAAACTCTAGCAGAAATGAAGGAAGTGCAAAACTCAATAAGCCAACTTGGAACAACAGGAGAAAGATTCTAGAATGAATGAAATGGAAAACAGCATATCAACACTGGAGGACAAAGTTGAAGGACTGGACCACTCAAGCAAAGGGTATGGAAAATTAAAAAAAAAAAAC
>NW_008344592.1:381514-383931 GCF_000622305.1 Nannospalax galili | reverse complement strand
TCAGAAGAGACAAAGATGCCACTTCATTCTGATCAGAGGAAAAATAAACCAAGAAGATATTACAATCATGAACATATTTTCACCAAACTCTGGTATGCCCAAATTAATAAAAACAACACTACAGGACTTTAAGACAGATTAACCCCAACTCAGTAATAGTAGGGGACTTGAATACCCCACTGGACATGTCAACTGGACAAAGAATAAAAGAGAGACATCTAAATTAAATGATACCATACATCAAATGGACCTAACAGACATCTTTTGACTATTCCACCCACGTACCAAAGAATACACATTCTACTCAGCACCCCATGGAACTTTTTCAAAAATTGACCACATACTGGGCCACAAAACAAACCTCAACAAATACAAAAAAAAAAAAAGAAATAATTCCATGCATTATATTGGACCATAATGCAATAGAGCTCAAAATCAACACTGGACAAAGCCTTAGTCACTACATGAACTCATGGCGATTAAACAACACACTCCTAAACAATGAGTGGGTCAACAGAGAAATTTATAGCTCTAAGTGCTTATTGCCTACATCAAAAAATCGGAACGAACACAAATAAATGACTTAACACTTCAACTCAACACACTTAAAAAGCAACAGCAAACAAAACCCAAACCCAGCAGACAAGAAGAAATAACAAAAATCAGGGCAGAAATTAATGAAATTAAAACAAAGAAAAGAATACAAAGAATTAACAATTCCAAGTGCTGGTTCTTTGAAAAGATAAACAAGATTGACAGACCGCTAGCCCAATTAACCAAAAGAAAGAAAGAGCACCTCCAAATCAACAATGTCAGAGATGAAAGGGGAAACATCACAATAGACACCAGAAAGAGCCAGAACATTATAAGGGAATATTTTAAAAACCTATACACTACTAAATTTGAAAATCTGAAAGAAATGGTGGATATCTGAAATCATGGGAACCACCAAAGTTAAACCAAGAAGAGATCAACATTTAAACAGACCCATAACATATAAGGAAATCGAAAGAGTAATACTAGAGCTATAGTATACTATACTAGAGCTATAGTCATAAAAACAGCATGGCACTGGCACAAAAATAGACACATAAATCAATGGAAGATCACTGAAGGCCCAAACCCGAGTACATGCAATTTTAGCCACCTGATATTTAACAAAGGTGCCAAGAACACACAATGGAGGAAAGACAGCATCTTCAACAAATGGTGCTGGCAAAACTGGATCTCCACCTGTAGAAGAATTAAACTACATCCTTATCTTTCACCTTGCACAAAAGTCAACTCCAAATGGATCAAAGACCTTAATGTGAAACTGGAAACCCTGAAACTATTAGAAGAAAAATACTGGCAGAAATTTACAAGATATAGGCGTAGGAAAGAATTTTCTAAATCGGACAGAAGTTGTTCAAGAATTAAGGTCAGCAATCAACAAATGGGACCTCATTAAACTAAAAGACTTCTGTACATCAAAGGAGGCAACCAGGGAAGTGAACAGAAAACCCACAGAATGGGAGAAAATCTTCAATCAGACTGGCTAAGATCAAGAGAACAAATGATACCAAATGCTGGCAAGGATGTGGAGAAAGGGGAACACTCATTCACTGCTGGTGGGATTACAAATTTGTGCAACCCCTATGGAAAACAGTATGGAGAACTCTTAAAAAACTAAAAATGGCCAGTTGTGATGGCACATGCCTTTAATCCCAGCACTCGGGAAGCAGAGGCAGGCAGATTTCTGTGAGTTTGAGGCCAGCCTGGTCTCCACAGTGAATCCAGGCCAGCTGGGACTACAGGGAGACCCTGTCTCAAAAAGACCAAAAAAACCCCAAAAAAACAAAAAAAAAAACTAAAAATGAACCTACCATATGACCTGGTTATACCACTCCTGGCATATACCCAAAGGACTCATCCTATAGCAGAGACACTTGTACAACCATGTTTGTTGCTGCTATTTTCACAATAGCTAAGAGATGGAAGCAACCTAAGTGTCCCTCAACTGACAAGTGGTTAACAAAAATGTGGTATATTTACACAATGGAGTTCTAGTCAGCAGTAAAGAAAGATGAAATAATGAAATTTGCAGGTAATGGATGGATCTAGAAACTGTTATACTAAGTGAAGTAACACAGACTCAGAAAAACGACATTATGTTTTCCCTCATATGAGGATCCTAGCACCAAATCCTTTTAAATTCCATGTCCTTCTAATAAGAATATTAGGGTTTCAAACAGCAGCAGCTTCCCCCGCTCCCCAACAGGGACCTATGGACTTTTGAAGCCTGAAAAAGGGAACTGAGCTGATAAGCATCTTGGCCTTTGAAGTCAAGGGAAACAGACTGCTAAGAGGCAGCCTGCCTTTCCTCTGATCTCCAAAGATAAGACAAGCAGATTCTACCTGTTAACCAGAGATTTTAG